>NW_023276806.1:274234381-274534381 GCF_003668045.3 Cricetulus griseus
AATAGGACTGCTCTCCCTCTGGAACAAGGTTGGACAGATGCACATGACACAAGCTGCCAGATGCCTCTGCTTTTAACTAAATCTCCAGGCTTTCACCTGATACTGGGACTAAGTCATGGTGGGGGAGGTTCATGTGGTCAGTAAAGAAAGGGGACCCTGAGAGATGGCCCTTGACAGGCTGGCCAGCAATTAAGAATTTTTTGTGTGGATTGGTAAAGTCCTGGAAAAGGCAGGAAACCCTGAGAGAGTTGCATTGGAATAGAAAAGCTCTGTCAAAAAGATGAAAAGTAAAAAATAGAAACTGAGATGTAGAAAATGAATAGAATAATAAAAAAGGAAAATACAGAGTCCACATACTGAATGATATTGTGCTGTCTTTGAATTGCTCAATTGCCAAGGAATGAAGAACTGCTAAAGTAACCTTTATTGTAAATGCTGCTGGATTCATTCAGTTCTGGCATTTCATACCTACTTTGGCTTCAAATTTATGTATAAGGACAGGTTACTTGGGAAAAGAATTTCTGCTTTTGTTTCCACAGAAAATGAAAAGCTGCGGATTCCTTCCAGACTAACAGAGTTTGAAGAACCCCTGAAGCAATGGCCAGGTATTGAATGTTGAAGACACCTGGGACAATGCAGTAAGACCAGTATAGTCAAGATTTCTGGGTTTTCTTAGGATCCCCATGGTATTTCAGCACCCCCGATCAGCAGGAAGCAGTTTGGAAAGAACGACGCCCACATTCCCAGATTTTGTTTATGAATGTTTTCATTTAAATGGAAGCCACAAGTGGAGGTTCCATTTGACATAGTTATGACTCTGCAGCTACAACTGTATGTCAGAATTAGCAATCTGCATACTATGTTTATGCTTCCATATGAATTAAGGCTTTCAAAATAAATTGCTTACTTCATGTTTCTGTGCTGGATCTCTGTGTGTGTGCCTGGATGTATGTGTGCCCATCATGTGGGCAGGCACCTGTCCCGGCCAAAGGGGTGTCAGAACACCTGGAAGTGGAATTGCAGGATCTGAGGGCTACCATGTGGCTGCTCAGAAATTAAACTGGATCCATTGAGCCAGCCCAACATCTTGATCTCTTGATCCCAGTGTAACTTACATAGATGCTTAATTTTTGTCAATCTGTTGAATGGGATTGTCATAAGTAACAGATTCATACACACATACACAGCCAAGGATATAGTCCACTGTGGCACTGAAATTCCCAGGCAAACTTGATATATGGACCAGTGCTTTGTGCATGCTACCCAAAGGTACTACTAGTGAATTATACCCCAGGCCATCCAAACATCATTCTTCTTATAGTCTTAGCTGGTTTTGTTTTGGTTTTTAGGCTTGCTCCCAGCTCCCTCTTCTGGCTGCTTCCATCATCAGATAAGCAGGCAGTGCACTTAGAAACATCTAAGCAAGATTCTTACAACCATAAAGATGAAAACTGACAAATCTTTAGAAAGACAACAGTTCTCCAACAGGAACTGAGAATGTAGTTGATTTGTGCTCCTGCCCCTGGTATCATTCACAGCAGTGAGATCCATGAATCCTTTACAAAGCCAAGCTTTGCAGGTTGCACTGTTTTCCATAAAGAACACAAACCATTTCTTTTTCAAGAAGTAAAGGCAACTCCTTACAAGGGATTCTACATATAATATTCAGTGAGCTTCCCATGTGCTTTGCCTGGAACCCAAGTCAAGGGATTGAAAACCCACAGAAGGCACTGGAGGGATGGCTCCGTGGTGAAAGTGCTCTGATCTTGCAGGACTCTTGTTTCAGTCCCAGACCAACTGCCATTAATCCAGCTCCAGAAGGAATCCTGGAGCTCAATGCCTTTGGCACTCCCTTGCACATACCCACACACAGACACACATACAAATTAAAAGCAACATGCTCGGTAGTGGTGGTTGTGGTGCACACCTTTAATCCCAGCACTCTGGAGAGAGGAGGCAGATCTCTGTGTTCAAAGCCAGCCTAGTCTTCAGGGTAAGCTCCAGGATAGCAAGGGTTACAGAGAAACCCTGTTTGGCAGTAGGGTTACAGGGAATCAGCTGTCTAACCAAGTGCTAGTGTGATCCCCATGAACAAACCCTATTGTTCTTCCCTAGCCTGATGGCTCATCAGGCCTAGTGACTGTCAAACCTGGTGACTTCTTTTCAAAGTGCCTGAAATAAGTCACTGTGGAGATCGCAGGACACCTTTCTATTCTAATGTTTAATTCTTAAGTAGACAAAGCAAATCCATTCTTAGCTTGGTATGCAAAGGTGTTTCTAGAGAAAAACAAAAGAGGGCTAAGGAGAAACAAGAGCAGGTCCTGGAAGAAGAGTGAAAATGCCTCTAGCATAATATGCTGGGAAGATTGCAAGAGGGTAGGTGCCGGTCATTGAGCATGACTGATTCAGATACGCATCACTCACTCAATAAGGGCGAGAAAGACATCTATTTGTCTGTCAGCATGGATAACCATGCTTGAGGGGACTGTCCTGCTTCCACAGCAGCAAAGGCCTGTACTAATATGGCAGCTTGGGATTTTTGTGACTTCCTGATCCTGCATAGGCACCATAGGCAAACAAAAATGGCTAACATCATGGAAAGCATAACCCCTACTCCAGCCCATTCCTTATCTAAGCTAAAGGCTTGCTTAAGGGTTAAGCAAGTTAAGAGGGTATTAACAGTGGGCAGGCTCAGGCATGTAGCATTCACGGCAACAATCTGTTGTGTTAGGGTGTCTGTCAGGTTCTCGAACTGTTGACTCCAATTTCCCTGAAGGTAGGCACTCACCTGCCAACTCAGGTTGCTGTTCTCTGTGAAATTGTTGGCTATCCTGGAGGTGATACACAAAGAAGAAAAGGAATGAATGCATCCTATGGAAGTTAAGGTTACTAAGTCATCCACCTGTTCCTGCAACAGGTCCACTCGTTGGTTCACAGTTAGAATGCCAGCTTTTGAGTGGCCATCAATAGATCTTAAAGTAGTTAATGTTGTAGCTGTTTTTTCCACAGTATCATTGACTGTCTCAGCTGTTTGGACCTGAGCAGCCATGGCAATGGCAGCAGTCATAGCCGCTGCTGCAGAAAGGGTTATGGAAGTAACCAATGCTGCAGTTATGCCAAAATGCCATTTGGTTCCTATGATTTCCGTAATGGGAAATGTTCTTGTATCCACTTTAACTGGAACAGGAGCATACATAGGAATCCTCATCACTACTGCTGTATTAGCAGAACCATTCCAACATTGACTAGCAATGCAGTTGATGTCAGTCGAATTGCACGAGATCACTTCTTTGATAGCATTAGTAGCATTAGAGAGCAGAAAGAAAAAGGGAGCTTTTAAACATACTGGGCTAGCTGGAACAGTGAGATTATTCAAAGTTTTATGTATAGATAGATTCTTAAGAGAAGGTCCCTTCTCATCCCTTGTACCAGAAATATTAAGAAGTCTCATGCAGAGATTCTGGAGAACTGCAAAAGGTTCAAGGGAAGTAAATGCTCCATGCTCGTTGGAGAGTACCCATTGAAACCATGGCCAGGTATTTTTACTGCCTGTTCTTTGGGAACCTCCCTGAGTTAGGTTATACTGGTACTTGCCAAGAGGGAGAGTAAATTCCAAACCTGGAGCTATCTGTTTAAGTTTGTGGTCCGGACTCTGACAGGGTGTCCAATGAGGAGGATAGCCTCGATTGGGTGCACAATAAGGCAAGACCTTTCGAGCGGTAGAGTTCTCTTGATTAAAGCGTGAATCTGAGGGTCGGAGCCCCTCCATCAGCATCAGAAATTTAGTGATATTTACATCCTTAGTCCCATTTGTATCAGTGCCAGAGCCAGAACTAGCGCCTGTATTAATCTGAATCAGGACTTCAGTGAGCATAGCGCTTGAGATCTGGTTATGAGTAAGGGGATCAAGTCAATTGCCAACAGAACCATTCTTCAACCAAATGCATGGGTTAGAATTATTAAGAAGGGAGAAGCATAATGCTCCATGGAGAGAAATATTAGTGGCTGAATACTGGGCAGTGTCAGGGTCTAAATGGACACAAGGCAAGCCCAATTCACAACTAGTAGAAAAGAAAACAGGCAAAACTTTAGATGTGCTATGAACAGGCAAGGGAATTGGCCACGCTTTCACTTTGGCCCACAGGATTTGTTCTCTGGCCTGGATCAGCCACGGTGTTGTCAAGGTCAGCAGCAAAATCAATATCGGAGGCTTCATCTTGTTTGTTGCACTGCCTCGTTAGTCTCTCTGGATTCCACACCGGGTCTTGCTGATCCTGAGGAAAAACACAAACAGAACCTCTCGCCCATGCTAACACCGGGTCCGGTCCATGCCATAGACCCATAAGGATATCTCTCCATCTTTTGTAGCCCTTCTGAGAAGGTGCCTGAGTCTGGTGCCTATCGGCAGCAGAAAGGCCTTGAGACTCCAAATTTATAAAATTCAGAGTAAAGAGAGCCAAGGATAGTTGTTCCTTTGGTGTTCTACCATGGCCTATTCCCCGTTTTTGTTTTAATAAACATTATTTCAATGTGTGATGAGCTCTTTCAACTATTCCTTGTCCTTGGGGATTATAAGGCAGGCCATGGTTTAATTGGACTTCCATCTGTTTACAGAAGGAGGTAAAAGATTGAGCTGTGTAAGCAGGACCATTGTCAGTCTTTAATTGCTGAGGTTTTCCCCAGGCAGCCCATGCCTCAAGGCAATGTCCAATGACATTGCGAGCCTTTTCCCCACTCATAGGGGTGGCATGGATGATGCCTGAACAGGTATCCACAGACACATGGATATATTTAAGAGTTCCAAATCCTGAAAAATGAGTTACATCCATTTGCCAGATCTTCAAGGGCAATAACCCTATGGGATTGACCCCCAGGCTAGGGAGGTGCAAAAAGGTTATACACTGTTGACAATTCAATACTATCTGTCTAGCCTCTGCTCGAGACAAAACTTTGCTGTAAAGTTTTTGTAGATACATGAAATTGTTTGTGAAATTGCTGTGCTCGCTCCGCAGGGGAAGCGAAAAATACATATTCCCCTCTAGTAGAGTTATCTACGATCTCATTGCCTTTTGATAGAGGTCCGGGCAAGTTGGTATGAGCCCTAATATGTTGTATAAAAAATTTCTGATCGCGATGCCAGATCAACTTTTGCAACTCCTGTAAGAGTTTGCAAACTGTACTATTAGGTTTGATAGGTCCTGCAACCTCCAGGGCCTTAACAGCATTCACAACATATGCTGAACCATAAATTAAATTAAAGGAGAACGGGCAATTTCTAAACACTTCAAGAACAATTTTACATTCAATAATCTGGGGAGAGCCAGGCTGATATTGAAATTGCACTGGATCCTGATGCCCTATCATATAGGCTCCATAGCCCATCTTGGATCCGTCAGTGAAAATATTTGTGGCTCCAGCAATAGGAGCTGCTGCAGTCTTTTTAGGAAAAATGACTGGATGTTCTTTAAAAAAATGACATTAGAGGGTGTTTTGGATAATGATTATCTATATTTCCTGAAAATCCACATCGCAGAATGGCCCAGTCATCCACAGTTCCACAAAGTATCTTAACTTGTTGAGCAGTATAAGGGATTATGACCTTATTTGGAGTCCCCCAAAATATTGAATGCATTCCTGTATCCCATTTTGAGCCAAGTCAGCAACCGCTGCAGGATAGTATTCAATAGTTTTTCCTGGGGAGGATTTAGAATAAATCCATAGTAACGGACCATCTTGCCACAGCAAAGCTGTAGGCTGGGAGAATGTTGGGAGCACACACAAAAGAATATCCATGTTTTCTATTAGCCGTTTAAGGCTGGCGCTTTGTAATTCTGTCTCCACTTTCTTTAAAGCTTCTCTGGCTTTAGCAGTTAACTGCCTAGGTGAATCTAACGCTGAATCACCATTGAGAATATTAAACAATGGTTTCAACTCATAATTAGGTAATTTTAAATAACACCTTATCCAATTTATATCTCCCAACAACTTCTGATAATCATTAAGAGTTTTTAAATTATCTTTTCTAATCTCTATTTTTTTGTGGAATAATTGTATGAGGGAGAATCTTAGCCCCTAGATAGTTAGTAACAGTGTCCTATTGTACTTTATCTGAGGCTATGACTAAATTATGCACCTCAAGCAATTTTACCAATTTTGTATATGCCTTATTGAGAGTTTTATCATCTTCGGCAGCCAATAAAATATCATCCATATAATGAACACATCTAATCTTTGGAAAGTGCACTCTTAAAGGAACTATGGCTTCTGCTACAAACAACTGACACTTAGTAGGATTATTGGCTATCCTCTGTGGCAACACTATCCATTCATACTTTAGATCGCGTTGTTCATGATTAAAAGAGGGCAGCGTAAAGGCAAAATGCCCTGAATCCTTGGCACACAAAGGTATGGAAAAGAAACAATCTTTAATATCTGTAGAGATGATAGGCCATGATGCAGGTAAAGAAGTTAAAAGTGGAAGACCATGTTGCACAAGGCCCATAATTTGCATCTGCTGATTAATAGCTCTAAGATCATGAAGCCGCCTCCATTTACCAGATTTTTTCTTAATGACAAAAATAGGAGTATTCCATGGAGATACAGAGGCTTTTATATGCCCCAGATCCAGCTGCTCCTGCACTAGAGTCCTAGCAGCCTCCAGTTTTTCAGAGGAAAGTGGCCACTGAGGAACCCATACCTGCTCCTCTGTTTTCCAGGTAATAGGAATACCTCCCTCAATGGCCCCTAGGAAAAACCCAGACCTAGAATCTTAGTTAGGTCTCGGTTGTGGAATAATAGGACTAGTACGACCTGCAGATGTTTTCGAGGCCTCGACCTGGGAAGGTATCCCATTCGTTTCATGATATCTTGAGATGTTTCTGAGTATTCATTTGTGAGTTTAAAACCCATATCCTTTAACAAATCTCTTCCCCATAGTGAAATTGGTAAGTCTAACACATAAGGTTGCATGGTCCCTGAATGCCCTTCCTGATATTTCCAAGGCAATTGTCTAGCACTCATATCAGGAGCCTTGGCATAGCCCAAACCTTGTAAAGTTTGAGAAGAGACCTGTATAGGCCAGCCAGAGGGCCAATCTTTAGTGGCTATAATGCTCTTATCAGCTCCAGAATCTAGTAAACCTAAAATTTTCTTACCATTCACTATTAACTCAAGGGTCGGACTTGATCAAGATCTAAAGTTAAGTTTTATCCAGTGGAACCAAAGCCTCCCTCTCCTCTCTCTCTGGCTTGTGCTGGAAACTTGTCATGCAAACTTGGCAAAAGCAGTAGCTGTGCTATCCTGTCTCCAGGAGAAATGGCTGTAATCCCTCTAGGAGATTCTACCATGATCTTTACCACATCCATGTAATCAGGATCTATAACTCCAGGATGTACTCCTAAACCTTTCAATGCTGCAGATGATCTTCCATATCAGCAAGCCTTCTGTGCCAGGCTCAAGGGGTCCTGTAAAATCAGGGTCAATGAGCTGGACGCCCATTCTGGGAGTTAATACGAGTCTGGTGGTGGAGCGTAAGTCCAGCCCCGCTTCAATTAGCAATTGGCTATTAGGCTTCAATGTGGGTCTTTTAACAACCAGGAAATGATTGGTGTAAGGATATAAAACTGCTGTGGGACAAGAGGCATGGACTCTCTGAAGTCTTGAGGTCTACTGAGAGCATGATAAATATGGTTGATAACAATATGCTATGTTTTAAAAGTTGTGAGATAGTTTTCTGTTACAATATTTCTCTCAAAAGCAGTTAGGAAAGAATGATGCCCACATTCCCAAATTTTGTTTAGGAATGTTTTCATTGAAATGGACGCCACAAGATATTGGTACACAGTGGAGTTTTATTCAGTCTAAGAAGACTATTAGCAATATTTACTAAGCTTAAGTGATTGTATCATGGATGCCTGGAACTAGAATACAAGAATGTTCAAATAACTATGAAATGGTATAATCTCTGATGTCCAATGTATTTCATCCTAGGCCATAATTAAAGTTTTTGAGACATGCTCCTTTAGATCAGTGTAGGAACCTCAAACTCATGGAAACCTAACTGCCTTGTCCTTCTAATTGCTGGACTCACAGGCATGTGACAGGACATATGTTTTATTACAAACCAAATAAAAACAAGAAAAACTTAACCACAATGAGGCAAGTCCCAATCACACATACCTGGGTAGACACTATGACAGGAGCAAGGTTTAGGCCAGCCTGAGCTACACTGGGTTTAAAGAGAGACAGGGATACATAATTCTACTTCACTAGCTTCAAAAACTCCCAGTTTTTATTTAGAGCCTGAAGACTTGGGATATTTGCCAGGCTACACCACCTCATTACCCCTTTCAATATTTTATTAGGTACCCCAGTGCCCAGTCTAGAATTGGGTCAGGTGACCAGGCTATCTATTTATTTTGCTTCCCAGAGCTAGGATGGAACCCGGGGGTTTCCACCATCTGCAAACAAGCCCCCAAATCTTATTATTTATCCTTTAACCTCTTCAGAGCCCTTGTTCCCATCCCTGTGTCATTTACCACATGCTCCCCTGGCATTCTCCAAGGAACCTGAAGGGTGGGCCTTTCCATGTACAGTAAGTATCAAGTCTCCAGCCAGCTCATTATTATTACTGCTTTCCAAGAACAGAAATTCCACAAAAGAGAGTCCATTGGTAAGCACTCGCACTGAGTGTTGATAATAAATTCCCTCAGAAAAACCGGTGCTTCCTGGAGCCCAAAATTCCCATTGTTCTTTTCCCACAGGCTATCTGATCAAGTCTTCTCCAGAATTTTGAGGACTGAGGAGCATCCTCAGGAATCCAGTGCATGGGAAACTGAGGCAGGAGGTTGGCAGGAGTTTATTAAGGTTGCCTGGAATATAATGAAATCCTATCACAAAAATTCAAAAACAAACCCACAGGGTGCCACTGTATGAACCATCACTCTGGACACGAGTAAAGAGAGATGGCTCACCCCGACTACTCTCCCAGAGGTCCTGTGTGCAACTCCCAGCAACCACATGGTGGCTCACATCCATCTGTAATGAGATCTGGTGCCCACTGATGCCTGCATGGATATGTACAGCTAGAACAGTGTATACATAAGAAATAAATCTTTAAAAGAAAGAACAGCAGTCCCTATGTAGAACAGAGTAGCTATGTAGGCCAACACATAGTTCAGGAGGCTGCTCTTCGTCCAACACTGTCAACATTTGACTTTTCTGGCCAAATCTGGAATTCTTGTGTGCTATTAACCAAGGAAAGGAGGGCAGAAGAAATGAATCAAACATTCAAGTCTGGGGCTGGAGAGATGGCTCAGCAGCTAAGAGCACAGACTGCTCTTCCAGAGGATCCAGGTTCAATTCCCAGCACCCTTTTGCCCACTCATAACAGTATAACTCCAGTTCCACAGAAATACATGCAGGCAAGATTCAAGACAGGGCTTCTCTCTGTAATTTGGAGTCTGTCCTGGAAGTAGCTCTTGTAGACCAGGCTGGCATTGAACTCACAGAGATCTGCCTACCTCTGCCTCCCAAGTGCTGGGATTAAAGGCATGTGCAACCACTGCCTAGCTAAAACATAAATCCTTTTGTTTTTCTAAGACAGGGTTTCTCTGTGTAACAGCACTACCTGTCCTCCTAGCTCCGTCTCACAACAGCCTGCCTAAAAAAATGTCAAGAACACACACTGGGGTTTGGAAATTTAGCTCAGGCAAGCGCAAAGCCCTGAGTTTGGTCCTCATCTCTGAAGGAAAAGCAAAACATTGTTCCAGGGACTGAGCACTGTGCCAAGGTTTGTTAGAGATGTAATAAAAAGATGATGTTTGTTACCCCTGGTTTGAAATCATGAAATCAGACGATGTCAGGAGAGATAGCTCTTCGGTACAAATTGGAATGTTGATTCGATATTTCCTGAGTGAGAAGTAGTTTCACCTTGAGGCTAGTGTGACTTAGGTAGTCCTGAGTGTAGGTCCAGTGCTCTTAAACCTCAGAAATGACTGACAAGAGGGTATGTTTCTGGTTTTTACACCAATAGGCAAAGCTCTGTTCAAAAGCCATGAGCAGGGCTGGAGTGATGTTTCAAAGGTTAAGTGATGGTTTGTGCTTCTCTTTAAAACTTTCCCCAATCTATCATATGGAAAATGATCTGCTCATACTGACTCTGACACTGGTTTGTCTTCAATAAAATAGGCTCTACTATGCTAGAATTGCAGGCAAGGTTCTTGGTAATAGTATTAATATTCTTATTTCATTTCTTTTCTTTTTCTTTTTTATTCTTTAATTACTACTCATATTTATATGTCCATCCACCCCCATTCCCTCGCCCTCCCATCTTCCCATGTTCCCCACTACCTACCCCCCAACCCATCCCCAAACTTCTCCCCGGGGATAGTGAAGCCCTCCGCCAGGGACCTTCAAACTCTGTCATATCATTTGGAGGAGGGCCTAGGCCCTCCTTGCTGTATATGGGCTGCAAGAGTATCCCTCCTTAGCGAATGGGCTTCCAAAGTCCATTTGTGCTCTAGGTTTAAAGACTGGCTCCACTGTTAGAGGTCCCATAGACTGTCTTGGCCTCCTAGCTGGCACCCACATTCAGAGGGCTTGGCTGTTCCAATGCTGTTTCGGAAGCTTAATGACTAGGGTCTCCATGCTCTCATTAGGTCAGGTCAACTGTTTCTCGGGTTTCTGCAGCAGCGTCTTGGCTTCTTTGCTCATCCCTCCTCCCTCTCCACAATAGGATTCCAGGGGTATGGTTCTATGCTTAGCTGTTTGTGCCTGTTTCTGCTTCGAACAGACACTGGATGAAGACTCTAGGAATGGTAACCAAGGTAGACACCAATCTCATTATAGGGGAAGAGCAATAATGACATTTTCTCCACCACTGCTTGGGTTCTTAGTTGGAGTCATCCCTGTGGTCCCTAATACTTCCCCTGTGCCAGGCCTTTCTCCATACCTGTACTGTCTCCCTCTATTCTCCGTTCTTGCCCTCCTCTATTCCTCCCCTGTCTCAGGCCTCTTGTTCTCCTCCCCGATCCCCTTCTTCCCTTCCCACCTCCTTCCTCTCCACCCATGCCCCTTGATCCCTCTTTGTTCAGGGGTTTTCCTCCCCCTCCTTTTCTTTGAGGGACTATGCAATCTTCTGTTTGGGTCTTCCTTGTGTCCTAGCTATTCTGGCAGAGTGGATTGTAGACTGGTAATAGTTTGCTCTATGTCTAAAAATCCTATATGATTGAGTACATTCCATGTTTATCTTTTGGGGACTGAGTTACCTCACTCAGGATGGGTTCTTCTAGTTCCATCATTTGTCTGATAATTTCAAGATTCCATTGCTTTTTTCTGCTGAATAGTACTCCATTGTTTAAATGTACCACATTTTCTCTATCCATTCTTCAGCTGAGGGGCATCTAGGTTGCTTCCATGCTCTGGCTATTACAAATAATGCTGCTATGAACGTAGTTGAACATATGTCCTTTTGGTATAAATGTGTATTTTTGTGTATATGCCCAAGAGTAGAATTGCTGGATCTTGAGGTAGACTGATTCCCATATTCCTGAGAAACCACCATGCTAATTTCTAAAGTGGTTGTACAAGTTTGCCTACCCACCAGCAATGGAGGAATGCTCCTCTTTCTCCACATCCTCTCCAGCATACACTGCCATTGGTGTTATTGATTTTAGCCATTCTGATAGGAGTAAGATGGTATCTCAGAGTGATTTTGATTTGTATTTCCCTGATGGCTAAGGATGTTGAAAACCTTGTCAAGTGTCTTTCAGCCTTTTTTAGATTTTATTTATTTATTATGTATACAACATTCTCCTTCCATATGTATATCTGCACACCAGAAGAGGGCACCAGATGTCATAATGGATAATTGTGAGCCACCATGTGGTTGCTGGGAATTGAACTCAGGACTTTTGGAAGAGCAGCCAGTGCTCTTAACCTCTGAGCCATCTCTCCAGTCCCATCTTTCAGCCATTTTAGATTCCTCTGTTGAGAATTCTCTATTTAGTTCTGCACTCCACTTTTTAATTGCATTGTTTGGTGTTTTGGAGAATAGCTCTTGAATTATTGTATATTTTGGTGATCAGACCTTTGTCAGATATGGGGTTGGTGAATATCTTTTCCCATTCTGTGGGCGGGTGTTTGTCTTGTTGAACTTCCAGAAGCTTCTCAGTTTCAGGAGGTCCCATTTATGAATTGTTGATCTGAATGTTTATGCTACTGGCTTTATGTTCTGAAAACAGTCTCCTGAACAAATTTCTTTGAGAGTACCACCCTTCTTCTCTTCTAGGATTTCAGTGTGGCTGAATTTTTGTTGAGGTCCTTGATCCATTGGGATTTAAGTTTTGTGCACGTCGCTAGATATGGATCTATCTGCAATCTTCTACATGGCCAAATCCAGTTATGCCAACACCATTTGTTGAAGATGCTCTTTTTTCCATTGTATAACTTTAGCTTCTTTGTCAAAATCAGGTGTTCATAGATGTGTGGGTTAATATCAGGCTTTTCAATTTGATTCCATTGGTCAACCTGTCTATTTTTACGCCAATACCAAGCTGTTTTCAGGACTATGGCTCTATGATAGAGCTTGAAATCAGGGGTGGTGATGCTTCTGGAAGTTCCTTTATTGTCCAGGGCTGTTTTGGCTATCCTGGGTTTTTAGTTTTTTCCATATGAAATTGAGTACTATTCTTTCAAGGTCTGTGACAGATTGTGTTGGGATTTTGATGGGAATTTGCGTTGAATCTGTAAATGGCTTTTGGACACATTGACATTTTTACTATGTTAATCCTACCTGTCCAAGAGCATGGGAGATCTTTCCATTTTCTGGTATATTCTTTCATTTCTTTCTTTAAAGACTCAAAGTTCTTACTATACAGGTCTTTCTCATTTTTTGTTTGGTGTTACCCCAAGATATTTTATGCTGTTAGTTGCCATTGTAAAGGGTGAGGTTTCAATGACTTCTTTCTCAGCGCATTTATCATCTGTATATAGAAAGGCTACTGATTGATTTGAGTTACTCTTGTATCCTGCGAATTAGCTGAAGGTGTTTATCAGCTGTAGGAGTTCCCTGGTAGAGTTTTTCAGGTCACTTATGTAAACTATCATATCATTTGAAAATAGTGAAAGTTTGACTTCTTCCTTTCCAATGTGTATCCAGTTTGTATAAAAACAAACCGGCAACATACATGAGTCCCAGTACTACAGACTGGCTATAGTTCAATCCCTGGAGTCTCCAGTGTGGAAGGAGAGAACTGTCTCTGACCTGCTCAAATTCTCTATGACTCCTTAGTGTTGTCACTCACACAGAGACACATCCTAAACACTCAGGAAACAACAACAAAAAATTGCACACACATGCACTTGGGAGTTAGAGGCAAGCAGATCTCTGACTTATATGTCATCCTGGTCCACAGAGCAGGTTCAAGGACAGCCAGGACTACACAGAGAAGCCCTGTCTCCCTGTCTCATGGGGGACAGGAAAGAAGAAAGAATTTGAAATTACCTATAGGCTCTTAGACACCAAAAAGCATGAAAAGGGGGGAGGAGGGAGGAAAAGAAATAGATGACCTCAATTTACACAAAATTAAGATTTGTGAAGGAATGGGGTGGGCATAGTACTCCATCCATTCATCCCAGCTCTTGAGAGGCAGAGGCAGGAAGATCTCTGAATTTGAGGCCGGCCTGGTCTACATAACACCTTCCAAGTCAGCTAGAGCTATTGTGGTAGTTTGAAAGTAATCTCATAGGGAGTGGCTCCATTAGGAGATGTGGTTTTGTTGGAGTGAGTGTTGCCTTGTTGGAGAAAGTGTGTCACGGTGGGGGCAGGCTTTGAGGTTTCTTATGCTAGAATAGTACACAGTGTCTCAGTTCATTTTCTGTTGCCTGCAACCACTGATCTTCTTTCCTAAGTAAACCATCCATTCAGCCTTCACTCTTCCCCAATCAGGAACTTTGTCTTCTGTGCACAAATGAGAAAAAACTACAAACCCAGTTAGATTCCAGGCTTTCTCTCGCCATCTACTGCCCGTTCTTGATATGACAGCTAATGCAATTTTTAAAAATCCAATGTTCATTTATGTAATGGTTTGGAGCAGCACACGTGTGGAGGTCAAAAAAAACTCATGAAGTCAGTTTCTTTTCTCCTTCTACCAGGTGTCTTGTGGGGATTGAATTCCTCAGGTCTCAGGTTTTGTATTAATGCCTTATTCTACTGTGCCATCTTAACTGATCCTAAAGTAGCTTAGCATGGTGAAACATGCTTATGATGACAGCTTTGAAGAGCCGGAGGCAAGAAAAGTGACAAGAGTGTGTGAAGCCAGCCTGCTCTACATCATTCCTTCAAGGCCAGGCAGGGCCACAGAGTAAAACCCTTTTAGAGGAAGTATAAGATTAAGGGCTTAGGGATGCAGCTAAGTTACCGAGAATTCTGCAAACTCTAACATGATTCTCAGTACCATAGACTCTGGACAAGGTGGCATGAACTCCAGTGATCCTGGGTCATACCAGAAAGAGACCCTGTCTCAAGGTTAAGAAAAATTCAGAGAGCAAGCTTGTATCCTAGATAAGTGAGTGTCCACTGATGCACAGCCATGAGGATGCCATTAGACACATTGCTTCCTTGCAGGTACAGATGTGTGCTGCCAGAGCTAACAGATGGTGGACACACAGAAGGAGCAATCATCTTCCTAGGAAATCAAGAAAATAGTATTCATGGGCTAAAGGAGAGAAAATTAGTTCCATCTCTCAAACAATGTGCTTTTCCAATGGATGAATCTGAAACTACTAGGAAAACAGATTACACAAAAGATAAAAAGTGGGATGCAGCTGGGCATCGTGGCTTCTGACACTACAGAGGTCGAGGCAAGGGAATTCCTGTGACTTGATTCCAGCCTGATCTACTTAATGAGATCCAGGCCAAGAAGGGCATGGTGGTGGCACACACCATTAATCCCAGCACTCAGGAGGCAGAGGCAGGCTGATCTTTGTGAATTCAAGGCCAGCCTGGTCTACAGAACAATTCTAGGACTGCCTGGCTCCAAAGCACCACCAGTGCTCAGCTAAACTTCTGATTCTCCTGTCTCTACCTTCCAAATGTTGGGGTTCCAGGTATTTGCCACCACATCCTGTTTTCTGCATTGCTGGGAGTGGAGTCCAGGCCTTTACAAAGGCTAGGCAAGCACTCTTCCAACAGAGCAGAATCTCCAGCTACAGGAACTCGTTCTGTTAAAGACATAGCTCAAGGTTACACCACAGACAGTTTTTATCATGGCTGGCAAGGTGACACTTAACATGTCAATGCTACAATGAAAGGTGGATGCCACCACACCTGACAGGATCTAGAGTGTTCTTTTAAGGTTATCTTCCAATAGACATCACGATTTTAAAGAAATGATAGCAACAAACAGTATTTGGCATCACAAACCTGTCAATTTGTGGTTCAGAAATGCAAGGAAGAGAAGGAGGGTTTCTCAACTTTGGGGTTTGAGGCCAACTTGGGGGACCTATATGATCCTTCCTTCATATAATAAACAAAATTTTGTTTTGTTATCCAAAACAAGGTTTCTATATATAATAATCCTGGCTATCCTGGAACTCACTCTATAAACCAGGCTCGTCTCAAACTCACAGAGATCTACCTGCCTCTTGAGTACTTGGATTAAAGGCATGAGCTAGCACTGCCCCACCAAATAAAATCTTTTAAAGAGGCTATAGACACAGGTCAGCAGGTAAAGGCACTTGCTGCTCATGCAGAAGATCAGGGTTCAGTTCTCATCACCCACGTGATGGCTCACAACCATCTGGAACTCCAGTTCCAGGGAACTCAATTCCCTCTTCTGACTTCTTTGGACACCAAACACACACGCAGTATACAGACATACAGAAAGGAAAAAACTCTCCTACACATAAAGTAAAGAAACCTGAAAAGAATAATTGGAAACTCTGAAAGTAAGAAGATCTTGGATAGATACCCTACAAGCACTAAGGGAGCATGGATGTCAACCCAGACTACTGTACCCAGCAAAACTTTCAATCACTATAGATGGAGAAAACAAGATATTCCACGACAAAAACAGATTTAAACAATACATATCCACAAATCCAGCACTACAGAAGGATCTGAAAGGAAAACTCCAACCCAATGAACATAACTACACTCACAAAAACATTGGCAATAGATAATCTAATTTTACCAAACACAAAAAGAAACAGGAGGGCAAAATCCACACGCAATGATACCACCAACAATAAATCCAAAACAAAGAAGAACCAATGAACAATGGACATTAATATCCCTAAATGTCAATGGTCTTAACCTACCCATAAAAAGATATAGACTAACAGAATGGATACGAAGACAGAATCCATCCTTGTGCTGTTTACAAGAAACACACCTCAACTTCAAAGACAGGCGATACCTCAGAGTAGAAGGATGGGGAAAAAATTTCCAATCAAATGGGCTCAAGAAACAAGCTGGGGTAGCAATCCTAATATCTAACAAATTAGACTTTAAACTGAAAGCAATCCAAAGAGATGAAGAAGGGCATTTCATACTCATCACAGGAAAAGTCCATCAAGATGAAGTCTCAATCCTGAACATCTAGGCCCCTAATACGAAAGCACCCACATTTGTAAAAGAAACATTACTAAAGCTCAAACCACACATAAAACCACACACACTTATAGTAGGAGACTTCAACACCCCCCTTACACCATTGGACAGAACCACTAGACAGAAACTTAACAAAGAAACAAAGGATCTGACAGAAGTTATGACACAACTGGGTTTAACAGATATCTATAGAACATTCCATCCAAACACAAAAGAATATACCTTCTTCTCAGCGCCACATGGAACCTTCTCAAAAATTGACCACATAGTTGGCAGCAAAGCAAACCTCCACAGTTACAAAAGTATTGAAATAACCCCCTGTATCTTATCAGACCACCATGCATTAAAGCTACAATTCAACAGCAATACAAATTGCAGAAAACCTACATTTGCGTGGAAAATGAATAACACCCAATGGCACCATTCCTGGGTTGAGGAAGAAATAAAAAAAAGAAATAAAAGACTTCCTAGAATTTAATGAGAATGTAGACACAACATACCTGAACTTATGTGATACCCGGAAAGCAGTGCTAAGAGGGAAGTTCATAGCACTAAGTGCTCACATGAAGAAACTGGAGGAAAGTCACATTAGAGAATTGACAGAACAACTGAAAGCTTTAGAGCAAAAAGAAGCAAACACACCAAGGAGGAGTAGACTCCAGGAAATAATCAACCTGAGAGCCAAAATCAACAAAGTAGAAACTAGGAAAACAGTACAAAGAATCAATGAAACAAAGAGTTGGTTCTTTGAGAAGATCAATAAGATAGACAAACCTCTAGCCAAACTAACCAAAAGGCAGAGAGAGAGCATGCTAATTAACAAAATCAGAAATGAAAAGGGGGATATAACAACGGACACTGAGGAAATCCAGAGAATCTTTAGGTCATACTTTGAAAACCTGTATTCCACAAAATTGGAAAATCTAAAGGAAATGGACAGCTTTCTGGATAAATATCACTTACCAAAATTAAATCAAGATCAGATAAACAGTTTAAATCGACCTATAACCCCTAATGAGATAGAAGCAGTCATCAAAAGCCTCCCAACCAAAAAAAGCCCAGGGCCAGATGGCTTCACTGCAGAATTCTACCAGAAATTCAAACAAGAGCTAATTCCAGTACTCCTCAAACTGTTCCGCACAATAGAAGCAGATGGGATATTGCCAAACTCTTTCTACGAGGCTACAATCACTTTGATACCCAAGCCACACAAAGATATGACTAAGAAAGAGAACTACAGACCGGTATCCCTCATGAACATCGATGCTAAAATACTCAATAAAATATGGGCCAACCGAATCCAAGAACACATCAGAGAAATCATCCACCATGATCAAGTAGGCTTCATCCCAGGGATGCAAGGATGGTTCAACATACGAAAATCCACCAATGTAATCCACTATATAAACAAACTGAAAAAGAAAAACCACATGATCATCTCACTAGATGCTAAAAAAGCCTTTGACAAAATCCAACATCCTTTCATGATAAAGATCTTGGAGAGAACAGGAATAACAGGAACATATCTAAACATGATAAACGCAATATATAGCAAACCATAGCCAACATCAAAGTAAATGGAGAGAAACTCAAAGCGTTTCCTCTAAAATCAGGAACAAGACAAGGCTGTCCACTCTCTCCATATCTCTGAGCTGTATCTCCTGCTTCAATAAATAATTTAAGGGAACTGAATTTTTTTTTGTTTAGAGAAATGTTGTTCAATGGTAAAAGTTAATACACTCCAGCAGCAGGACTGGAATGGAGTCAAAATATCAGGTAAGGAGCATTTACTTCATGTGGCCTTACATGGGATCACAAAAGGATTAGGAAGGAGACAATCAAATAGAAAAGCCCCATGGCCTCAGATGGGGCAAAGTCCAGAGCTGTTGCTTTAGAGAAAGGTTCCCATCACAGATACTAATCAGACTACCAAGCACCATTCCAATAACAGCCCCTGATCCAGTCACACCAACTACAGGGGCCCTAGCTTCAATAAACTTGACTGTTGGGTCAGTGTCCCCAGAAACAACACTGGTCTGGAATTTCTATCTGGCCACCTGGAGAGGGGACTTACTACAGAAAGGCTGTTTAGATGAGGCCTCTGGTCTACTCAGGAGGGAGGCACTGAGGAACCTGCCTGACTCCATTTTGAAGGCAGAAGCCAGCATGCTATTTTTTTTAAAGTAGATTTCTATTTACTGTGAGAGTTAAGTTGCTCTGTTTCCTGGAACCTGACCTTCCCCAGCGCATGACCTTGATTTGTTTTTGAGTGGGGACTTTGTGATTTTTTGTTTTCCCTTCTGTTAAACTGCTTGTTATTATACGCCATAAAAGGGACCCAAGAGTGGCTGGAGATATGGCTCAGTGTCTAAGAACAATACCTGGACTTCCAGAGGACCTGAGTTCAATTCCCAGCAACCACAGAATGGATCACAACCCCCTGTAATGAGATCTGATGCCCTCTTCTGGCCTGCAGGGATACATGCATGCAGAACAGTGTATACATAATTTTTTTAAAAAACTAGGGTTTAGGGGGCAATCATGGCCAATTCTTGGGTGTACCTCAATCAAAAAAATTGAGCTTGCTTCACATTTGGCTCAAATTGTGGTTGTGGTTTTATTCTAGCTGATATGATTAACAGCAGACACAGGCTGCTGCTATTGGACCACTCCTCTAATACAGGAGTGGATCAGAGCTGGAGAGAACAGCAGTGCCTTAGTGGTCTTCGCTTTTCAACCTCCTAGCTTTTTTTGTTTGGAACCAGGGTTCGCTGTGTAACATCTCTGGCTGCCCTGTCACTCACTATATAGACCAGGCTGGACTTGAGCTCACAGAGATCTACCTGCCTCTGCCTCCCAAGTACAGGGATTCATGGTGTGTGCCACCACTTCCAGGCTTGCTAGTTTGTTTTGTTGAGATAGGGTTTCATTAGTTGAGGCAGGACTTGAACCTCCTATGATTGTGAGGAGGACCTGAATGCCTGATCCTCTTGACTCCACCTCCAGAGTCCTGGGATTGTTGGTGTGAGGCTCCATGCAGCAATTCATATCTGATTTTAATAAGCATTGTCATGAACCTTACTTGTCTCAAGTCTTCTATTACACATTCAAGACTCAGAAATGAGGAAAAGAGAACCGGCAGAGTATTTCAGTGGTGCAGAGTTTTCCACCATGCACAAAGCCTGGGATTCCATCCCCAGTACCAGAAGGATGGGAAAATACAAGGGCAACTTCCTACAAAGCTTCCAGCTGTTTTTAATGTACAAGGAGTATGCCTGGAGTTAAGAGAGATGCAAAAGAAAGAGGGTAAGTTTCATGTGTAAGGTGGGGAGACACCAAAGACTTCAATTGAGACCTTAAGCCGGGCAGTTGTAGCATACAACTTTAACCCCAGCACTCCAGTTAGGAGCAGGGGCAGGAAGATCTCTGTGAATTCAAAGCCAGCCTGGTCTACATATTGAGTTCCAAGACAGCCAGGAATCAAAAACAAAACAAAAAATAAAGAAAGAAAAAACAAACAAATAAATGAAAAAGAAAAAGTGAGTATCTAGGTGTGGTTGCATAGGCCCATAACATTAACCCTTGGGAAATGCGGTAGGAGCGTCAGAAATTCAACATTTTCTTCAGTACATAACAAGTTTGAGCCTAGCATGGGCTCCATAAGACCCTATGTTTAAAAAAATGTTTTAAAAAGAGACTGAGGGGGCTGGAGAGATGGCTCAGAGGTTAAGAAAACTGACTGCTCTTCCAGAGGTCCTGAGTTCAATTCCCAGCAACCACATGGTGGCTCACAACCATCTATAATGAGATCCGGTGCCCTCCTCCGGCCTGCAGGCATCCATGCAGCCAAAGCATTGTATATATAATAAATAAAATCTTTAGAGAGAGGGGGGGGACTGGGAAGATAGCTCAATGGGTAGATCACTTGATGAGCAACTGTGAAAACCTGAGTTTGAATCCTTAGAGCCCATGGACAGCTGGGTGCAGTCGGCAGCTGACTTCTGCAATCCCAATGCTCTTACTTCAAGAGGGAGATCCAGACAGGAGAATCACTTGAGCTTGAGGGAAAGATGCTGGCATATGCCGCTGCAAATAATAAAGGAACCCTGCCTCAAACAAGGTGGAGAGCAAAGAGCTGCAGGGGATCCAATAGTACACATAAACAGACAAACATACAGATAAAGAAGAAAAACACTGGGAAGAACAGGAGAGAAGAAACTAATGAAAAAGGGGGTTAAGGAGACCATAAAGAAGAAAAGAGTTCTCATTCATTAGTGGGTTAAGAATAAGTAGGCTGGGTATCGTGATTCCTGTCTTTACACCCACTGAGTACTCAGGAGGCAGAGGAGGGGGATCACTGAGTTTGTGGCCATCTTGGTTTATAAACAGAGTTCTAAGCCAACCTGAACTCCATAGTCAGACCTTGTCTCAAGGAAACAATAGAACTGTTTCAATTAAGTGTCCAGAAACTGGCTGGAGGTTGCAAGATAATAAGCAATTATATAGTGCAGGCAAGGGGACCTGGTAGAGAGCATGCCCAGTGTGAAGGAAGCAAGAAACTTCAGGTGAGGTAGACTTTATTATCTTTAAGGAAGGGAAGGGGAAAACAAGCAAGAAACCCATTTGATTGCCTTTTGGGGAGTTAAGGATAGTTGTGAGCCACCATGTAGTTGCTGGAAATAATAGCAGGTCCTCAGGAAGGCAAGGAAAGCTCTCAACTGCTGGTCCATCTCTCCATCTCATTAAATATCATGTGTGTTCCTATTCAGTAAATGTACCCTTGTGTGTTAGTGTGACTGTTCTTTGGAGACATCAGTGCATGTCTCCTAGACTAGCCTCAAACAGCTAGGGATGATCTGGAATCTGTACTCCTGCTTCCATCTCCTCAAATACTAGAAGTATGGGCATGAACCTCCAAGACCGGTTTTCTTGGGTGGGGGGGGAGACTGGTTCGAGACAGGGTTTCTCTGTGTAGCTTTGGAGCCTATCCCTGCACTCGATCTGGAGACCAGGCTGCCTCGAACTCACAGAGATCCGCCTGCCTCTGCCTCTCAAGTGCTGGGAATTAAAGCCTGTGCCACCAACTCACAGCATAAGTCCTGTTTTTTTACATGCCCCGCCCAAAACACAGACACACACACACCATACACACACACACACACACACACACACACACACACACACAGACACTCACACGTGTGCGAACATGGTTTCCCTGTTAAACAGTCCTGGATATACTGGAATTCACTCTGTAGACCAGGCTGGCCTCCAACTGAAAGAGATCTTTCTGCCTGTGCCTCTCTGGTGCTGGGATTAAAGACATATGTCACTGAAGGGACCAGTCCCCCATTTTGGCAGCCATGACAGTAACACGTGCTCGCTATGACCTTGTCTTAGTCATTAGAGGTCAGATGCCTGCCTCATGACAAGGAAACAATCAGAAGTTAGCTGGTGGCGCTATGCTTTACGACCCTGGGTGTACTTTACCGACAAGCACACAGCAATGACACACAAAGCATAGCAAACACCCCGGGAAGGCCTATGGGCCACAACAACCAGTTGGCCAATCAACACAGGGCAAGCCCTCCAAGCCTGTAGGGCACACCAATCCTGAGCATCTACGTACCCCTAGACACTCCCCTTATGCTTCCCTACAAGATCAATCAGCAGCCGGTTCGAGTGGTCTTTTGCCAGCCATCAGCCATGGCGGGTGGGTGAAAGACCTGAGCTAACATGGGCTTATCGTTAAAAAAAAAAAAAAAACCAATAAAGCCTCATGCACTTTGCAGCAAACTCTCGAATCTGCCTGGTGATTGGGGTGACCAAGGTCGTGGCCTGGGACCCAGGATAACTGAGTTTTCCGGGGATCTAACAGTCACCACTGCCTGGATCTTTTTACTTATTAAGAAAAACCATACTGATGATGTGTGGGGTAGGTTGCAGCTCAGAGGAAGAGTGAGTTCTCTCCCTCCACCATGTGTGGGTTCTGGGAATCAAACTCAGGCCATCAGTGTTAGCAACAAGTAACTTGACCCATGGAATCATCTTGCTAGCCCTTATTTATTTAGGTTTGAGACAAGGGCTTGCTTTCAACACTACACTTACTTCATATTTGTCTCCTAACTGCTGGGTCTAAAGGTGTGAGCCCTGATCCCTTCCTGCCTTTTTTGTTGTTGTTTGTTTGTTTGTTTGTTTTTCAAGACGGGGTTTCTCTGTGGCTTTGGAGGCTGTCCTGATGTCAAACTCAAAGAGATCCACCTGCCTCTGCCACCTGAGTGCTGGGTCTAAAGGTGTGCACCACCACCTCCCGGCTCTCCTCCCTGCCTTATTAATTTTTCATGTGTGGTTAACTGACAGCCTTTTGCATGCCATGCAAGCAATGAACTACATGTGTATAGTCCTATATCCCTTTGTGTTCCTCTTTTGATTTTTTGTTTGTTTGTTTGTTTTTCAAGATAGGGTTTCTCTATGTAGCTTTGGAGCCTGGCTCTGTAGACTGGACTGGCCTCAAATTTACAGTGATCCCCCAGCTTCAGTTTTCCAAGTGCTGGAACTAAGGTATGTGTCACCACAAACATGTAAACCCTAAGGTTTGAATTTAATTTACTCATTCTTCTGGTTTTTCTCTCATGATTATTTTTTAATTTAACTGACACATTCTTCTGGTAAACCTAAAGTTTTAATACAGACTTGGACTTATAGCCCTGGCTGGCTTGAACAGTTCTGTGCAGACCAAGATGCTCACAGAGACACTCCTGCTTCTGTCTCCCTGGATTAAAAGCATGGACCTCCACATCCGGCATGGCATAGGTATGTTTATTTTAAACTAGGTGTCTTGCTGACTTTGGAACAATCTAAAGCAAATTAGCATGGATCCTGTGCAAGGATGACCCCGAAATTCATGAAGTGTTCCATATTTTGCTCTTCCCCCTGCTAATGGTCACCTGCAGGGAAACTGAGGCAAAATGCCATGAATCTGCTGAGCCTTCTCAATCTGCTTGTGTCAGTCAGCTGTTTTTTTATAGAAAAACATAAGGTCTCATGTAACCCAGGCTGGCCTCAAACTTGCTACCCATTCAAGGACTGAACTGAGGACCGATGACACACCAGACAAGCATGGCACAGGGTTACATCGCCACTCACCCTTCCCACCCATAGCGATTTTGGAACCTGAAAGAGAAAACTTGTTTTTAGGATTGTGCCTTTGTGGTTTAGTTCCAGATTCTGTTCCTGACTCTCAAAACCTGCAGGAGTTTCCTGAGTAGAAGGAGTGTCTTTAGTTATTCTGAATAATCGTGTTAATCACTGGGGAGTTTATGTTAAAGAAGAGCTTCAAGGAGGGGCACCCATAACCTCTGGGAAGGAATGGTTTGCAGAGGAGCAGGCAGATTCCTGGATTTGAACCTTTAGTCCCTTCTAACAATTTACTAATTGGGACCCTTCAAAAGCTTTGAGCTGCAGAATTTTTTTCTGAGTTTGTGCACTGAGGTAGATTGGGAAAGGTGGTAGGCCCAGAGAGAGAATGGAAGGAAGGAAGCTTCATGACTCCTCAGGCTTCCAAGTAGCCTCTGCATCTGCTCCTCCAGCTCAATATCTTCACCCTTCCCATCTTAAGTAAGTAAAGCCTCTGGACTACTTCCTAGCAAATTACTAAATCTTGAGTTAGGTGGTGGGCAGTCACCCCTATTTTTGCCTTTCAGAAGCAAGTGAAACAAACTAGGATATGGCAAGAAAATTTGCTCTGGAGTTAGAGGCAGGAGTGGCCAGAGTTGACGATTTTATTTGGGGCAGATCTCTTTGTTTGAAGCCAGCCTGGTCTACAAGAGCTAGTTCCCAGAAAGCCAGGGTGGCTAGGAAGTTGTGACACACACCTTTAATCCCAGTACTTGGGAGGCAGAGGTAGACAGATCTCTTATGAGTTCAAGGCCACCCTGGTCAACAGAGTGAGTTCCAGGACAGCCAGGGCTGTTACATAGACAAACCCTGTCTTGAAAAACCAAATAATCAAAAGACTTACCAACAGTGTAAAAAAAAAGAAAGACAGAAAGAAAGAAAGAAAGAAAGAAAGAAAGAAAGAAAGAAAAGAAAAGAAAGACAGCCAGGGTTATAACACAGAGAAACCCTGTCTCCAAAAACAAAATAAATCAAAGCAAAACAAAAGATCATCTTGGGTTATATAATGATTTCAAAGCCAGCTGGGGTTCCATAAGACCCTGTCCAAACAAAACAAAACAAAACAAACACAGACTGAAGTGATGGCTCAGTGTGAGTGACTGCACAGTCCTTAAGAGCTCTAGTCAGTCTTGCAGAGGACCTGGGTTCAGATCCTAACAATCCCATGGTGGCTCACAATCATCCATGACTCCAGTTCCACAGGATCTGATATCCATTTCTGACCTCCAGGGGCACCAGGTACACCATTGGTATACAGACATACATGCACACAAAGTAGTCATATACATAAAATAAAACAGATTAATCGTTTATATTTATTTTTAATTTTATTCTGTGTGTTGATATTGCCTGCATGTATATCTGTGTGAGGGTGTCAGGTCACTGGAGTTACAGACAGTTGTGATCTACCCTGTGGGTTCTGGGAATTGAACCCAGCTCCTTTGGAAGAGCAGCCAGTGCTCTTAACTGCTTAGCTATCTTCCTAGCACCAGAAACAGATTAATTTTGAAAATTTAAAACTATGTGCTGGAGAGACAGGTGTGACTCAAAGTCATCTCTAACTCCAGTTACAGTGGACTGGATGGTTTCCTTTGGCGTCTGTGGGTACCAGGTACACATGTTGTGCATTTTCATACATTCAGATAAGACATTCACTCACATAAAATAAATACAGAAAAACTAAAAGACAAAAAAAGAATAGACCAGAAACAATATTGTTGGTTCAGGCTGTGGTGGCAAACCCCTTTAATCCCACCACTCAGGATGGGAGGCAAGTAGATCTTTGTGTGTTTCAGGCTAGGCTGGTTTATAGAGTGAATTCCAGGACAGGCTCCACAAAAGCTACACAAAGAAACCCTGTCTCAAAAAACACAAAAAAGAAAAAAATTCTTGGAATGCCATAGTTGAAATCTGTTTGTTTTTAAGGCAACCCTGGCACTCCTGGAACTCTCTCTATAGACCAGGTTGGACTTGAACTCAGAAATGCAGTTGACTCTGCCTCTGGAGTGCTGGGATCAAAAGAGTATACCACCATGCCTAGTTAATGTTGCAGTTTGGTACATTCATGTATTTGTTGGTGTGGTAGGTTGCTCTTGCAAGCACAAGACTATACAGCAATACACTGTTCAGAGTGCAGTTCCAAGTCAGAGTCCTTCTCCAGAGTCATTCACTCCAGGTAGCAGCAATGTTGCAGGTTCCCTTGGACGGCTCCTGATGGTCTCAATCAAATCTGCCTGTACACTATGTGTGATTCCGGGGCCCAGTGGTCCATTGCTTTGTGTAAGTAGTTCCCACTTTGCAATCCCAACTGTAATCCCATTGGAATTTGTCACATTCTCTTTCCTGAGGATGAATGCTAGCCCTGGAAAGGGTGTGTCAATAGAGCTACCAAGCAATGTTGGTGGTATCTGATGCATAGGGTTCTTTTGAGCACCTAGGGGAAACTGTGTTTTATCAGCACCAGGCATTTTAGCACACTGGTTAGATGGAGGGGAAGGCTGTGGCAGAGGCTGAGCTTTCTCACTGATGTTCAACCTGGGCTCTACCTGAGATCGATCTGCCAGGTCTGCAAATGCCTGCCTGATGGATTCTGTCTTGAACTGGCATGATGGTAGAGACTCTGGTGGCTCCACTTTCTCTTCCTCCTTTGCTGATTCAGAGTACCTTGTGAATTGTATCTGACTGACAGGAGGAAATAGGGTGTTGTGTTTCAAGCCTGTGTCCCTACTATGAGCTTCAGGTGTTAATATCTCCTCAAAGGTAGGAATATTTCTCAGCAAAACAGGAACATCATGTGGACCAGACTGGCCAAATCATGAAATTTGGATGACATCCAAATATCATGCATTTTACTGTACTTAGTTGCAAGCTGCTCTTCCTAATTGTTTTCCTGTGAGCTAAGGACTAGAGGTTCCTTTATTGGCTTGTCTGTTTTGGAGGTCGATTTTGCTTTTATCCGTGTTTTCTTTTTTGGCTCTGCTAGTGGTATAGTATACTAGTTTTTTGGTATACCTGAAGATGTGTTCTGTTGTGCCATGCCTTTCTCCTGACTATGTTTCTGCTCTAAAGTCTTTCCAGCAAGGCTCCTGTTGGACTTTCAGCATTTTCATTCTCAGGAGGTGTGAGATTGAAATTAATTGCAGATGCCAGCCGGGTTAATTGTACTGAGCCATCTTCAATTAGACTGTAAGGTGCTTCTTGATCAACCGTCCCAAGATGGTGGATGAGTAATACATCATCTCTGCCACACCCCCTTGGGTCTCTTCCGCAGCAGGGGCTTCACATTCACATGATTATAAAGAAGCCTGCTGGTTCTGAGTGTGGCACCAGACTTACCATTGAGGCGACACACTGCTTTGGAATCATCAGTGGCAATCTGCAAAACCAACATAGTATCTGGTCAAAGGTAGGAATATTTCCCAGCAAAACAGGAACTTCAGGTGGACCACAGTGGCCAAATCATTGAAAGTTGGATGATATCCAAATGTCATGCGTTTTACTGTACTCAGTTTGAAGCTGCTCTTGCTAATCATTTTCCTGAGAGCTAAGGACTAGGGGTTCCTTTTTCGGCATGTGTGTTTCAGGGTTGTTGATGCTTTTTCCAGGTCTTGTTCTTTGCCTCTACTGGCAGTATACTAGGTTGGTTTAGTATACCTTAAAGTGGTATCTCTTGTGCGATGCCTTTCTCCTGGCGCCACAGTGGACATTCATTATCCCTACTCTCTGCATTAGTGAGATTATAATTAATGTGGGATGCAAGCTGAGTCAATTGAACTGCCACATCTTCATTTAAGTATAATGTGCCTGTTTAACAAGGGTCTATTTGCCTCCAGCAATGCATTTCCTACTCCCTTCAAGTGTATTGGAAAGTTCATATGAGTTTGCAAGTTCTTGGTTGGTAGCTGAACTATCCAACAACTTGATCGTTGTGATTTGGCCATCGAAGACCACAGTGTCCTGTGCTGAAGACGCTTCCCTTGTGAGTTTGGGTCCTGGAAGTCTTTTCTCACAGAATTCAGGATAGTGTTACAACTATGAAGCAGACTAGCTGTTCTCCGATTTGTGTCTTCATTCTTCTGACTTGGATGATGAGAAAATCTCTGGAGTCTCAGAGCTGAGTAAGGGTTCGATGGCCACCACTTGCTGCACCGTCAGTCTCCTGTCTTTTATCACTAATGAAAGACTTGGCTGAACTAGAGTCACCTTTAGGTTCCTTATTGGTACCCTTTCAGGGGTTTGTGGTTGACTACCAGCACTGTGTGTGTTAGGATGATTATTGAAGGTGGTAGAGTCTGCACCAGATCAGCAGTTAGAGCCAGGCTTCTGGAAGTAGATGTCATTGGTCTCCTTGAGTTGATCACAACTCCCATCAGCAGTGATGGAGTTCATGTTGACTGACCCCAAAAACTGTCATGATGTCAATTTAGAGGAATTAATTTCCCAATACCGTGCTGATTTCTTGGAGATCTAATTTGCTGATCATAAGGTTTGTGTCTACAGGTAAACAGTGCACATTTTTCATGACCTTTCTTATGGTCTGTGCAAACATTGGGGAAGGATTGGTTTCCTGCCTGTCCTCTTTGGAGGGCTGGGAATGTTCAAACTCGGTTTATTTTGCATCGAGGATTACAGATGGTAAGCCTTCTAATCTAAGATTGGGCTGGGTCCTTATCTCTGGGCCTTGTAGCCATAAGACTTGTTATCATGTGCTTCATTTGCTAAGGCAACTCAGCACTAGACAAGCCTAGGTTCAATCTGCCACTCGATGGCCACAGAGAATGGGAACTATGGTTGAGCCTACAGAAAAATTAGGCCAAGAATGATGGCTGAGACCAACAGGATGCCAGCCAACCTAACACAGGGCACTCTTTTCAGCTTTGGTGATGACTCCATTGACGGGTAAGGTTGGTGTCAAAGTCCTAGTCACCTAAGACAGGCCCTAATTTTAATATACAAAGGGGGAGATGTTGGACCCCAGCCCCTATTGGGTCTCTGAGTTGCTTGTGAGCCAATAACCACAGATGCATCCTGATGTCTAGTCTTGGCTTACAGCCCCGGGCTTGCACACTGGCATCAATTACACCTGGGGTTTCTCCACTGTGCTGTAAGTGTACATAAGGATGCTCTACCCCTGAACAACGTCAGAGAAGGGCAAGCACTTCAAGCAGCCCAACCAGATGTCTCACTTTTAACTAAATATCCAAGGTTTCACCTTCTACTCAGACTTAGTCATGTTGTGGATGCCACACAAATGACCACTCACCTTTACAGTCCAAGGGAGGGTGGGAGTGGGGAGCACTTCAAAGTCAGAGTCCTTCTCCAGAGTCATTCACTCCAGGTAGCAGCAATGTTGCAGGTTCCCTAGGGCGGTTCCTGATGGTCTCATTCAAATCTGCCTGTGCACGATATGTGATACCGGCCCCCAGTGGTCCATTGCTTGGTGTTTGTAGTTCCCACTTTGCAATCCCAACTGTAATCCCATTGGAATTTGTCACATTCTCTTTCCTGAGGATGGATACTAGCTCTGGAAAGGGTGTGTCAAGAGAGGTACAAGGCAATGTTGGTGGTATCTGATACATAGGGTTCTTTTGAGCAGCTAGGGGAAACTGTGTTTTATCAGCACCCGGCATGTTAGCACACTGGTTAGATGGAGGGGAAGGCTGTGGCAGAGGGTGAGCTTTCTCTCTGAGGTTCACCCTGGGCTCTACCTGAGATCGATCTGCCAGGTCTGCAAATGCCTGCCTGCTGGATTCTGTCTTGAACTGGCATGATGGTAGAGACTCCTGTGGACAACTTTCTCTTCCTCCTTTGCTGATTCAGAGTACCTTGTGAATTGTATCTGACTGACAGGAGGAAATAGGGTGTTGTGTTTCAAGCCTGTGTCCCTACTATGAGCTTCAGGTGTTAATATCTCCTCAAAGGTAGGAATATTTCCCAGCAAAACAGGAACATCATGTAGACCAGTCTGCCCAAATCATGAAATGTGGATGACATCCAAATGTCATGCATTTTACTGTACTTAGTTGCAAGCTCCTCTTATCATTTTCCTGTGGGTTATGGACTAGAGGTTCCTTTATTGGCTTTTCTGTTTTGGGGGTCGATTTTGATGTTTTTCCAGATCTTGTATACCGCCAGCAAAGCCAAAGAACAAGGTTTGGTTAGTATACCTGAAGGTGGTTTCTGTTGTGCTTGCCTTTCTCCTGGATAGTCTTTGAAACAAGGCTCCCCAGTGGACATTCAGCATTCTCACTTTCTGCACTAGTGAGATTCTAATTAATGTGGGATGCAAGCTGTGTCAATTGAGCTGCCACATCTTCTTCAATTTCAGTATAATGTGCCTGTTGAACAAGGGTCCATTTGCCTCCAGCAATGCATTTCCTACTCCCTTCAAGTGTATTGGAAAGTTCACATGAGTTTGCAAGTTCTCGGTTGGTAGCTGAGCTATCCAACAACTTGATCGTTGTGATCTGGCCATTGAAGACCACATTGTCCTGGTGCTGAAGATGCTTCCCTTGAGAGTTTTGGTCCTGGAGGTCTTTTCGCACAGAATTCATGATAGCCTTACAACTATGAAGCAAACTAGCTGTATTCTGATTTGTGTCTTCATTCTTCTCTCACTTCCATGGCACAGAATTTTCTGATGGAGCATCTGAGAGCTGAGTAAGGGCTTCGATGGCTACCACTTTCTCCAGTGTTCATCTCCTATCTTTTATCACTAATGAAAGACTTGGCTGAACTAGAGAGTCACCTTTAGGTTCTTTATTGGTACCTTCTCAGGGATTTGGGGTGGACCACCAGCACTGTGTGTGTTAGGATGGTTATTGAAGATGGTGGAGTCTGCACCAGATAGAGCCAGGCGTCTGTAAGAGGAAGATGTCATTTGTCCCCTTTTGTTGATCACAACTCCTATCAGAAGTGATGGAGCTCGTGACATCATTGCAGTTGAAAGGGTCCATCGGCAATTTAGAGGAATTAATTTCCCAATACCTTGCTGATTTCTTGGAGATCCAATTGGTTGATCATAAGGTTTGTGTCTACAGGTAAACAGTGCACATTTTTCATGACCTTTCTTATGGTCTGTGCAAACATCGGGGAAGGATTGGTTTCCTGCCTGTCCTCTGCAATGGGCTGGGAATGTTCATACTCATTAAATTTGTATAGACGTCTCTGTTGACTTGATGAGTGGGCTCTCCTGGTTGGCATACAGTGCCCCACCTCGATTCCCGTCATGCTTTCAGTATTCTTCAGCCTCGTCGGCTAGTGTAGCAGCTTTTCATTAAGAAGTATTACCAAGTTAAATACTTAATGAAATGGATAAACTGAGTAATGGAAGAAGAAAGGGGCTCTTTGAACATACTATAAACCTATGTACTTGTTAGGTGGTAGACATAGCTCTGGAGAGGGGATTAGCCATGTGGTTGTGCTGGTGGACCCAAAGGTCCGAGGACTGCAGGAAGGGACACTCAAAGGGTTTCTCTCCTGTGTGTGAGCTCTGGTGGATGATAAACTGGAAAGGAAACTCCTCCTGCATTCGTGCCCTCTAACCGAGCCTGGCTTGGGAGATGCTCTAGAGCAGCCACGCTAGCTGCCTATTTTCATTATGGTCCACACCAGAGGCCCCTGATCCGCAAGTGGGAGGGCGGTCTCCGTTGGACCTGCAGAGACTCTGAGGATCTGTGCTTGCAGCTTCGTCTTCTTTTATAGAATGTGGGTAAATGGTAAATCCAATTTTGCATCTTCCCAGGGAGTCATCCCATCTGATTGGGAGGGAGTCCACACAACGTTTAAAACTTGAGAGTCCAGTCTCAAAAGCCAATTATTTATTTACTTGATGACCGAGGGAGGTGCTACCCTAAGAATGTGGAGGGCAGAGGACGCCTTTTATGGTTTGGTTCTGTCACCATGAGGGCCCTGCCTAACAGACCATGGCTCAGTCGCTGGCAGGTTCTGAAGCTCCAGGCTAGCCCAGCAACTACTGGGGCTGTCTCCAGACAATACCACCCACATCTTTGTCCCAGTCATCCCATTCATCTGCCTTGGCTTTTCCTTTTTATTAAAACCTTCTTGGGAAACTAAAGCTTTACTTGTGGATGGCTCTTCAGTCTCTGACAGGTTCCAAGGCACTGTTCGACCCTGGTCTCTGTTGGGTTGCTCTTCCTTCGGATTTGACAGGTGCTCCCGGACAACTTCATGTCCTCCCATTCATCCTCCTCAACTCTGGGATCTCGGCAGAGGTAGAGCTGTCCTTTCCAATTAACTATGGACCATGAGCTGGGTTTCCTATGATCCCTGAGAATCTTAAGTCTTATGTGACTTACTGTCACAGACAAGGATGCTTTGGTTAAGGGCAAGTGTACTTCACTGACTTAACTGCTGTGAAATTCAGACATTGAATATTCTACTTCATCTTTTAGTACTGAGTGTGAAGATACTGGTTGTTTTTGTATTGAATATAGTAAATACTCTTACTTGGTAAATGCAAAGGCATCCACACAGGGTGGTTGAGTCATGATGTCTGTGCTTCGGGAACGCTCAGCTTTAGCAGTTTTAGGAAAGGTTCTCAGCAGCAATTATTGTGATTAATGTTGTTGGGCCCCAGTTCGCATGGGGGTCACTGAGTTCCTTGTCACCCAATAACCACTGATACATCCTGTTTCTATTTGTGGCATACAGTCCAGGGCTTGCCCAATGGCATCTATTACACCTTGGGTTTCTCCCCTGCACTGAGTGTGTATAGGACTGCTCTCCCTCTGGAACAAGGTTGGACAGATGCACATGACACAAGCTGCCAGATGCCTCTGCTTTTAACTAAATCTCCAGGCTTTCACCTGATGCTGGGACTAAGTCGTGGTGGGGGAGGTTCGTGTGGTCAGTAAAGAAAGGGGACCCTGAGAGATGGCCCTTGACAGGCTGGCCAGCAATTAAGAATTTTTTGTGTGGATTGGTAAGGGTCCTGGAAATGGCAGGAACCCGTGAGAGTTGCATTGGAATAGAAAAGCTCTGTGTCAAAAAGATGAAAAGTAAAAAATAGAAAATGAGATGTAGAAAATGAATAGAATAATAAAAAAGGAAAATACAGAGTCCACATACTGAATGATATTGTGCTGTCTTTGAATTGCTCAATTGCCAAGGAATGAATAACTGCTGAAGTAACCTTCATTGTAAATGCTGCTGGATTCATTCAGTTCAGGTATTTCATACATACTTTGGCTTCAAATTTATGTATAAGGACAGGTTACTTGGGAAAAGAATTTCTGCATTTGTTTCCACAGAAGATGAAAAGCTGCGATTTCCTTGCAGACTAACAGAGTTTGAAGAATCCCTGAAGCAGTGGCCAGGTATTGAATGGTGAAGACACCTGGGACAATGCATTAAGACCATTATAGTCAAGATTTCTGGGTTTTCTTAGGATCCCCATGGGATTTCAGCACCCCCGATCAGCAGGAAGCAGTTTGGAAGGAACGACGCCCACATCCCCATGTTTTGTTTATGAATGTTTTCATTTAAATGGACGCCACAAATGGAGGTTCCATTTGACATAGTCATGACTCTGGAGCCACAATTGTATGCAGATAGCTAATTCTGACATACTATGTTTATGATTCCATATGAATTAAGGCTTTCAAAATAAATTGCTTACTTCATGTTTCTGTGCTTGACCTCTGTGTGTGTGCCAGGATGTATGTGTGCCCATCATGTGTGCAGGCACATGTCCAGGCCCAAGAGGGTGTCAGAACAACTGGAAGTGGAATTACAGGGTCTGTAGGCTACCATGTGGCTGCTCAGAAATTAAAGTGGATCCATAGAGTCAGCCCAACATCTTCATCTTTTGATCCCAGTGTAACTTACATAGATGCTTAATTTTTGTCAATCTGTTGAAAATGGGATTGTCATAAGTAACAGATTCATACACACATATACAGCCAAGGATATAGTCCACTGTGGTACTGAAATTCCCACGCAAACTTGAAGTATGGACCAGTGCTTTGTGCATGCTACCCAAAGGCACTACTAGTGACTTATACCCCCAGCCATCAAAACATCATTCTTCTTATACTCTTAGCTGGTTTTGTTTTTGTTTTGAGGCTTGCTCCCAGCTCCCTCTTCTGGCTGCTTCCATCATCAGATAAGCAGGCAGTGCACTTAGAAACATCTAAGCAAGATTCTTACAAACAAAAAGATGAAAACTGACAAATCTTTAAAAAGACAACAGTTCTGCAACAGGGATTGAGAATGTAGTTGATATGTGCTCCTGCCCCTGGTATCATTCACAGCAGTGAGATCCATGAATCCTTTCCAAAGCAAAGCTTTTAAGGTTGCACTGTTGTCCATAAAGAACACAAACCATTTTTTAAGAAGTAAAATGGCAACCCCTTACAAGGGATTCTACATATAATATTCAGTGAGCTTTCCATGTGCTTTGCTTGGAACCCAAGTCAAGGGATTGAAAACCCACAGAAGGCACTGGAGGGATGGCTCCGTGGTGAAAGTGCTCTGATCTTGCGGGACTCCTGTTCCAGTCCCAGATCAACTGCCATGAATCCAGCTCCAGGAGGAGTCCAGGAGTTCCATGCCTTTGGCACTCACATGCACATACCCACACACATACACACAGACAAATTAAAAGCAACATGCTCAGTAGTGGTGGTTGTGGTGCACACCTTTAATCCCAGCACTCTGGAGACAGGAGGCAGATCTGTGTTCAAAGCCAGCCTAGTCTTCAGAGTAAGCTCTGGGATAGCCAGGGTTACAGAGAAACTCTCTTTGGCAGTAGGGTTACAGAGAATCAGCTGTCTAACCAAGAGCTAGTTTGCTCCCCATGAACAAACCCTATTGTTCTTCCCTAGCCTGATGGCTCCTCAGGCCTAGTGACTATCAAACCTGGTGACTTCTTTGCAATTGTGCCTGAAATGAGTCACTGTGGAGATCGCAGGACACCTTTCTATTCCAATGTTTAATTCTTAAGTAGACAAAGCAAATCCATTCTTAGCTTGGTATGGAAAGGTGTTTCTAGAGAAAAACAAAAGAGGGCTAAGGAGAAACAAGAGTAGGTCATGGAAGAAGAGTGAAAACGTCTCCAGCATATTATGATGGGAGGATTGCCTCAAAAACTATAGAAATGGCACTGGGTGATAGAGGCGCATGTCTTAAATTCCAGCACTGGGGAGACTGAAACAGGCAGATTTGTGAGTTCAGGGCCAGCCTGATCTACTGAGTTCCAGAACAGGCTCCAAAGCTACAGAGTATGCCTGTCTGGAAAAAATTAATTGTATATATACATATATGGAGGAATGAAGTAGCCATCTCCAAACACACATTTGACTTTTGAGTAAGGCATGACAGCTTCATTAGACAAAACAATTCCTGCGCTGTCTCCTCAGCCATCCTGCAGACCTCCCAACTCGGGCAAATTCCTGTAAGCCAAGCATGGGAGTGGAGGCAGGAGGACCATCCCTGAGTTTAAGCTAGCCAGGGCTCCACACATGGTTTCCAGTTCTTGAGAATAGTGATTCGTCTCCCTGTGGGTACCATGTAACCCACACTCCCCATGAAATTAGTGTGAAGAAACTGCAAGTACCACATGAACCAGATAAATGATCTATGCATCCCAATGAATCTAGTTCAGTCAAGATGGCTCACCGGGTACAGCTGCTTGCAGAGCAAGCCTGGTAGTCAAGACAATTCACAAGTAAATGCAGTAAAAAGAAGGAAAGAAGAAGGGAAAGAAAGCTAAATCACAAGAGAAGCCTATACACCATCCATGTTTATTGTGGCTCTAGTCCCGGTATCCAAGGTGTAGGGCAACAGCCTTTGTGCTGCGGTACAAAAAGATATTCGTACACAGTGGAGTTTTATTCAGTCTAAGAAGACTATAAGCAATATTTACTAAGTTTAAGTGATTGTATCATGGATGTCTGGAACTAGAATATAATGCTCCAAGAGGAATGTTCATATAACTATGAAATGATATAATCTCTGATGTTCAAAGCATTTCATCATAGGCCATAATTAAAATTAATATTTTTGAGATATGCTCCTTTAGGTCAAGGTAAGAACCTCAAATCATGAATACCTAACTGCTTTGTCCTTCTAATTGCTGGACTCACAGGCATGTGACAGGACATATATTTTATTACAAACAAAACAAAAACCAGAAAAATATAACCACAATGAGGCAAGTCCCAATCAAGCCTACCTGGGTAGACACACCAACAAGGAGAGCAAGGTTCAAGGCCAGCCTGTGCTACACTGGGTGTAAAGAGAGCCATGAATACATAAATCTAATCACTAGCTTCAAAAATCCCAGTATTCATTTATGTCCTAAATACTTGGGATTCTTGCTAGACTGCACTACCTCATTCCCCCATCAAATATTTTATTAGTATCCCCTTGGGGACTCGAGAATTGGGTCAGGAGACCAGGCTATTTATATATTTTGATCCCAGAGCTTGATGGATCCGGTGGGTTTCCACCATCAGGAAACATGCCCCCAAATATTATTATTCCTCCTTTATACTCTTCAGGGTCTTGTTTGCCCACATTCCCATCCCTGTGTCATTCACAACATGCTCCCCCTGGCATTCTCCAAGGAACCTGAAGGCTGGGCCTTTCCATGTACAGTAAGTATCAAGTCTCCAGCCAGCTCATCATTATGACTGCTTTCTAAGAACAGAAATTCCACAAAAGAGATTCCACCAGTGAACACTGACACTGAGTGTTGATAATAAATTCCCCCCCCCCAAAAAAACCGGTGCTTCCTGGAGCACAAGTTTCCCCTTAATCCTTCCCACAGGCTATCTGATCAAGTCATCCCCACACTTTGAGGACTGTGGAGAATCCTCGAGATCACAGCACATGGGAGACTGAGACAGGACATTATAAGATCTGCCTCAAATATAATACGATCCTGTCACAAAAATTCAAAAACAAACCCACAAAGCACAAGTGTGTAAACCATTGCTCTGGACTCCACAAAAGAAGAACCACAGAGCTGGAGAGATAGCTCAGCACTGACTGTGCTCCCAGAGGTCCTGTGTTCAACTCCCAGCAACCACATGTGGCTCACAATCATCTATAATGAGATCTAATGCCCACTTTTGGCCTGCAGGGAAATGTGCAGCCAGAACACTGTATACATAATAATTAATCTTTAAAAGAAAGAAATCGGGGCATTGGTGGTGCATGCCTTTAATCCCAACACTTGGGAGGCAGAGGCTCGCAGATCTCTGTGAATTCAAGGCCAACCTGGTCTACAGAGCAACATCCAGGACAACCTCCAAAGCAATACAGAGAGACCTTGTCCCAAAAACAAACAAACAAAACACTAAAAAGAAACACCCGACATTAATTTAAATCACATTTGAAATCGGGTAAGTTATAGGAACACAAACAAAATATATTCTTTAGCATTATGCTCTGGATAACCTAGGCTTGAGGATAGCCTGGGCCACAAAGTCAGACCATGTCCTAAATTGAAGCAGAGTTGGGAGTGCGGAGGAGAGAAGAGACAAGTTAGAAATGTAGCCCCCTTGGCAGAAGGCTTGCCTAGTGTGCATGAAGCCCTGGATTCAGTCCCCAGGAATTGCAGGGGCTGGCCTAGGCATGGAATCACATCACTTGTGAGGTAGAGGCTGGAAGATCAGAATATCCTTAGCAGACTGGCATAAAGGACAAATCAAAGCAGGATTCTGAATTCCCTTAATTCTCAAGACTAGTTTTTCACCAACCTTGACATTATATAGTCAGAGTACCTATGCAGGCCAACATATAGTTCAGGAGACAACTCTTCTTATTACACCATCAACATTTGACTTTTCTGGCCAAATCTAGAATTTTGTGTGCTGCTCACCAAGGAAATGAGGGCAGAAGAAATGAATCAAACATTCAAGTCTGGAGCTGGAGAGATGGCTCAACAGCTAAGAGCACAGGCTGCTCTTCCAGAGGACACAGGTTCAAATCCCAGCACCCTCATGGGCACTGGCAACTGTATAACTCCAGTTCCACAGAAACGCATGCAGGCAAGACTCAAGAAAGGGCATCTCTGTGTAACTTTGAAGTTGTCCTGGAAGAAGCTCTTGTAGACCAGGCTGGCATAAACACATAGAGATCTGCCTACCTCTGCCTCCCAAGTGCTGGAATTAAAGGCTTGTGCCACCACTGCCTGGCTAAAATATAAATCTTTTTGTTTTTCTGAGACAGGGTTTCTCTGTGTAACAGCACTACCTGTCCTCCTGTCTCTGCCTCACCACAGCCTGGCTAAAAAAATGTCAAGAACACAACTTGGGGTTGGGGATTTAGCTCAGGCAAGCACAAAGCCCTGGGTTTGGTCCTCAGCTCTGAAAGAAAAAACAAAACAGTGTTCCATGGAGTGAGCGCTGTGCCAAGGTTGGTTAGAGATGTAATAAAGAGTTGATGTTTGTTACCCCGTGTTTGAAATAATGAAAACAGACGATGTCAGGAGAGACAGCTCTTTTGTACCAATTGGAATGTTGACTGGACATTTCCTGAGTGATAAGTAATTTCACCTCGAGGATAGAGTGACTTAGGTAGTCCTGAGTGTAGGCCCAGTGCTCTTAAACATCAGGAATGAGTGACAAGAGGATATGTTGCTGGTTTTCACACCAATAGGCAAAGCTCTGTTAAGAAGCCATGAGTAGGGCTGGAGAGATGTTTCAATAGTTAAGTGCTGGTATTTGCTTCTGTTCAAAACTTTTCCCAAAACACTCATATGGAAAATGATCTGCTCATACTGTCTCTGAAACTGGTTTGTCTTCAATAAAATAGGCTCTACTATGCTACAATGGCAAGCAAGATTCTTGGCACGAGTACGAATGATCTTATTTCTTTTTCTTTTTATTTTATATTCTTTAATTCTATCATATTTCCATATCCACCCTCTCCATTCCCTCCCCCTCTCATCCCCCCATGTTCCCCACCAACCCACCTTTAACACATCCCCAAACTCCTCCCCAGGGATAGTGAGGCCATCCACCAGGGACCTTCAAACTCTGTCATATCATTTGGGGGAGGGCCTATGTCCTCCTTGCTGTATCTGGGCTGCAAGAGTATCCCTCCATAGGGAATGGGCTCCCAAAGTCCATTGTGCTTTTGGGTTAAAGACTGGCTCCACTGTTAAAGGTCACATAGACTGTCTTGGCCTCCTAGCTGACACCCATATTTAGAGGGCTTTGTTCGGTCCAATGCTGTTTCAACAGCTTTGTGACTAGGGTCTCCATGCTCTCACTAGGTCAAGTCAACTGTTTCTGTGGGTTTCTACAGCACCGTCTTGGCTTCTTTGCTCATCCCTCCTCCCTCACCACAATTGGATTCCATGGGTATGGTTCCATGCTTAGCTGTGGGTGCCTGTTTGTGCTTCGAGCCACAATCTCATTATAGGGGAAGATGATCAATGGCATTTTCTCCACCACTGCTTGGATTCTTAGTTGGGGTCATCCCTGTGGATGCCCTAATATTTCCCCTATGCCAGTCCTCTCTCCTTACCTGTCCTGTCTCCCTCTATCAAGGCATCTCCTTTGTTGCCCTCCTCAATTCCTCTCCTGTCTCAGGCATCTTGTTCTCCTCCCTCCTCCCCTTCTTCTCTTTACATCTCCTTCCTCTCCACCCATGCCCCTTGATCCCACTTTATTCAGGGGTTTGGTCCCCTCCCTTTCTTCCAGGTACTATGCAATCTTCCCTTGGTGCCTCCTTGTTTCCTAGCTCCTCTGGCAGTGTGGATTGCAGGCTGGTAATCCTTTGCTCTATGTCTAAAAATCCTATATGATTGAGTACATACCATGTTTATCTTTTTGTGACTCTGTTGCCTCACTCAGGATGGTTGTTTCTAGTTCCATCCATTTGCCTGCGAATTTCAAGATTCCATTGTTTTTTTTTTTTTTTTTTCTGCTGAGTAATGTACCACATTTTCTCTATCCATTCTTCACCTCAGGGGCATCTAGGTTGCTTCCATGCTCTCGCTATTACAAATAATGCTGCTATGAACATAATTGAAAATCTGTACTTATTGTATGAATGTGTACTTTTGGGGTATATACCCAAGAGAGGAATGGCTGGATCTTGAGGTAGACTGATTCCCATTTCCTGAGAAACCACCAGAGTAATTTCCAAAGTGGTTGTACAAGTTTGCACTCCCACCAGCAATGGAGGAGTGTTCCCTTTCTCCACATCCTCTCCAGCATAGATTGTCATTGGTTTTATTTATTTTAGCCATTCTGATAGGAGTAAAATACTATCTCAGAGTGGTTTTGATTTGCATTTCCCTGATAGCTAAGGATGTTGAGCACTTTCTTAAGTGTCTTTCAGCCATTTTAGATTCCTCTGTTGAGAATTCTCTATTTAGTTCTGCACTCCACTTTTTTTTCAGATTTTTTTATTTGTATTAGAAACAAAATTGTTTTATATGGCAATCCCAATTCCCTCTCCCTCACATCCTCCTCTACCACAACCCCCAACTAAAACCCTACCTATCACATAGATTGATTTTGTTGGGATGGGTGTGGCCTTGTTGGAGAAAGTGTGTCACTTCTCAGTTCATTTTCTGTTGCCTGCAACCACTGATCTTCTTTCCTAAGTATACCATCCATTCAGACTTCACTCTTCCACAATCAGGAACTTTGTGTTCTGTCCACAAACTAGAAAAACCACAGTTAGTTTCCTTGCTTTCTCTCGCCCTCTACTGTCCATTCTTGACATAACAGCTATTGCAATTTTTAAAAATCAAATGTTCACTTATGTAGTGGTTTGGGGGAGCACGCGTGTGGAGGTCAAAAAAAAAAACTTATGTAGTCAGTTTCTTTTCTCCTTCTACCATGTGTCTCCTGGGGATTGAACTCCTCAGGTCTCAGGTTTTGTTAAATGCCATATTCCATTGTGCCATCTTAACTGATCCTAAAGTAGCTTAGCATGGTGACTCATGATTGTGATGACAGCTTTGGAGAAGCTGAGGCAAGAAAAGTGACAAGAGTGTGAAGTCAGCCTGCTCTACATCATTCTTTAAGGTCAGCCTGTGCTACAGAGTAAAAACCCTTTTAGAGGAAGTATAAGATTAAGGGCTTGGGGATGCAGCTAAGTTACTGAGAATTCTGCAAACTCTAACATGATCTCAGCACCAATGAAACTGGACATGGTGGCATGTACTCCAGTGATCTTGGGCCGTACCAGAAAGAGACCCTGTCCTAAATTTAAAAAAAAATATCAGAGAGCAAGCTTGTATCCTACATAAGTGAATGTCCGCTGTAGCACAGCCATGAGGATGCCATTAGACACATTGCTTCCTTGCAGGTACAGAGGTGTGCTACCACACCTAAAGGATGGTGGACACACAGAAGGAGCAATCATCTTCCTAGGACATCTAGAAAATAGTAATCATGGGCTAAAGGAGAGAAAATTAGTTCCAACTCTCAAACAATGTGCTTTTCCAAGGGATGAATGTGAAACTAAAAGGAAAACAGATTACACAAAAGATAAAAAGTGGGATGCAGCTGGGCATGGTGTCTTCTGACACTCCAGAGGTAGAGACAGGGGAATTGCTGAGTCTTTGAGTTCAGCCTGATCTACTTAATGAGATCCAGGCCAAGAAGGGCATGGTGGTGGCACACACCTTTAATCCCAGCACTCAGGAGGCAGAGGCAGGCAGATCTTTGTGAATTCAAGGCCAGCCTGGTCTACAGAACAATTCTAGGACTGCCTGACTCCAAAGCACCACCAGCCCTCAGCTAAACTTCTGATTCTCCTGTCTCTACCTTCCAAATGGTGGGGTTACATCCTGTGTTCTGTATTGCTGGGAGTAGAGTTCAGGTCATCATGAATTCAGGCCAAGCACTCTACCAACTGAGTTGTATCTCCTGCTACAATACATAATTAAAGGCAACTGAATTTTTTTTGTTTAGAATAATGTTGTTCAATGGTAAAAGTTAATACACTCCAGCAGCAGTACTAGCACGGGGTCAAAATAACAGGTAAGGAGGATTTACTTCATATGGCCTTACATGGGATCACAAAAGGATTAGGAAGGAGACAATCAAATAGAAAAGCCCCATGGCCTCAGATGGGGCAAAGTCCAGAGCTGCTGCTTTAGAGAAAGGTTCCCATCACAGACACTAATCAGACTACCAAGCACCATTCCAATAACAGCCCCTGATCCAGTCACACCAACTACAGTGGCCCTAGCATCAATAAACTTGACTGTTGGGTCAGTGTCCCCAGAAACAATACTGGTCTGGAATTTCTGTCTGGCCACCTGGAGAGGGGACTTACTAAGGAAAGGCTGTTTAGATGACGCCTCTGGTCTACTCAGGAGGGAGGCAGTGAGGAACCTGCCTGACTCCATTTTGAAGGCAGAAGCCAGCATGCTATTTTTTTTAAAGTAGATTTCTATTTACTGTGAGAGTTAAGTTGCTCTGTTTCCTGGAACCTGACCTTCCCCAGCGCATGACCTTGATTTGTTTTTGAGTGGGGACTTTGTGATTTTTTGTTTTCCCTTCTGTTAAACTACTTGTTATTATACGCCATAAAAGGGACCCAAGAGTGGCTGGAGATATGGCTCAGTGTCTAAGAACAATACTTGGACTTCCAGAGGACCTGAGTTCAATTCCCAGCAACCACAGAATGGATCACAACCCCCTGTAATGAGATCTGATGCCCTCTTCTGGCCTGCGGGATACATGCATGCAGAACAGTGAATACATGATACATAAATTTTTTTAAAAACTAGGGTTTAGGGGGCAACCATGGCCAATTCTTGGGTGTACCTCAATCAAAAAAATTAAGCTTGTTTCACATTTGGCTCAAACTGTGGTTGTGGTTTTATTCTAGCTGATATGATTAACAGCAGACACAGGCTGCTGCTATAGGACCACTCCTCAAATACAGGAGTGGATCAGAGCTGGAGAGAGCAGCAGTGCCTTAGTGGTCTTCGCTTTTCAACCTCCTAGCTTTTTCTGTTTGGAACCAGGGTTCGCTGTGTAACAACTCTGGCTGCCCTGGCACTCACTATATAGACCAGGCTGGACTTGAGCTCACAGAGATCTACCTGCCTCTGCCTCCCAAGTACAGGGATTCATGGTGTGTGCCACCACGGCCAGACTTCCTAGTTTGTTTGTTCTTTTTTTGTGATATAGGGTTTCATTAATTGAGGCAGGACTGGAACCTGCTATGATGGTGAGGAGGACCTGAATGCCTGATCCTCTTGCCTCCACCTCCAGAGTCCTAGGATTGTAGGTGTGGGGCTCCCTGCAGCAATCCATATCTGATTTTAATAAGCATTGTCATGAACCTTACTTGTCTCAAGTCTTCTATTACACAGTCAAGGCTCAGAAATGAGGAAAAGAGAACAGGTAGAGTATTTCAGTGGTGCAGAGTTGTGCAGCATGCATAAAGCCTGGGATACCATCCCCAGTACCAGAAGGATGGGAAAATACAAGGGCAACTTCTTCCAAGCCTTTCACATAAGGTCAAGTGACAGCAAATATGTAAGTATAATCTGCCAGCTGTTTTTAATATACGAGGAGTCTGCCGGGAGTTTAGAGGGATGCAAAAGAAAGAGGATAAGTTTCATGAGTGAAGACTTCATTTGAGACAGTAAGCCAGGCAGTGGTAGAATACAACTTTAACCTCAGCACTCCAGTTAGGAGGCAGAGGCAGGAAGATCTCTGTGAATTCAAAGCCATCCTGGTCTATATATTGAGTTCCAAGACAGCCAGGACTCAAAAACAAAACAAAAAATAAAGAAAGAATAAACAAACAAATAAATGAAAAAGAAAAAGTGATTAGCTACGTGTGGTTGCATAGGCCCATAACATCAACCCTTTGGAAATGCTGTAGGAGTGTCAGAAATTCAACATTTTCTTCAGTACATAACAAGTTTGAGCCTAGCATGGGCTCCATAAGACCCTATGTTTAAAAAAATGTTTTAAAAAGAGACTGGGGGGCTGGAGAGATGGCTCAGAGGTTAAGAAAACTGACTGCTCTTCCAGAGGTCCTGAGTTCAATTCCCAGCAGCCACATGGTGGCTCACATGCCATCTATAATGAGATTCGGTGCCCTCCTCCGGCCTGCAGGCATCCATGCAGCCAAAGCATTGTATATATAATAAATAAAATCGAGAGAGAGAGAGAGAGAGATAGAGAGAGAGAGAGAGAGAGAGAGTGGGAAGATAGCTCAATGGGTAGGTCACTTGATGAGCAACTGTGAAAACCTGAGTTTGAATCCTTAGAGCCCATGGACAGCTGTGTACAGTCGGCAGCTGACTTCTGCAATCCCAATGCTCTTACTTCAAGAGGGAGATCCAGACAGGAGAATCACGTGAGCTTGAGAGAAAGATGCTGGCATATGCAGCTGCAAACAATAAAGGAACCCTGCCTCAAACAAGGTGGATAGCAAAGAGCTGCAGGGGATCCAATAGTACACACAAACAGACAAACATACAGATAAAGAAGAAAAACACTGGGAAGAACAGGAGAGAAGAAACTAATGAAAAAGGGGGGTTAAGGAGACCATAAAGAAGAAAAGAGTTCTCATTCATTAGTGGGTTAAGAATAAGTAGGCTGGGTATCGTGATTCCTGTCTTTACATCACCTAGTACTCAGGAGACAGAGCAGGGGGATCACTGAGTTTGTGGCCATCTTGGTTTATATAGAGAGTTCTAAGACAACCTGAACTCCATAGTGAGACCTTGTCTCAAGGAAACAATAGAACTGTTTCAATTAAGTGTCCAGAAACTGGCTGGAGGTTGCAAGATAATAAGCAATTATATAGTGCAGGCAAGGGGACCTGGTAGAGAGCATGCCCAGTGTGAAGGAAGCAAGAAACTTCAGGTGAGGTAGACTTTATTATCTTTAAGGAAGGGAAGGGGAAAACAAGCAAGAAACCCATTTGATTGACTTTTGGGGAGTTAAGGATAGTTGTGAGCCACCATGTAGTTGCTGGAAATAATAGCAGGTCCTCAGGAAGGCAAGGAAAACTCTCAACTGCTGGTCCATCTCTCCATCTCATTAAATCTCATGTGTGTTCCTATTCAGCAAATGTAGCCTTGCGTGTTAGTGTTACTGTTCTTTTGAGACATCAGTGCATGTCTCCTAGATTAGCCTCAAACAGCTAGGGATGATCTGGAATCTGTACTCCTGCTTCCATCTCCTCAAATACTAGAAGTATGGGCATGAACCTCCAAGACCGGTTTTCTTGCGGGGGAGGGATTGGTTCGAGACAGGGTTTCTCTGTGTAGCTTTGGAGCCTATCCTAGCACTCGATCTGGAGACCAGGTTGGCCTCGAACTCACAGAGATCCGCCTGCCTCTGCCTCTCAAGTGCTGGGAATTAAAGCCTGTGCCACCAACTCACAGCATAAGTCCTGTTTTTTTACATGCCCCGCCCAAAACACAGACACACACACACCATACACACACACACACACACACACACACACACACAGACACACACGTGTGTGTGCGCATGGTGTCCCTGTTAAACAGTCCTGGATATACTGGAATTCACTCTGTAGACCAGGCTGGCCTCCAACTGAAAGAGATCTTTCTGCCTGTGCCTCTCTGGTGCTGGGATTAAACACATGTAACTGAAGGGACCAGTCCCCCATTTTGGCAGCCATGACAGTAACACGTGCTCGCTATGACCTTGTCTTAATCATTAGAGGTCAGATGCCTGCCTCGTGACAAGGAATCAATCAGTAGTTAGCTGGTGGCGCTATGCTTTACGACCCTGGGTGTACTTTATGGACAAGCACACAGCAATGACCCACAAAGCATAGCAACCACCCTGGGAGGGCCTATGGGCCACAACAACCAGTTGGCCAATCAACACAGGGCAAGCCCTCCAAGCCTGGAGGGCACACCAATCCTGAGCATCTGCATACCCCTAGACACTCCCCTTACGCTTCCCTACAAGATCAATCGGCAGCCGGTTCGAGGGGTCTTTTACGAGCCATCCGCCATGCTGGATGGTCTAACATTTGGGGGCTCGTCCCAGATTTGCGACCACCCTTCACCTGTATGGATTCGATCTTGGAGGTAAGATGATTCGAGCTCGCAACTTATATGTTCAATGTTATGTATGTTATATGTTTGCTTGTTATGTCTCTTGCTGTTTTGTTTTGTTAGTTTGGTGCCCTGATTTGTATTTGATCTGCGCAGAATTTGTAATTGAACCATAGGGTAAGCAGACTTGCGAGAACCTTGGTTCTGCCTTGGATGAAAGTCCAAGGGTTGTTTGTAATTTTGGTTTGGGGCACCATTTCTTTGCAGCGGTTTGTCCTGTCTAATGTCTGTCCTGTCTAATGTCTGTCCTTGTTTCATATTTGTGGCATGCATGGGTCAGGGGTCTTTTCTTGTTGCCCTAAGCACGTGGCATGGGAAAGGTGTTCTGCCATGTGTCATGGGTTAGAATGTGTTGTGTTGGTGTCCCCCGAGGCTGCTTTTCTGAACTCAAACCACTGCTGCAGCCTTTACAGCTTAGCCTGGCCGATGTAGGTGAGTCTTTCCCTATCACCACTTACCGGTCCCGTGGGTCCCTGCCATTTGCCTAGCTACCCGGCATTCTTTGTATGCAGGGGGATTGCAGGGGTCTTTTTCCTACCCCTGGATTGGCCAAGGGTCTGGGGTTACCAGCAGCACCCCCACCCCAGGTCTCTCTGCCTTGAGCACATGGAGCTCGAGCATATGAACTTATCTGGCCTGATCCGGACATCTAAACGGCCTTAAAGTTATTAAGAACTATAAAAGGGACTTTGACAAAATTTTTATGTTGACTGAGAAATGAGAAAAAATGTAGGAGACTTAAGTAATAAAGAGGGAAAGGCAAAAAGAAAATTTGTCTAAGAATGTCTAAGAAAGTCAGAGAAATGAACTAAAAGGTTATAAAGAGTTAGAGCAAGTCGTAGCAGAAAAAAGGTTGTTACAGAAAGTTATAGAGGGTTAAAGCAAGTCGTAGAAGGTCAGAGGAAAGTTGTTAAAGGTCAGAAAAAAGGTTGGTATAAGTCAGAGAAAAATGTAAACTGTAAACTGTGCTATGGTTTCTCATGTCTACAAACAGTAAATTTTAAAAATGGTAATATAAGTTAAAATTTTAACCATATTAAGCTGATTCTGTTTTAAAAGTCCTGTTTATTTCTCAAGTAAATTATGTATACTTGTTTTAAAATGTTCTGTTTCCTGGTAGCCAGCACATGGTGAACTGGTCACATGACTGACTGGTAGCCATTTTGCTAAAGTTAAAAAAAAGGATACTTAAACCTCCATCTTGACTAAAGGTGACCGCATGGAAATCAGAGGTACCATCTTAGAAACAAGTTTTTCAGTTAAGATTTAAAATGTTAATGCTTCTATACATTACAGAAAGACCTTAAGGGAATTTAAATTTCTTTTTAAAACCAGTTTTTTTTAATGTTTGTTTTTATGAATGTTTGTACTTAAAGAGCTTCAATTTAGAATTATTTTTAAGCAAAGCCTGACAATGTAAAGTTCTTGTTTTGTGAAAGATGCTGATCTATTATAAGATATTACAGTTTGTGTTTTCAAAAATTAAGTTTAGGATGTTGGTAGCAAACACCTTTAAGCTCAGGGTGTTGGTGGCACACGCCTTTAAGTTTAGGGTGTCTGTGGCATACGCCTTTAATCCCAGCATTCAGGAGTAAGAGGCAGATGGATCTTTATGAGTTCAAGGCCTGCCTGGTCCGACAGATCGAATTCCAGGACAGGCTCCAAAGTCACAGAAAGACCCTGCCTCAGAAAGAAGTTAAGCTACTGTTTAAGGAATATAAGGTAGCTCTATGCAGTTTTAAGTTCAGCTGTGCTGTTTCAAATATCTTACTAAGTTAAAACCAGTTACAGTCAGACTAAAAATTAATTACAAAAATAAGACTTTACCTAGCCACCTGTGAGCTTCTTGTATGCTTAAGGCAAGTGACTAAAACAGACAAACAGACCTCTAATGCTTCAGAGATCTTCAGAATATGGCATTTAAATTGTTATCTTTAAAGTTTATAATGTCAGACAGACTGCCAGATCCGAACAGTGACCCAAAGTCTCCAAAGAAGATTATGAGGCACCCAGTTCCTGCACCTGGACCAGTGAGCGAGATGCTCAGATATGATACCTGCCGCCTGCTAGAACCTGGCCGAGACTGTGGACAAAGCTGCTGGACACTGGAAAATTGATTGCACCGCCTTTGCCTAGACTAAACAAGGTCAGTCTTTTCCATGTCCCTCTTCTACAGAGAGGAAAAAAAAAAAAACCTCTCACAGTATAGGCCTGGCGAAGATTGCTATTCTTTGAGACGGCGGCCTCCAGCGGTAATGGAGAAACTTGGGTTTGGCTAACTGTATATGGACTGGCTTCTAACTGGCTTCTGTCACTTTTTAGTAGATTCAGATAAAATATACCCTTCTCAGATCTCTGAAATATTACTGGTTGTCAGTTTGACAGCATCAGGCAGTCAGATCCACGATAGACTAGTCAGTATGTTACCTGATAAAGTAGTGACTACCTATTTGTTCAGGCACAAGCTCAAGGTTTTTAAGTTTATTTTGGATGTCATCTAAGTACAAACTTAAAGGGCTTTTCATCAGGCCAAAGGCACCTCTGTCCAATCCATACCTGGCTCTCTGGACAGAAGAAAAATGTACATGCTTATAGCCCAAATCTGTAGTTTTTGCTAGGACTCAAAGTTATAAATAAGTTCCTGCTGTTTGAACAGATATTCAGATATCTGCTTTTTCTGCACTGTGGGCTTCAGTAACTAAGTTTTAACCTCTGTTCCTAGTTTAAACATGACTTAAACAGCCTTCTGCTTCTGGCAGATATCTGAGTATCAGTTGCTGACTACAGGCTCTTCTAAGTGGACTGCAAGCCCTGGACTTGCTGTGGATGTGAACCAGTCCAGCTGATATGGACACCCCCTGTCTCTGCAACAGTGTCTGCTAACCAGAAGCCCCTGATGAATTCCCCATTGCCTAAATTCCTTTTTGCTTTTGACTAGCATTTCAACCTTCTGGGGTCCCTAACTTCGTCCCAAAGTCAGCAGGAAGCAGTTTGGAAAAGAATTTCGCCGTCCATTTTCCCTGGTTAAAATGCTAAGTCAAAAGGAACTCCCTTGCATGGGGATGCCAATATCTATCACTCCCTGATGGGGATGCTAGAGAGACAGCAATTCCATGAAAGGAATTTCCAAAAAAGAAAAGGGGGAATGAAGGAACCAGCTTCCCTTTTGGCAGCCATAACAGCTGAACACGTGCTTGCCATAAACCTGCCTTGGTCACTTAGAGGTCAGATGCCTGTCTCCTGACAAGGAGCCAATCAGAAGTTAGCTGGTGGCACACCATGGGTGTGCTTTACGGACAAGCGCACAACAATGACGTAGAGGGCATAGCAACCACCCTGTGAGGGCCCATGGGCCATAACAACCAGTTGACCAATCAACACAGGGCAAGCCCTCCAAGGCTGGAGGCACACCAATCGTGAGCCTGTGCGTAACCCTAGACACTCCCATACACTGCCCTATAAAATCTTTTGGGAGCCCCTAGGAGCAGTTTTTCTAGCCATCCGCCATGGCGGATGGATGAAAGACACAAGCTAACATGGGGTTAGCTCGTTAAATTACAATAAAGCCTCGTGCAGTTTGCAGCAAGCTCTCGAATCTGCCTGGTGATTGGGGTGACCGTGAACGTGGCCTGGGACCCGGGATAACTGAGGTTTCCGGGAGTCTAACATTCACCACTGCCTGGCTCTTTTTACTTATTAAGAAAAAAGATACTGATGATGTGTGGGGTAGGCTGCAGCTCAGAGAAAGTGTGAGTTCTCTCCCTCTACCATGTGTAGGTTCTGGGAATCGAACTCAGGCCATCAGTGTTAGCAACAAGTAACTTGACCCATGGAATCATCTTGCTAGCCCTTATTTATTTAGGTTTGAGACAAGGGCTTGCTTTCAACACTACGCTTACTTCAAATTTGTCTCCTAACTGCTGGGTCTAAAGGTGTGAGCCCTGACACCTTCCTGCTTTTTCTGTTGTTTGTTTGTTTGTTTGTTTGTTTTTCAAGACAGGGTTTCTCTGTGGCTTTGGAGGCTGTCCTGATGTCAAACTCAAAGAGATCCACCTGCCTCTGCCACCTGAGTGCTGGGTCTAAAGGTGTGCACCACCACCTCCCGGCTCTTCTCCCTGCCTTATTAATTTTTCATGTGTGGTTAACTGACAGCCTTTTGCATGCCAGGCAAGCAATGAACTACATATGTATAGCCCTTTATCCCTTTGTGTTCCTCTTTTGATTTTTTTTTCAAGATAGGGTTTCTCTGTGTATCTTTGGACCCTGGCTCTGTAACTGGACCGGCCTCAAATTTACAGTGATCCTCCTGCCTCAGTCTTCCAAGTGCTGGAACTAAAGGTGTGTGTCACCACAAACCAGTAAACCCAAAGGTTTGAATTTAATTTACTCATTCTTCTGGTTTTTCTCTCATGATTATTTTTATTTTAACTGACACACTCTTCTGGTAAACCTAAAGTTTTAATACAGACTTGGACTTATAGCCCTGGCTGGCTTGAACAGTTCTGTGCAGACCAAGATGCTCACAGAGACACTCCTGCTTCTGTCTCCCTGGATTAAAAGCATGGACCTCCACATCCGGCATGGCATAGGTATGTTTATTTTAGACTAGGTGTCTTGCTGACTTTGGAACAATCTAAAGCAAATTAGCATGGATCCTGTGCAAGGATGACCCCAAAATTCATGAAGTGTTCCATATTTTGCTCTTCCCCCTGCTAATGGTCACCTGCAGGGAAACTGAGGCAAAATGCCATGAATCTGCTGAGCCTTCTCAATCTGCTTGTGTCAGTCAGTTAAATCCCACCCATAGCTGTTTTCTGCAGAAACAGATAAGGTCTCTCGTAACCCAGGCTGGCCACAAACTTGCTACCCATTCAAGGACTGAACTGAGGACCGATGACACACCAGACAAGCATGGCACAGGGTCACATCGCCACTCACCTTTCCCACCTCTAGGGATTTTGGAACCTGAAAGAGAAAACTTGTTTTTAGGATTGTGCCTTTGTGGTTTAGTTCCAGATCCTGTTCCTGACACTCAAAACCTGCAGGAGTTTCCTGAGTAGAAGGAGTGTCTTTAGTTATTCTGAACAATCCTGTTAATCACTGGGGAGTTTATGTTAAAGAAGAGTTTCAAGGAGGGGCACCCATAGCCTCTGGGAAGGAATGGTTTGCAGAGGAGCAGGCAGATTCCTGGATTTGAACCTTTAGTCCTTTCTAACAATTTACTGATTGGGACCCTTCAAAAGCTTTGAGCTGCAGAATTTTTTTCTGAGTTTGTGCACTGAGGTAGATTGGGGAAGGTGGTAGGCCCAGAGAGAGCATGGAAGCTTCATGACTCCTCAGGCTTCCAAGTAGCCTCTGCATCTGCTCCTCCAGCTCAATATCTTCACCCTTCCCATCTTAAGTAAGTAAAGCCTCTGGACTACTTCCTAGCAAATTACTAAATCTTGAGTTAGGTGATGGGCAGTCACCCCTATTTTTGGCTTTCAGAAGCAAGTGAAACAAACTAGGATATGGCAAGGAAAATTTGCTCTGGAGTTAGAGGCAGGAGTGGCCAGAGTTGACGATTATTTGGGGCACATCTCTTTGAAGCCAGCCTGGTCTACAAGAGCTAGTTCCCAGAAAGCCAGGGTGGCTGGGAAGTAGTGACACACACCTTTAATCCCAGTACTTTGGAGGCAGAGGTAGACAGAGTATGAGTTCAAGACTACCCTGGTCAACAGACTGAGTTCCAGGACAGCCAGGGCTGTTACATAGACAAACCCTGTCTTGAAAAACCAAATAATCAAAAGACTTACCAACAGTGTAAAAAAAAATGAAAGAAAGAAAGAAAAGAAAGACAGCCAGGGTTATAACACAGAGAATCCCTGTCTCCAAAAACAAAATAAATCAAAGCAAAACAAAGGATCATCTTGGGTTGTATAATGAGTTCAAAGCCAGCTGGGGTTCCATAAGACCCTGTCCAAACAAAACAAAACAAAACACAGACTGAAGTGATGGCTCAGTGTGCGTGATTGCACAGTCCTTAAGAGCTCTAGTCAGTCTTGCAGAGGACCTGGGTTCAGATCCTAACAATCCCATGGTGGCTCACAATCATCCATGACTCCAGTTCCACAGGATCTGATATCCATTTCTGACCTCCAGGGGCACCAGGTACACCATTGGTATACAGACATACATGCATACAAAGTAGTCATATACATAAAATAAAACAGATTAATCTTTTATATTTATTTTTAATTTTATTCTGTGTGTTGGTACTGCCTGCAGGTATATCTGTGTGAGGGTGTCAGACAGTTGTGATGTACCCTGTGGGTTCGAGAATTGAACCCAGCTCCTTTGGAAGAGCAGCCAGTGCTCTTAACTGCTTAGCTATCTTCCTAGCACCAGAAACAGATTAATTTTGAAAATTTAAAACAATGTGCTGGAGAGACAGGTGTGACTCACAGTCATCTCTAACTCCAGTTACAGTGGACTGGATGGTTTCTTTTGGCCTCTGTGGGTACCAGGTACACATGTTGTGCATTTTCATACATTCAGATAAGACATTCACTCACATAAAATAAATACAGAAAAACTAAAAGACAAAAAAAATAGACCAGAAACAATATTGTTGGTTCAGGCTGTGGTGGCACACCCCTTTAATCCCACCACTCAGGATGGGAGGCAGGTAGATCTTTGTGTGTTTCAGGCTAGGCTGGTTTATAGAGTGAATTCCAGGACAGGCTCCAAAGCTACACAGAGAAACCCTGTCTCAAAAAAAAAAAAAAAGAAAAAAATTCTTGGAATGACATAGTTGAAATTTGTTTGTTTTTAAGGCAACCCTGGCACTCCTGGAACTCTCTCTATAGACCAGGTTGGACTTGAACTCAGAAATGCAGTTGACTCTGCCTCTGGAGCTCTGGGATCAAAAGAGTATACCACCATGCCTAGTTAATGTTGCAGTTTGGTACATTCATGTATTTGTTGGTGTGGTAGGTTGCTCTTGCAAGCACAAGACTATACACTGATACACCGTGGTGCACGTGTGAAGTTCAGAGGGCAGTTCCAAGTCAGAGTCCTTCTCCAGAGTCATTCACTCCAGGTAGCAGCAATGTTGCAGGTTCCCTAGGGCAGTTCCTGATGGTCTCATTCAAATCTGCCTGTACACTATGTGTGATTCCGGCCCCCAGTGGTCCATTGCTTGGTGTTTGTAGTTCCCACTTTGCAATCCCGACTGTAATCCCATAGGAATTTGTCACATTCTCTTTCCTGAGGATGGATGATAGCTCTGGAAAGGGTGTGTCAAGAGAGGTACCAGGCAATGTTGGTGGTATCTGATGCATAGGGTTCTTTTGAGCACCTAGGGGAAACTGTGTTTTATCAGCACCAGGCAAGTTAGCACACTGATTAGATGGAGGGGAAGGCTGTGGCAGAGGGTGAGCTTTCTCACTGATGTTCACCCTGGACTCTACCTGAGAGCTGCCAGGTCTGCAAATGCCTGCCTGCTGGATTCTGTCTTGAACTGGCAAGATGGTAGAGACTCTGGTTGCTCAACTTTCACTTCCTCCTTTGCTGATTCAGAGTATCTTCTGAATTGTATCTGACAGGAGGAAATAGGGTGTTGTGTTTCAATCCTGTGTCACTACTATGAGCCACAGGTGTTAATATCTCCTCAAAACTAGGAATATTTCTCAGCAAAACAGGAACATCATGTGGAGCAGACTGGTCAAATGATGAAATTTGGATGACATCCAAATGTCATGCATTTTACTGTACTTAGTTGCAAGCTGCTCTTCCTAATTGTTTTCCTTGAGCTAACGACTAGAGGTTCCTTTATAGGCTTGTCTGTTTGGGGGGTCGATTTTGATTTTATCCTTGTTTTCTTTTTTGGCTCTGCTGGTGGTATGGTATACTAGTTTTGTTTGGTATACCTGAAGATGTGTTCTGTTGTGCCATGCCTTTCTCCTGACTATGTTTCTGCTGTAAAGTCTTTCCAGCAAGGCTCCTGTTGGACTTTCAGCATTTTCACTCTCAGGAGGTGTGAGATTGAAATTAATTGCAGATGCCAGCCGGGTTAATTGTGCTGAGCCATCTTCAATTAGACTGTAGGTGCTTCTTGATCAACCGTCCCGAAATGGTGGATGAGTAATACATCATCTCCGCCCCACCCCGTTGGGTCCCTTCGGCAGCAGGGGCTTCACATTCACATGATTATAAAGAAGCCTCCTGGTTCTGAGTGTGGCACCAGACTTAACATTGAGGTGACACACTGCTTTGGAATCATCAGTGGCGATCTGCAAAACCAACTTAGTATCTGGTCAAAGGTAGGAATATTGCCCGGCAAAACAGGAACATCATGTGGACCACACTGGCCAAATCGTTGAAAGTTGGATGATATCCAAATGTCATGCATTTTACTGTACTCAGTTTGAAGCTTCTCTTGCTAATCATTTTCCTGAGAGCTAAGGACTAGAGGTTCCTTTTTCGGCATGTCTGTTTGGGGGTCATTAATGCTTTTTCCAGGTCTTGTTCTTTGGCTCTACTGGCAGTATACTAGGTTGGTTTAGTATATCTTAAAGTGGTATCTCTTGTGCGATGCCTTTCTCCTGGATAGTCTTTGAAACAAGACTCCACAGTGGACATTCATTATTCCTACTCTCTTCATTAGTGAGATTATAATTAATGTGGGATGCAAGCTGTTCAATTGAACTGCCATATCTTCATTTGAGTATAATATGCATCGTGAACAAGGGTCAATTTGCCTCCAGCAATGCATTTCCTACTCCCTTCAAGTGTATTGGAATGTTCACATGAGTTTGCAAGTTCTAGGTTGGTAGCTGAGCTATCCAACAACTTGATCGTTGTGATTTGGCCATCGAAGACCACAGTGTCCTGTGCTGAAGACGCTTCCCTTGTGAGTTTGGGTCCTGGAGGTCTTTTCTCACAGAATTCAGGATAGTGTTACAACTATGAAGCAGACTAGCTGTTCTCTGATTTGTGTCTTCATTCTTCTGACTTGGATGATGAGAAAATCTCTGGAGTCTCAGAACTGAGTAAGGGTTCGATGGCCACAACTTGCTGCACCGTCAGTCTCCTGTCTTTTATCACTAATGAAAGACTTGGCTGAACTAGAGTCACCTTTAGGTTCCTTATTGGTACCCTTTCAGGGGTTTGTGGTTGACTACCAGCACTGTGTGTGTTAGGATGATTATTGAAGATGGTAGAGTCTGCCCCAGATCAGCAGTTAGAGCCAGGCTTCTGGAAGTAGATGTCATTGGTATCCTTGCATTGATCACAACTCCCATCAGGAGTGATGGAGTTCATGCTGAGTGACCCCTCAAACTGTCTTGATGTCAATTTAGAGGAATTAATTTCCCAATACCGTGCTGATTTCTTGGAGATGTAATTTGTTGATCATAAGGTTTGTGTCTACAGGTAAACAGTGCACATTTTTCATGACCTTTCTTATGGTCTGTGCAAACATCGGGGAAGGATTGGTTTCCTGCCTGTCCTCTTCAGAGGGCTGGGAATGTTCAAACTCGGTTAATTTTGCATCGAGGATTACAGATGGCAGGCCGTCTTATCTAAGATTGGGCTGGGTCCTTATCTCTGGGCTTTGTAGCCATAAGACTTGTTATCATGTGCTTCATTTGCTAAGGCAACTCAGCACTAGACAAGCCTAGGTTCAATCTGCCACTCGATGGCGACAGAGAATGGCAACTATGGTTGAGCCTACAGAAAAATTAGGCCAAGAATGATGGCTGAGACCAACAGGATGCCAGCCAACCTAAGACAGGGCACTCTTTTCAGCTTTGGTGATGACACCATTGACGAGTAAGGTTGGTGTCAAAGTCCTAGTCACCTAAGACAGGTCCTAATTTTTATATACAAAGGGGGAGATGTGGGACCCCAGCCCTCATTGGGTCTCTGAGTTGCTTGTGAGCCAATAACCACAGGTGCATCCTGATCTCTAGTCTTGGCTTACAGCCCCGGGCTTGCGCACTGGCATCAATTACACCTGGGGTTTCTCCACTGTGCTGTAAGTGCACATAAGGATGCTCTACCCCGGAACAATGTCAGAGAAGGGCAAGCACTTCAAGCAGCCCAGCCTGATGTCTCTGCTTTTAAGTAAATCTCCAAGGTTTCACCTTCTACTCAGACTTAGTCATGTTGTGGATGCCACAAAAATGACCACTCACCTTTACAGTCCAAGGGAGGGTGGGAGGGGGGAGCACTTCCAAGTGAGAGTCCTTCTCCAGAGTCATTCACTCCAGGTAGCAGCAATGTTGCAGGTTCCCAAGGGCGGTTCCTGATGGTCTCATTCAAATCTGCCTGTGCACGATATGTGATACCGGCCCCCAGTGGTCCATTGCTTGGTGTTTGTAGTTCCCACTTTGCAATCCCAACTGTAATCCCATTGGAATTTGTCACATTCTCTTTCCTGAGGATGGATGCTAGCTCTGGAAAGGGTGTGTCAAGAGAGGTACCAGGCAATGTTGGTGGTATCTGATGCATAGGGTTCTTTTGAGCACCTAGGGGTAAGTGTGTTTTATCAGCACCAGGCAAGTTAGTACACTGGTTCGATGGAGGGGAAGGCTGTGGCAGAGGTGATCTTTCTCACTGATGTTCACCCTGGTCTCTACCTGAGATAGAGCTGCGAGGTCTGCAAATGCCTGCCTGCTGGATTCTCTCTTGAACTGGCATGATGGTAGAGACTCCTGTGGCTCAACTTTCACTTCCTCCTTGGCTGATTCAGAGTACCTTCTGAATTGTATCTGACTGACAGGAGGAAATAGGGTACTGTGTTTCAAGCATAATATGTCACTACTATGAGCCACCGGTGTTAATATCTCCTCAAAGGTAGGAATATTTCCAAGTAAAATAGGAACATCATGTGGAGCAGACTGGCCAAATCATGAAATTTGGATGACATCCAAATGTCATGCATTTTACTGTACTTAGTTGCAAGCTGCTCTTGATTATCATTTTCCTGAGAGCTAAGAACTAGAGGTTTATTGTGTTTATTGTGGCTCTAGTCCTGGTATCCAAGGTGTAGGGCACCAGCCATTGTGCTGCTGTTCAATTAGATATGCATACTCAGTGGAGATTTATTCAGTCTAAGAAGACTATTATCAATATTTCCTAAGTTTGAGTGATTGTATCATGGATGTCTGGAACTAGAATATAATACTCCAATAGGAATGTTCATGTAACTAAGAGATGGTATAATCTCTAATGTTCAAAGCATTTCATCATAGGCCATAATTAATGTTTTTGAGAAATGCTCCTTCTTTAGGCCAGGGTAGGAACCTCAAACCCAAGGAAACCTAACTGCCTTGTCCTTCCAATATCTGGACTCAGAGGCATGTGACTGGACATTTGTTTTAATACAAACCCAACAGAAACCAGAAAAACTTTACCACAATGGGGCAAGTCCTAATCATGCCTGCCTGGGTAGATACTCTAACAACAGGAGCAAGGTTCAAGGCCAGCCTGAGCTACACTGGGTTTAAAGAGAGCCGGGGATATATGAATATCCTTCACTAGCTTCAAAAATCCCACTTGGGATACTTGCAAGACTGCACTACCTCATTCCCCCCTCCAATATTTTATTAGGCACCCCAGTGCCCACTCTAGAATTGGGTCAGGTGACCAGGCTATCTATTTATTTTGCTTCCAGGAGCTAGGATGGAACCCGGGCGTTTCTCCCATCTGGAAACAAGCTCCCAAATCTTATTATTCCTCCCTTTAACCTTCAGGGTCTTGTTTGCCCTTGTTCCCATCCCTGTGTCATTCACCATATGCTCCCCCTGGCATTCTCCAAGGAACCTGAAGGCTGGGTCTTTCCATGTACAGTAAGTATCAAGTCTCCAGCAAGCTCATCGTTATTACTGTTTTCCAAGAACAGAAATTCCACAAAAGAGATTCCACCAGTGAGCACTCGCACAGAGTGTTGATAATAAATTCCCTCAGAAAAACCGGTGCTTCCTGGAGCCCAAAATTCCCATTGTTCTTTCCCACAGGCTATCTGATCAAGTCTTCTCCAGAATTTTGAGGACTGAGGAGCATCCTCAGGATTCCAGTGCATGGGAGACTGAGGTTGGAGGTTGGCAGGAGTTTATTAAGGTTGCCTGGAATATAATAAAGTCCTATTACAAAAATTCAAAAACAAACCCACAGGGCACAAGTGTGTGAACCATTGCTCAGGACATGAGAAAAGAAGAACCATGGGGTTGAGATGGCTCACACCTACTACTCTCCCAGAGGTCCTGTGTGCAACTCCCAGCAACCACATGATGGCTCACAACCATCTGTAATGAGATCTAGTGCCCACTTTTGCCTGCAGGGATATGTGCAGGCAGAACACTGTATACATGATAAATAACTCTTTAAAAGAAAAAACAGCAGTACCTATGTAGAACAGAGTCCAGGGTAGCCAGGGACTTTTAAATCCATACACGTTAGATACCTACACACATGCTGCATCGTGAACAGATGTGTGACCCAAACTGTGCACTTAAAACTTTTCCTTTCATAAAATATCGCCATTATTGCTCTTTGTATATAAATATAAATATATATAAGCTATTTGAAACTCAAATATGTGGTGAATCCAAGGTGTTTCAGTAAGTGCTCACCTGTGCATGCAAATTTGATTTCATCTTTAGTAAGTAGTAAAGTTATATGCTTGTCAAAAATGAAATAAGTGATACACTAGAAGACAAATGTCACACAATTTCAATTTGATGTGTAAAGTAGAAATGATGAACTTACGGGAACAGACAGCAGAAATGTGGCTATTAGGCTTCAATGTGGGTCTTTTAACAACCAGGAAATGATTGGTTTAAGCATATAAAACTGCTGTTGGACAAGAAGCATGGACTCTCTGAAGTCTTGAGGTCTACAGAGAGCATGATAAATATGGTTGATAACACTATGCTATATTTTAAAAGTTGTGAGATTGTTTTCTGATACAATTATTTCTCTCAAAGGCAGTTAGGAAAGAATGACACCCACATTCCCAAATTTTGTTTATGAATGTTTTCATTTAAATGGACGCCACAAGATATTGGTACACTGTGGAGTTTTATTCAGTCTAAGAAGACTATTAGCAATATTTACTAAGCTTAAGTGATTGTTTCATGGATGCCTGGAACTAGAATACAAGAATGTTCATATAACTATGAAATGGTATAACATCTGATGTTCAATGTATTTCATCATAGGCCATAATTAAAGTTTTTGAGACATGCTCCTTTACATCAGTGTAGGAACCTCAAACTCATGGAAACCTGTTATGACCACCAGACCAGCAAGAACAACACAACACCGAGGAATCTTCTTCACCATAGTTTAATCGGGAACTTCTTGATTTACAGTGAAATAGCGGCCCGGGTTAGAGGAAGACGGGGCCTGATATAGTCTACATCTACCAATCACCTAACCCTACGTGGTGAGCCAGGATTGGTTGTCTCCAAGCAGAATTAAGAGGATACATGACCTTTACCAAATTAGGAGTTGTTTACCACAGAGAGCACTCGCCTTCGGGCTGGCGGAAGGCAGAAACCGGCGCCATCTTTTGGGCGCAGAACTTTGCAGCTCCCAACAGATCCCCTTTTTGTTTTAATATTGTAGGAGTAGCAGTATCTATCTGTTGTCAGATTTCAGTCATCTCTGTCTTAGGTTCAACCCCAGTGTCCCTATCTTACCCGTCAAAGAGTCACTGTGTCCCACTCACGGGCTTATGTCTTAGGTTGAAGGGAACACATGTATGCTTATTTGCTCAGCAAGAGGGTAGGTGCCCGTCATTGAGCATGACTGATTCAGATACACATCACTCACTCAATAAGGGCGAGACAGACATCTATTTGTCTGTCAGCATGGATAACCATGCTTGAGGGGACTGTCCTGCTTCCACAGAAGAAGAGGCCTGTACCAACATGGCAGCTTGTGAGTTTTGTGACTTCCTGATCCTGCATAGGCTTCATAGGCAAACAAAAATGGTTAACAACATCATGGAAAGCACAACCCCTACTCCAGCCTATTCCTTAACTAAGCTAAAGGATTGCTTAAGGGTAGTTAAGAGGGTATTAACAGTGGGCAGGCTCAGGCATGTAGCATTCACGGCAACAATCTGTTGTGTTAGGGTGTCTGTCAGGTTCTCGAACTGTTGACTCCCATTTCCCTGAAGGTAGGCACTCAGCTGCCAACTCAGGTTGCTGTTCTCCATGAAATTGTTCGCTATCCTGGAGGTGATACACAAAGAAGAAAAGGAATGAATGTATCCTATGGAAGTTAAGGTTACTAAGTCATCCACCTGTTCCTACAACAGGTCCACTCGTTGGTTCACAGTTAGAATGTTGGCTTTTAAGTGGCCATCAATAGATCTTAAGCTAGTTAATGTTGTAGCTGTTTTTTCCACAATATCTTTGACTGTCTCAGCTGATTGGACCTGAGCAACCATGGTAACGGCAGCAGTGTAGCCGCTGCTGCAGAAAGGATTATGGCAGTAACCAATGCTGCAGTTATGCCAAAATCCCGTTTGGTTCTGATGATTTCCGTAATGGGAAATGTTCCTGTATCCACTTTAACCAAAATAGGAACATACATAGGAATCCTCATCATTACTGCTGTATTAGCAGAACCATTCCAACATTGACTAGCAATGCAGGAGATGTCAGTCAAATTGCACGAGATCACTTCTTTGATAGCATTAGTAGCATTAGAGAGCAAAAAGAAAAAAAGGAGCTTTTAAACATACTGGGCTAGCTGGAACAGTGAGATTATTCAAGTTTTATGTATAGATAGATTCTTAAGAGAAGGTCCCTTCTCATCCCTTGTACCAGAAATATTAAGAAGTCTCATGCAGAGATTCTGGAGAACTGCAAGAGGGCAGCGTAAAGGCAAAATGCCCTGAATCCTTGGCACACAAAGGTATGGAAAAGAAACAATCTTTAATATCTATAGAGATGATAGGCCATGATGCAGGTAAAGAAGTTAAAAGTGGAAGACCATGTTGCACAAGGCCCATAATTTGCACCTGCTGATTAATAGCTCTAAGATCATGAAGCAGTCTCCATTTACCAGATTTTTTCTTAATGACAAAAATAGGAGTATTCCATGGATATACAGAGGCTTTTATATGCCCCAGATCCAGCTGCTCCTGCACTAGAGTCCTAGCAGCCTCCAGTTTTTCAGAGGAAAGTAGCCACTGAGGAACCCTTACCAGCTCCTCTGTTTTCCAGGTAATAGGAATACCTCCCTCAGTGGCCCCTAGGAAAAACCCAGACCTAGATTCTTAGGTCTCGGTTGTGGAATAATAGGACTAGTACGACCCTGCAGATGTTTTCCGAGGCCTCGACCTGGGAACGTATCCCATTCATTTCATGATATCTTGAGATGTTTCTGAGTATTCATTTGTGAGTTTAAAACCCATATCCTTTAACAAATCTCTTCCCCATAGTGAAATTGGTAAGTCTAACACATAAGGTTGCATGGTCCCTGAATGCCCTTCCTGATCTTTCCAAGGCAATTGTCTAGCACTCATATCAGGAGCCTTAGCATAGCCCAAACCTTGTAAAGTTTGAGAAGAGACCTGTATAGGCCAGCCAGAGGGCCAATCTTTAGTGGTTATAATGCTCTTATCAGCTCCAGAATCTAGTAAGCTTAAAATTTTCTTACCATTCACTATCAACTCACTGGTCGGACATTGATCAAGATATAAAGCTAGGAAAGTTAAGTTTGATCCAGTGGAACCAAAGCCTCCCTCTCCTCTCTCTCTGGCTTGTGCTGGAAACTTGTCATGGAAACTTGGCAAAAGCAGTAGCTGTGCTATCCTGTCTCCAGGAGAAATGGCTGTAATCCCTCTAGGAGATTCTACCATGATCTTTACTACACCCATGTAATCAGGATCTATAACTCCAGGATGTACTCGTAACCTGTCAATGCTGCAGATGATTCCTATAAGCAAGCCTACTGTGCCAGGCTCAAGGGGTCCCTTAAAATCAGTGTCAACGAGCTGGACCCCCATTCTGGGAGTTAATACGAGTCTGGTGGTGGAGCATAAGTCCAGCCCCGCTTCAATTAGCAATTGGCTATTAGGCTTCAATGTGGGTCTTTTAACAACCAGGAAATGATTGGTTTAAGGATATAAAACTGCTGTGGGACAAGAGGCATGGACTCTCTGAAGTCTTGAGGTCTACTGAGAGCATGATAAATATGGTTGATAACAATATGTTATATTTTAAAAGTTGTGAGATAGTTTTCTGTTACAATATTTCTCTCAAAAGCAGTTAGGAAAGAATGACGCCCACATTTCCAAATTTTGTTTATGAATGTTTTCATTTAAATGGATGCCACAAGATATTGGTACACAGTGGAGTTTTATTCAGTCTAAGAAGACTATTAGCAATATTTACTAAGCTTAAGTGATTGTATCATGGATGCCTGGAACTAGAATACAAGAATGTTCAAATAACTATGAAATGGTATAATCTCTGATGTCCAATGTATTTCATCATAGGCCATAATTAAAGTTTTTTGAGACATGCTCCTTTACATCAGTGTAGGAACCTCAAACTCATGGAAACCTAACTGCCTTGTCCTTCTAATTGCTGGACTCACAGGCATGTGACAGGACATATGTTTTATTACAAACCAAACAAAAACAAGAAAAACATAACCACAATGAGGCAAGTGCCAATCACACATACCTGGGTAGACACTATGACACGAGCAGGGTTCAAGGCCAGCCTGAGCTACACTGGGTTTAAAGACAGACAGGGATACATAATTCTACTTCACTAGCTTCAAAAAATCCCAGTTTTGATTTAGAGCCTGAAGACTCGGGGTATTTGCCAGGCTACACCACCTCATTACCCCATCCAATATTTTATTAGGTACCCCAGTGCCGACTCTAGAATTGGGTCAGGTGACCAGGCTATCTATTTATTTTGCTTCCCAGAGCTAGGATGGAACACGGGGGTTTTCACCATCTGCAAACAAGCCCTCAAATCTCATTATTCAACCTTCAAACTCTTCAGGGTCTTTTTTTGCCCTTGTACCAATCCCTGTGTCATTCACCACATGCTCCCCTGGCACTCTCCAAGGAACTTGAAGGGTGGGCCTTTCCATGTACAGTAAATATCAAGTCTCCAGCCAGCTCATCGTTATTACTGCTTTCAAAGAACAGAAATTCTGCAAAAGAGATTCCACTGGTGAACACTATCACTGAGTGTTGATAATAAATTCCATCAGAAAAACCGGTGCTTCCTGGAGACCCAAATTCCCATTGTTCTTTTCCCACAGGCTATCTGATCAAGACTTCTCCAGAAATTTGAGTACTGAGGAGCATCCTCAGGAATCCAGTGCATGGGAAACTGAGGCAGGAGGTTGGCAGAAGTTTATTAAGGTTGCCTGGAATATAATGAAATCCTATCACAAAAATTCAAAAACAAACCCACAGGGTGAACAGAGTAGCTATGTAGGACAACACATAGTTCAGGAGGCTGCTCTTCTTCCAACACAGTCGACATTTGACTTTTCTGGCCAAATCTGGAATTCTTGTGTGCTATTAACCAAGGAAATGAGGGCAGAAGAAATGAATCAAACATTCAAGTCTGGGGCTGGAGAGATGGCTCAGCAGCTAAGAGCACAGGCTCCTCTTCCAGAGGATCCAGGGTCAATTCCCAGCACCCTTTTCCCACTCATAACGGTATAACTCCAGTTCCACAGAAACACATGCAGGCAAGATTCAAGACAGGGCTTCTCTCTGTAAGTTGGAGTCTGTCCTGGAAGTAGCTCTTGTAGACCAGGCTGGCATTGAACTCACAGAGATCTGCCTACCTCTGCCTCCCAAGTGCTGGGATGAAAGGCATGTGCCCCCACTGCCTAGCTAAAACATAAATCTTTTTGTTTTTCTACAACAGGGTTTCTCTGTGTAACAGCACTACCTGTCCTCCTGGCTCCGTCTCACAACAGCCTGCCTAAAAAATGTCAAGAACACAAACTGGGGTTTGGAAATTTTGCTCAGGCAAGCGCAAATCCCTGAGTTTGGTCCTCAGCTCTGAATGAAAAGCAAAACAGTGTTCCAGGGACTGAGCACTGTGCCAAGGTTTGTTAGAGATGTAATAAAGAGATGATGTTTGTTACCCCTGTTTTGAAATCATGAAATCAGACGATGTCAGGAGAGATAGCTCTTCTGTACAAATAGGAACGTTGATTCGATATTTCCTGAGTGAGAAGTAGTTTCACCTTGAGGCTAGTGTGACTTAGGTAGTCCTGAGTGTAGGCCCAGTGCTCTTAAACCTCAGAAATGACTGACAAGGCGGTATGTTTCTGGTTTTTACACCAATAGGCAAAGCTCTGTTAAAAAGCCATGAGCAGGGCTGGAGTGATGTTTCAAAGGTTAAGTGATGGTTTGTGCTTCTCTTTAAAACTTTCCCGATTCCGCCGCCAACCGATCCAGGAACTAGGTGAGTGAGTCTCTGCCAGGTCCCGACTCCAGCACAAACCATCATACACCCAGACCACCCCCCCATCCCCGTCTGTGCCTGCGGGCTTGGGCTAGGCACACCCATGCAGGGAGGAGCTCCCTGCACCCCGAATCTGCTAGCACCCCACTCTTCCATTCCGCCGACCGACCGAGGAACTAGGAACTAGGGAGGCGACTACCAGGAGCATCAAGACCATCCAGAGTTGTGGACATTGAATTCCTGGCCCCCACCCACCACAAGAGGAGATACAGAGACCCCACCTGCATCCACCAAAAGAAGATATGGGGAGAAGACAGAATAAGATTTCACTCAACAACCAATATGACACCACCAGAATCTAGGGACTCCACTCCAGCAAGATCTGAAAAGCCCAACACAGAGCATGAAGATGGGATGGACCTCAAAATTTATCTCAGCAAGATGATAGAGGCCTTTAAATAGGAAACAAGAAAATCCCTTAAAAAATAGAAGAAAAAGCAAACAAAAGATTAAACGAATTGGAGGAAAAGACAAACCAAAAATTCAAGAAAAAAGTAAATCTCTTAAAGAATCTAAAGAAAGCCAAGAAAAAACATCCAAACAATGAAGGAAGCTCTTGAAACAGTTCAAAGCATGAAAGCTGAAAATAGACTCAATAAAGAAAACACAGAATGAGACCATGCTGGAAATGGAAAGGCTGGATAAATGATCAGGAACTAAAGATGTAAGTATATCCAATAGAATTCAAGAGATGGAAGACAGAATCTCAGCTACTGAAGACTCGCTAGAGTATATACATTCATACATTCATCAACCAAAGAAAACCTCAAGTCCAACTAATCCCTAACACAAAATATCCAGGAAATATGGGACACCGTAAAAAGGCCAAACCTAAAAATAATAGTTGTAGAAGAAGGTGAAGAAACACTGCTCAAAGGTACAGAAAACATATTCAACAAAATCATAGAAGAAAACTTCCCCAACCTACAGAAGGATATGCCTATGAAAGTACAAGAAGCTTACAGGACACCAAACAGACTGGACCACAAAAAGAAGTCCCCTCTGGCACATAATAATCAAAACACCAAATCTACAGAATAAAGAGAAAATATTAAGAGCAGCAAAGGAAAAAAGGCCAAGGAACATATAAAGGCAAGCCAATCAGAATCACACCCGACTTCTCAATGGAAACCCTGAAAGTCAGAAGATCTTGGATAGATACCCTACAAGCACTAAGGGAGCATGGATGTCAACCCAGACTACTGTACCCAGCAAAACTTTCAATCACTATAGATGGAGAAAACAAGATATTCCACGACAAAAACAGATTTAAACAATACATATCCACAAATCCAGCACTACAGAAGGCTCTGGAAGGAAAACGCCAACCCAATGAACATAACTACACTCACAAAAACATTGGCAATAGATAATCTAATTTTACCAAACACAAAAAGAAACAGGAGGGCAAAATCCACATGCAATGATACCACCAACAATAAATCCAAAACAAAGAAGAACCAATGAACAATGGACATTAATATCCCTAAATGTCAATGGTCTTAACCTACCCATAAAAAGATATAGACTAACAGAATGGATACGAAGACAGAATCCATCCTTGTGCTGTTTACAAGAAACACACCTCAACTTCAAAGACAGGCAATACCTCAGAGTAAAAGGATGGGAAAAAAAGTTTCCAATCAAATGGGCTCAAGAAACAAGCTCGGGTAGCAAACCTAATATCTAACAAATTAGACTTTAAACTGAAAGCAATCAAAAGAGATGAATAAGGGCATTTCAAACTCATCACAGGAAAAGTCCATCAAGATGAAGTCTCAATCCTGAACATCTATGCCCCTAATACGAAAGCACCCACATTTGTAAAAGAAACATTAATAAAGCTCAAACCACACATAAAACCACACACACTTATACTAGGAGACTTCAACACCCCCCTTACACCATTGGACAGAACCACTAGACAGAAACTTAACAAAGAAACAAAGGATCTGACAGAAGTTATGACACAACTGGGTTAAACAGATATCTATAGAACCTTCCATCCAAACACAAAAGAATATACCTTCTTCTCAGCGCCACATGGATCCTTCTCAAAAATTGACCACATAGTTGGCAGCAAAGCAAACCTCCACAGTTACAAAAGTATTGAAATAACCCCCTGTATCTTATCAGACCACCATGCATTAAAGCTAGATTTCAACAGCAATAGGAATTGCAGAAAACCTACATTTGCATGGAAAATGAATAACACCCAAAGGCACCATTCCTGGGTTGAGGAAGAAATAAAAAAAGAAATTAAAGACTTACTAGAATTTAATGAGAATGTAGACACAACATACCCGAACTTATGGGACACCCTGAAAGCAGTGCTAAGAGGGAAGTTCATAGCACTAAGTGCTCACATGAAGAAACTGGAGGAAAGTCACATTAGAGAATTGACAGAACAACTAAAAGCTTTAGAGCAAGAATAAGCAAACACACCAACGAGCAGTAGACGCCAGGAAATAATCAACCTGAGAGCCAAAATCAACAAAGTAGAAACTAGGAAAACAGTACAAAGAATCAATGAAACAAAGAGTTGGTTCTTTGAGAAGATCAATAAGATAGACAAACCTCTAGCCAAACTAACCAAAAGGCAGAGAGAGAGCATGCTAATTAACAAAATCAGAAATGAAAAGGGGGATATAACAACGGACACTGAGGAAATCCAGAGAATCTTTAGGTCATACTTTGAAAACCTGTATTCCACAAAATTGGAAAATCTAAAGGAAATGGACAGCTTTCTGGATAAATATCACTTACCAAAATTAAATCAAGATCAGATAAATAGTTTAAATCAACTTATAACCCCTAATGAGATAGAAGCAGTCATCAAAAGCCTCCCAACCAAAAAAAGCCTAGGGCCTGATGGCTTCACTGCAGAATTCTACCAGAATTTCAAACTAGAGCTAATTCCAGTACTCCTCAAACTGTTCCGCACAATAGAAGCAGATGGGATATTGCCAAACTCTTTCTACGAGGCTACAATCACTTTGATACCCAAGCCACACAAAGATATGACTAAGAAAGAGAACTACAGACCGGTATCCCTCATGAACATCAATGCTAAAATACTCAATAAAATATTGGCCAACCGAATCCAAGAACATATCAGAGAAAATCATCCACCATGATCAAGTAGGCTTCATCCCAGGGATGCAAGGATGGTTCAACATATGAAAATCCATCAATGTAATCCACTATATAAACAAACTGAAAAAGAAAAACCACATGCATGATCATCTCACTAGATGCGGAAAAAGCCTGTAACAAATCCAACATCCCTTCATGATAAAGATCTTGGAGAGAACAGGAATAGCAGGAACATATCTAAATATGATAAACGCAATATATACCAAACCAATAGCCAACATCAAAGTAAATGGAGAGAAACTCAAAGCGTTTCCTCTAAAATCAGGAACAAGACAAGGCTGTCCACTCTCTCCATATCTCTTCAATATTGTACTTGAAGTTCTGGCTATAGCAATAAGACAAGAAAAGGGGATCAAAGGGATACAAATTGGAAAGGATGAAGTAAAACTTTCACTATTTGCAGACGACATGTAGACATGATAGTCTACATTAGTAACACGAAAAACTCTACCAGGGAACTCGTACGGCTGATAAACACCTTCAGCAAGGTAGCAGGATATAAAATTAACTCAAAAAATCAGTAGCCCTACTATATACAGATGATAAATCCAATGAGAAAGAATTCAGGGAAACATCACCTTTCACAATATCCACAAGCAACATAAAATATCTTGGGGTAACACTAACCAAAAAAGTGAAAGATCTGTACAATAAGAACTTTGAGACTTTAAAGAAAGAAATTAAAGAAGATACCAGAAAATGGAAAGATCTCCCATGCTCTTGGATAGGTAGAATTAACATAGTAAAAATGGCAATCCTGCCAAAAGCAATCTACAGATTCAATGCAATCCCCATCAAAATCCCAACACAGTTTTTCACAGACATTGAAAGAACAATACTCAACTTTGTATGGAAAAATAAAAAGCCCAGGATAGCCAAAACAACTCTTTACAATAACAGATCTTCTGGAGGCATCACCATCCCCAACTTCAAGCTCTACTATAGAGCCAAAGTTCTGAAAACAGCTTGGTATTGGCACAAAAATAGACTGATTGACCAATGGAATCGAATTGAAAACCCTGATATTGACCCACGCACCTATGAATACCTTATTTTTGACAAAGGTGCTAAATCTATACAATGGAAAAAAGATAGCATCTTCAACAAATGGTGCTGGTACAATTGGATTCGGACATGCAGAAAATTTCAGATAGATCCATACCTGTCACCATGCACAAAACTTAAGTGCAAACAGATCAAAGATCTCAGCATAAATCCAGCCACACTGAATCTTCTAGAAGAGAAAGTGGGAATTACCCTTGAACAAATTGGCACAGGAGACCACTTCCTGAACATTATGCCAGTAGCACAGACACTGAGGTCTGCAATTAATAAATGGGACCTCCTGAAACTGAGAAGCTTCTGCAAGGCAAAGGAAACAGTCAGTAGGACAAAACGACCACCCACAGAATGGGAAAAGATCTTCACCAATCCCACATCTGACAGAGGACTGATTTCCAAAATATATAAGGAGCTCAAGAAGCTAGACACCAAAACACCAAACAATGAAATTAAAAAGTGGGGTGCAGAACTAAATAGGGAATTCTCAACAGAGGAATCTGAAATGGCTGAAACACACTTAAGAAAGTGCTCAAAATCATTGTCCATCAAAGAAATGCAACTCAAAACAACTCTGAGATACCACCTCACGCCTGTCAGAATGACTAAAATAAAAAATACCAATGACAATCTATGCTGGAGAGGATGTGGAGAAAAAGGAACACTCCTCCATTGCTGGAGGGAGTGCGAACTTGTAAGACCACTCTGGAAATCAGTATGGTGGTTGCTCAGGATAATGGGAATCAGTCTACCTCAAGATCCAGCCATTCCTCTCTTGGGTATATACCCAAATAGTGCATGTACATACAACAAGGACATATGTCCAACAATGTTCATAGCAGCATTGTTTGTAATAGCCAGAACCTGGAAGCAACCTAGATGCCCCTCAACTGAAGAATGGATTGAGAAATTGTGGTACATCTATACAATGGAGGTCTACTCAGCAGAAAAAAGCAATGGAATCTTGAAATTCGCAGGCAAATGGATGGAACTAGAGGAAACCATCCTGAGTAAGGTAACCCAGTCACAAAAAGACAAACATGGTATGTACTCACTGATATATGAATTTTAGACATAGAGCAAACAATTACCAGTCTATAATGCTCTTCACCAAAGAAACTAGGAAACATGAAGGACTCTAAGGGATAAATGGTCCCCAGGAATGGAAGTGGCATGAACTCCCGAACTAATTGGGGGCATGAGGGTGGGGGGGGAAGGAGCTGCTACAATAAGAGCAAGAGAAGAGGAGAAGAGGAGAGGAAATGGAGGGGCAGAAACATTGAGTTGGGGGAAGAATAGAGGAAAGAGAGCAGGATGAGAGATACCATATCAGAGGGAGCCACTATAGGTCGGAGAAGGGATCTGGAACCAGGGATTTCTCCAGAGACCTACAAGGATGACACGATCTGACAATCCAGGCAGTGGTGGAGAGGATAACCCAAAGCCCTTCCCCTAAAATGAGATTGATGCCTTCTCTTTATGCCGTCTTAGAGCCCTCACCCAGTGGCTGAAGGAAGCAGAGACAGACATCCAGAGATATACACTGAGCCGAAATCAGGAATTTAGTTGAAGAGAGGAGGAATGAAGAATGAAGGAGTGTGTACCAGGTTGGAGAAACCCACAGGAACACTTGACCTGAACAAGGGAGAGCACGTCGACCCCAGATGCTGTCAGGGAGGCCAGTACAAGACTGATCCAGACCCCTGAACATGGATGTCAATAAGGAGGCCTCTGCACTCCAGGGAGCCTCTGATGGTGGATTAGTATTTTTCCCTGGTGCAAGAAGGGATTTTGAGAGCTCATCCCACGTGAAGGGTTATACTCTGGCCCTGGACAAATGGGGAAGGGTCCAGGACTGGCATAGGAAGACTTGGTGGGCTTTGCAGATCCCCCGTTGAGGGCCCTACCCTGCCTGGTGAGTGGTGGGTGGATGAGGTGGGGGGTGGGCAGGGGTGGGGGAGGAGGGTAGGGGGTGAGGGGAGGGAGAGGGAGAAAGGACTTGAAATAAGCTTGTTCCCTAACTAGAACTAATAAAATAAAGAAAATTTTCCCCAAAACTATCATATGGAAAATGATCTGCTCATACTGACTCTGACACTGGTTTGTCTTCAATAAAATGGGCTCTACTATGCTAGAATTGCAGGCAAGGTTCTTGGTAATAGTATTAATATTCTTATTTCATTTCTTTTCTTTTTCTTTTTTATTCTTTAATTACTATTCATATTTATATGTCCATCCACCCCCATTCCCTCGCCCTCCCATCTTCCCATGTTCCCCACTACTCACCCCCCAACCCATCCCCAAACTTCTCCCAGGGGATAGTGAAGCCCTCCACCAGGGACCTTCAAACTCTGTCATATCATTTGGAGGAGGGCCTAGGCCCTCCTTGCTGTATCTGGGCTGCAAGAGTATCCCTCCATAGGGAGTGGACTTCCAAAGTCCATTTGTGCTCTAGGGTTAAAGACTGGCTCCACTGTTAGACGTCCCATAGACTGTCTTGGCCTCCTAGCTGGCACCCACATTCAGAGGGCTTCGGTAGTCCAATGCTGTTTCTGAAGCTTTATGACTAGGGTCTCCATGCTCTCACTAGGTCAGGTCAACTGTTTCTGAGTGTTTCTGCAGCAGTGTCTTGGCTTCTTTGCTCAGCCCTCCTCCCTCTCCACAATAGGATTCCAGGGGTATGGTTCCGTGCTTAGTTGTTTGTGCCTGTTTCTGCTTGGAACAGACACTGGATGAAGACTCTAGGAATGGTAACCAAGATAGACACCAATCTCATTATAGGGGAAGGGCAATAATGACATTGTCTCCACCACTGCTTGGATTCTTAGTTGGAGTCATCCCTGTGGATCCCTAGTATTTCCCCTGTGCCAGGCCTTTCACCATGCCTGTACTGTCTCCCTCTGTTGAGGCATTCTCCGTTCTTGCCCTCCTCTATTCCTCCCCTGTCTCAGGCCTCTTGTTCTCCTCCCCGCTCCCCTTCTTCCCTTCCCACCTCCTTCCTCTCCACCCATGCCCCTTGATCCCTCTTTGTTCAGGGGTTTTCCTCCCCCTCCTTTTCTTTGAGGGACTATGCAATCTTCTGTTTGGGTCTTCCTTGTGTCCTAACTATTCTGGCAGAGTGGATTGTAGACGGGTAATTCTTTGCTCTATGTCTAAAAATCCTATATGAGTGAGTACATTCCATGTTTATCTTTTTGTGACTGGGTTACCTCACTCAGGATGGGTTCTTCTTGTTCCATCATTTGTCTGCGAATTTAAAGATTCGATTGCTTTTTTCTGCTGAGTAGTATTCCATTGTGTAAATGTACCACATTTTCTCTATCCATTCTTCAGCTGAGGGGCATCTAGGTTGCTTCCATGCTCTGGCTATTACAAACAATGCTGCTATGAACATATGTTGAACATATGTCCTTATTGTATGAATGTGTATTTTTTTTTTTGGTATATGCCCAAAAGAGAAATTGCTGGATCTTGAGGTAGACTGATTCCCATATTCCTGAGAAACCACCATGCTAATTTCTAAAGTGGTTGTACAAGTTTGCCTACCCACCAGCAATGGAGGAATGCTCCTCTTTCTCCACATCCTCTCCAGCATAGACTGCCATTGGTGTTATTGATTTTAGCCATTCTGATAGGAGTAAGATGGTATCTAAGAGTGGTTTTCATTGGTACTTCCATGATGGCTAAGGATGTTGAACACTTTGTCAAGTGTCTTTCAGCCATTTTTTAGATTTTATTTATTTATTATGTATACAACATTCTCCTTCCATATGTATATCTGCACACCAGAAGAGGGCACCAGGTGTCATAATGGATAATTGTGAGCCACCATGTGGTTGCTGGGAATTGAACTCAGGACCTTTGGAAGAGCACCCAGTGCTCTTAACCTCTGAGCCATCTCTCCAGACCCATCTTTCCGCCATTTTAGATTCCTCTGTTGAGAATTCTCTATTTAGTTATGCACTTGACTTTTTAATTGCATTGTTTGGTGTTTTGGAGAATAGCTTCTTGAATTCATTGTATAATTTGGTGACCAGATATTTTGTCAGATATGGGGTTGGTGAATATCTTTTCCCATTCTGTGGGCAGGTGTTTTGTCTTGCTGACTGTTTCCTTTACCTTCCAGAAGCTTCTCAGTTTCAGGAGGTCCCTTTTATGAATTGTTGATCTGAATGTTTATGCTACTGGCTTTATGTTCTGAAAACAGTCTCCTGAACAAATTTCTTTGAGGATACGACCCTCCTTCTCTTCTAGGATATCAGTGTGGCTGAATTTATGTTGAGGTCCTTGATCCATTGGGATTTAAGTTTTGTGCACGTCACTAGATATGGATCTATCTGCAATCTTCTTCATGGCCAAATCCAGTTATGCCAACACCATTTGTTGAAGATGCTCTTTTTTCCATTGTATAACTTTAGCTTCTTTGTCAAAAATCAGGTGTTCATAGACGTGTTGGTCAACCTGTCTATTTTTGCGCCAATACCAAGCTGTTTTCAGGACTATGGCTCTATAATGGAGCTTGAAATCAGGGATGGTGATGCTTGCAGAAGTTCCTTTATTGTCCAGGGCTGTTTTGGCTATCCTGGGTTTTTAGTTTTTTCCATATGATGTTGTGTACTATTCTTTAAAGGTCTTTGACGGATTGTGTTGGGATTTTGATGGGAATTTGCATTGCATTTGTAGATTGCTTTTGGCCAGATTGACATTTTTACTATGTTAATCCTACCTGTCCAAGAGCATGGAGATCTTTCCATTTTCTGGTATATTCTTTCATTTCTTTCTTTAAAGACTCAAAGTTCTTACTATACAGGTCTTCCTCATTTTTTGTTTGGTGTTACACCAAGATATTTTATGTTGTTAGTTGCCATTGTAAAGGGTGAGGTTTCAATGACTTCTTTCTCAGCGCATTTATCATCTGTATATAGAAAGGCTACTGATTGATTTGAGTTACTCTTGTATCCTGTGAATTAGCTGAAGGTGTTTATCAGCTGTAGGAGTTCCCTGGTAGAGTTTTTCAGGTCACTTATGTAAACTATCATATCATCTGCAAATAGTGAAAGTTTGACTTCTTCCATTCCAATGTGTATCCAGTTTGTATAAAAACAAACCGGCAACACACATGAGTCCCAGTACTACAGACTGGCTATATTTCAACTTGGGGGACCTATATGATCCTGCCTTCATATAATAAACAAAATTTTGTTTTGTTTTCCAAAACAAGGTTTCTGTATATAATAATCCTGGCTATCCTGGAACTCACTCTATAAACCAGGCTCGTCGCAAACTCGCAGAGATCACCTGCCTCTTGAGTACTTGGATTAAAGGCATGAGCTAGCACTGCCCCACCAAATAAAATCTTTTAAAGAGGCTATAGACACAGGTCAGCAGGTAAGGGCACTTGCTGTTCATGCAGAAGATCAGGGTTCAGTTCGAATCACCCACTGATGGCTCACAACCATTTGGAAGTCCAGTTCCAGGGAACTCAATTCCCTCTTCTGACTTCTTTGGACACCAAATACACACACAGTATACAGACACACAGAAAGGAAAAAACTCCCCTACACATAAAGTAAATAAACCTGAAAAAAATAATTTGGGAGAGGCTCTCACTTTGTAGTTTTGGCCAGCCTGGAATTCTCCTTGTGGAGCAGAGTGGCCTCAAATTCACAGAGACTGACCTGTCTCTGGCTCCAGAGGGCTGTGATGTGTGGCCATGTCCTGTTTTCTGTAGTGCTGGAAATGGAGTCCAGGTCTTCATGAAGTCAGGGCAAGCACTCTACCAACTGAACTGTATTTCCAGCTACAATAACTGATTAAAGGCATGGACAACTGAAGTTTTTTTAAAGACAAATATTGTTCAATGGTAAAAGTTAGCACACTCCACAGCAGGACTGGTATGGAGTCAAAAAAGAAGTTATGGTCAGGTGACTTCATGTGGCCTTACAGGGAGTGGGGTCACAAAAGGATGAGGAAGGTGACCATCAAACAGAAGAACCCCAATGCCTCAGAAAAGGTAAAGCCAGAGATGCTGCTTGAGAGAAGTGTTCCCATCACAGACTGTCATCAGCCTACAAAGTAACATTCCAATAACAGCCCCTGATCCAGTCACACCAACTGTGGCAACCCTAGCATCAATAAACTTGACTGTTGGGTCAGTGTCCCCAGAAACAACACTGGTCTGGAATTTCTGTTTGGCCACCTGGAGAGGGGACTTACTACAGAAAGGCTGTTTAGATGAGGCCTCTGGTCTACTCAGGAGGGATGCAGTGAGGAACCTGCCTGACTCCATTTTGAAGGAAGAAGCCACTATGCTATATATTTTTTAAAAGTAGATTTCTATTTACTGTGAGAGTTAAGTTGCTCTTTTTCCTGGCACCTGACCTTCCCCAGCCCACTATCTTGATTTGTTTTTGAGTGGGGACCACATGATTTTTTGTCTCCCTTCTGTGAAACTACTTGTGATTTAACACCTAAGAAGGGGCCCAAGAGTTTCGGGAGAGATGGCTCAGTGTCTAAGAACACTAGCTGATCTTCCAGAGGACCTGAGTTCAATTCCCAGCAACCACATGATCGCTCACATCCATGTATAATGACATCTGTTGCCCTCTTCTGGCCTGTCGGGATACATGCACGAAGAACACTGTAAATCTGATCAATAAATATAAAAAAAAACGTGAAGGGTTTCAGTCACTGCAGTACTCTTGGATGTACATCAATCAAAAAAAAAAAATCAAGCTGGCTTCATATTTGGCTCAAACTGTGGCAATGGCTTTATTCTAGCTGATGTGATTAACAGCAGACATAGGCTGCTGCTCTTGGACCACTTCTCTAATACAGAAGTGGATCAGAGCTGGAGAGAGCAGCAGTGCCTTAGTGGTCTTTGCCTTTCAACCCCGAAGCTTTTTTTTTTTTTTTTTGAACCATGGTTCTCTGTGTCACAGGTCTGGCTGTCCTGGAACTCACTCTGTAGACCAGGCTGGCCTCAAACTCAAAGAGATCTGCCTCCATCTGCCTTCCAAGTACAGGGATTCATGGTGTGTGCCACCATGGCCAGGCTTCCTACTTTGCTTTTTATTTTTTTTTTGATATAGGGTTTCATTAATTGAGGCAGGACTGGAACCTGCTATGATTGTGAGGAGGACCTGAATGCCTGATCCTCTTGCCTCCACCTCCAGAGTCCTGGGATTGTAGGTGTGGGGCTCCATGCAGCAATCCATGTCTGATTTAAATAAGCATTGTCATGAACCTTACTTGTCTCAAGTCTTCTAATAAACAGTCAAGACTCAGAAATGAGGAAAACAAAACAGGCAGTGTATGTCAGTGGTGCAGAGTTGTGCAGCATGCACAAAGCCTGGGATTCCATCCCCAGTACCAGAAGGATGGGAAAATACTAGGGCAACTTCCTACAAAGCTGTTCATATAAGGTCCAGTGACAGCAAATATGGAAGTATAGTCTGCCAGCTGTTTTTAATATACGAGGAGTCTGCCGGGAGTTTAGAGGGATGCAAAAGAAAGAGGATAAGTTTCATGAGTGAGGTGGGGAGACTCCAAAGACTTCAATTGAGACATTAAGCCGGGCTTGTTGTAGCATACAACTTTAACCCCAGTGAGGAGGCAGAGGCAGGAAGATCTCTGTGAATTCAAAGCCAGCATGGTCTACATATTGAGGTCCTAGACAGCCAAGACTCAATAACAAAAAAAAAAGAAAAAGAAAAAAGAAAAGAAGGAAGGAAGGAAGGAAGAAAAGAAAGAAAGAAAGAAAGAAAGAGAGAAAGAGAGAAAGAGAGAGAGAAAAATCAAACAAATGTAAAGGCAAAAGTGAGTATCTTTTTGGTGGCCTAGGCCCATAACATCAACAAATTCTGCATGTTCCACAAAAAGAAAAAAAGATCATACCCATCCTTGGTTGGACAACTCAGCAAGTCTGAACTTGCTGCAATGCAATCAGGCAGCTTCTGTTAAGATACTTCCCAACTACTAGATGTTGTAAATGACTCTGCTGTTTATTTGATGACAGTTTACAGGTCACTGAAAAAAAATCAGAGTCTTAGATTAATCGTGGAGAGGTTTGGAACTATCTGTATGTCCTCATCCAAATTGGGTAGGAGCCCTGAAGGAAGATTGAGAGGCAACATTAACTGACCTCATATATAAATTACCACCTGATCAAAGGGCGGTGGTGGTGCATGCGTTTAGTCCTAGCACTTGGGAGGCAGAGTCAGGCAGAGCTCTGTGAGTTGGAGACCAGATTGGCCTACAGAGCCAGTTCCAGGACAGCCAAGAACAGCTAAAGCTACACAGAGAAACCCTGTCTCAAAAAAGCAAACTAAGATAATTCAGCCAGGTGGTAGTGGCACACCTGTTTACTCTCAGCCCTCGGTAGGCAAAGGCAAGCAGATCTCCGTCTGAGGCCAACCTGCTTGACAAAGTGAGTTTCAGGGGAGCAAGCAGTGTTACACAGAGAAACCCTGTCTCAAAGGGAAAAAAGTTAAAAGTTAAATAAATATATAATATATTCTTTGTGTCCTTCCTTAGTTTCTTTCTTTCCTTTCTTCCTACCCTCTTTCTTTCTTTCTTTCTTTCTTTCTTTCTTTCTTTCTTTGTTTCTTTCTTTTCTTTCTTTCTTTCTTTCTTTCTTTCTTTCTTTCTTTCTTTCTTTGTGTCTGTCTGTCTTTCTATCTTTCTTTCTCCAAGTCCTAGAATTCCCTTTGTAGAGCAGGTTGGTCTGTAACTCACAGGGATCAACAAGACACTGCCTTCCAAGTGTTGAAATTAAAAACGAGGTCTCCAGGCTGGAGAGAGGGCTCAGAGAATAAGAGCACTGACTGCTCTTCCAGAGGTCCTCATTCAATTCCCAGCAACTACATGGTGACCTACAACCATCTGTAATGAGATCTGGTGTCCTCTTCTGGTGTGCAAGCATATATGGAGATAATTATATACATAGTAAATATAAAAAAAAAATTTATAAAAAACAAAAACCAAATTACTGGCTCTCCTGAAAGAACAGCTAGTGTTTTAACCATGGAGCCATCACTCTAGCCCCTCTACAGACACTCTCAACTGCCTTTAAGCAGGCCTGTGTGGTTTAAACAATTTGAGGCATCATGGTTGGCTAAGAGGTTGGGGAGGGAAGCATGTCTGTCCTTGCAGGCGGGTCCACTGAAGCATCCTCTCTGGTTCCTCAGGCCCTTGCCCATCAAGGAGGACAGTCAACCAAAGGCAGTAGTAGAAAAATGCATTATCCTGATTCATCACTTAGGCTTCCTGCATGAGGACGAGTTTCCAGGGCTCTGAGCTCCTGGAAGGAAGAACTCAAAAGAACAAATCATACCAAGGACCTCATAATCACCAGACTCACAATCCTGAACGTCTTCATTCGCCTCATGATCATCCTAAGACCTTTCCTCTGCATTGACCCAGGTCCATGGTGAAGAATGGTTTTAGCAAGGAACACGTTTAATCACCAGTCTCCATGAGCGCCCTGTTAGCAGAAACACTTGCTCTGCCCCCAGGTGTGTATATTATGGGCCTTTGTCTGTTTGATCTGGGGAAGGACTAAGATTATTAGACCCAGTTTTGTAATAGTAGCACAGGTGCTTTTTATTGCATTCCTCTTTTTTTTAGTTCATTTCAACTGTAAAGAATAAGGCAACTGATACTGTCATTGGCCCTGCCCCTGCTGCCATCTTCTGGCTCCTATTTTTCCTGGGAGCCAAAGGAGAGAAGACAAAATTTAAGGCAATTACTTTGTCTCTCTTTTACCTTTGTATTAATGTGACTGGCAATTATTAAGATGGGCTCTCAACAGAGCCTCAACTAAGCAGCCGAAGATGACTTTGAACTCCTGATCCCGACTCTACTGGCAAAGCTCTGGGATGACACCTGGCTCCTCTTCCACCTTGGGAGTTTTCTAGAGCTATACTTAACAGAGAGCAATGAATCTGTGAAGATTAGCTTAAGGATCCTCAGTGGTGCTGGCCAAAGATAGCTCACCACACTTCGACTGCTATGTTGTTTAGAATGAAGGTGTGAAAGAGAGTTACTTGTTGGGATTGCCCTCTGCATGCAAAGACAGACAGTTTCAACATTTGCAAATAGGGAATGAGTTATAGATAACATGTATATTAATGAAACAGACTTGAGCAATCCCTAGGAACATTTAATATCAATGATATTTTATTAAATTAAACACTGTGGCTGGACACACATTTGGGATGCTGAGGCATGACAAGCCTGGACTACAGAGAGATTTTGAGGCCACTCTCCTCTCCCTGACAGCCTGTCTTACAAACATGGGAGGTGATTGTAAAAGGAAAGTCAGCAGCTGAGATTAGAGGTTCATACCTTCCCCCCTAGAACCTGGGAAGGAGAACTGAAAGATGTCTTATGGATGAAGCCCATCCTGCCTTATATATTAATGTCCTTTTAAAAAAGACATAGGCAGCCAGGCAGTGGTGATACAAGCCTTAATCGCAGCACTTGGCAGAGACAGGTGGGCAGAGTTCTGAGTTTGAAGCCAGCCTGGTCCACAGACTGAATTCCAGGACAGCCAAGGCTACACACAGAAACACTGTCTCAAAAAACAGAAAACAGAAAACAAACAAACTAACTAAAAACAGGCTCCTAGGGCCAGGTGAGGTGGTCCATAATATTAATTGCTGGATTTGTGAGGATGGTGGATCTGTTTCCAACTCGGTCAAGTCTACGGAAGAATTTCATTAACCAACATTAAAAAACACAGTCCACTTGAGCCAAATTCTAAGGGTTGTGCCCTAAGAGTGACTCAGCTTTCTGAGTATTAGACCCACCCATTCCTCTTGCTGGGATGTCTGTCCAGGTTATCCTTAAATGCCTATCAAACATGAACATTCATGTCCAGTTTTTTCTTTAAATGTAAAATTTGGGAATAGCAGGTTCAGTCTGTGCCCTTAGGATCACATGTCACTGAGACCTGTACATGTTGTATGTACTTATTGTACTTATTGCATAGACTTTCTTATGTGACTTGTGGTCTTTCTTTTTGCATTAGACAAAAAGGGGAATTGTGGTGACATGTTGTTTGACTTAGTAAAGCACTGGAGATCTGAAAAGGACAGCACTCAAGCGAATAGCCCTCACCTCTACCAAACTGAAATGGCAGTCCTGTCACTAGGAATCCTCAGAAGCCAATACCCTGAGTTCCTGTCTCCTCTCGGCTTATATTCCTTTCTCCACCCAGCCATTATCACTCCTGTCTCACCTGCTCAGTGCTGTGATTAAAGGTGTGTGCTGCCCCCACCCCCACCTGGCTCCTGGAATTCAAGGTGTGTATCACCAATGCGTGGCTCTATGGCTATAGCTAGCTTTGCATTTTCATCTCCAGTGGCTTTAGTAGATCATAAACAATACATAACACAATGGTGTTTTTTAAAAGTCATTATTCTGGGTGGAGGGTGCAGCTCAAATGTGCAATACTTCCCTAGCACATACAAGGCTATAGGTAGAACCACGGGTAATGGTGTGCAGGAAGCATTATAGCAAGCAGGAAATATTTGCTAGCAAAAAAAGAAACAAAATAAAAAACAAAGGGATGAATCCAGCACAACTCCAATCCTTCTCGGTGTGTATATTTCCATGTGGGAATGTGCAACGCAATGCACGTGCCCGTCAATGCCTAAGGTGTTGGATCCACAGGAATTGTTTAAGATAAAGCAAAACGTCAATAGAAAAACAAGAAAATACTTAGTGCATCTTACCTAGACTAGAAAGGGCCAACGATGCCCCCTCCCTAAAAATAAAATAAAAACTATACACAAAAAAACGTGTTGGGCCACAGCCACCACCTGGGTCTCTGTGAGTCGCTTGTCAGTCAAAAACCACAGGTGCATCCTGTTTTCTTTTTCTGTCTTACACCCCAGGCCTTGCCTACTGGCATCAATTACATCTGGAGTTTCTCCTGGACCTCTTACACCTGGGGTTTCTCCACGAACTCTTACACCTGGGGTTATCCACAGTGCTGTAAGTGTATATAAGGCTGCTCTCTCCCTGGGAATAAGGTCAGAGAGAAGCCCCTGCAGAAGTGGCTGGACGTCTGTGCTGTTAAGTAAATCTCCAGGGTTTTGCTTGATACTCAGGCTTAGTCGTCAAACAGATGCCATGAGTGTAGGTTCCACCGAGATCCAGAAAGAAAGTGGACCCTGAGACAACGCCTTCGGAAGCCCTGCCAGCAAGTACGGAGTTATGAGGTCCATTGGTATGGTACCGAAAGGGTGCCTCAACTCCTGAGAGCGGTGAATTGAAATAGAGAAGCTCTGTCTCAAAGGAAAATACAGAGAAGTTTGAAAGAAACAAGGTACTGGTTGGTATTAAGATGGAAAAAAATGGAAGTCAAAGAAATTGAATAACTAACTGAGCCACGTATAAATGGAAAACAGAGTCTGGATACTGATGCTATTGGGCTGCCTTTGAATGGTTCAATTGCCATAAAAGAATAACTGCTAAACTACACTTGATTGTAAATGCCATTGGATTTATTCAACTTATATATTTCAAAAATGCTTTTGGCTCTAAAATGTAGGTAGAAGGACATGATACCAGGGAAATGAATTTCTGCTTTTGTTGCCACATAAATTGAAAAGCTGTGTGTTTCTTCTAGACTAATGTGGTTCGATGCAGCAAGAACCCCTGAAACGGTGTCCCGGGTGGTCCAGCATCTAAGACAGCAGGGACAAGGCAGCCTTGCAGACAATTCCAGCCAGGATTTCTTGGTCTTCATAGGAACTCCATGGTATTTCAGCACCCCCTGACAGCAGGAAGTAGTTTGGAGAGAACGACACCCATATTCCCAAATATTGTTTATAAAAGTTTGTTTTCATTTAAATGGGGTTGGTTATAAATGGTAAAAACCAGGAATATTAGCCACCTAATAAAGAGAAGTGAGTGAAACTTGAGAGTAAAAAGGCACATAGAGATATGAGACAGAGAGTTACTAGACAGATGATTGTATATTTACTTGGGTATATTTTAATAGCCAGGAGAATTGAAGTAAAAGAAGCAAGTACAGAAGACTTTTGAGTTTAAAAGCTTTGGAAGGTTCCTTCTTTCACAGAAGCCAGCAAGGCAGATATATCCTGGTTGAACTGTAGCTGAGGAAATGAATGGTACGACTGTGCATACCCACAGCACAGCAGGAAATATCTGCCTCTGAACTGGTTATCAATGTAATAGAGACAAAAGACTTCTGGGCCTACTGAGGATCAGCTGGATGAAAAAGAATAGACAGGGCAGAGTGATTGGGATGAGTGTGAAAACTTACAATGTCTCTTCCCCTCCCTCTGTTTTAACTGGTAACACAGAGAGACAAAACCCAATTGTAAAATTCAGGAATAGCTATGAGGCTTTGAAACATTTAGTGGAATCACTCTCATAGGAGATTAGAAATTTGCAGGTTTCCTCAGATCAGAGAAAAGGCCGAATTTGCAGATGAGTGGGAGATCACAGCTGAGAAGAATAGAGCCTAAAAACTTCCTGTTTCTCATGAGCTCCTCTCCAGGAAGGGCAATACAAAGATGTAGATCAACATTTTGGCGAAGCTGCCATCTCATAGCTATCAGCATTTACACTGCTAAGAGAACTTGGAACAAGCTTCCAGCCACTGGGACTTGGACCAAAGGCATTATAAAGAGTAGGCAAGGACCGGAGAAGTTTTGGCAGAATTTAGTCTCCTGGCTAATGCAGGCATCATCCAGGATAATGACAGATACAGGTGTTGAACGTTTGATTATTACAGAAGTAGCTTATGAGAACGCTAAGACAGCTTTAGAATCCTTCAGCTCAACTATAGTTGAGCCTACAACAATTAGGCAGCTAATGATGGGGGACACCAAGAGGATCCGAGCCAACCTAAGACAGGACAGTCATGCAGCCTGGGCGATTTCTCCTTTGACCAGTAAGGTTGGCATCACCATCCTGGTCACCTAAGATAAAGACTAATTCGTATTTTAAAAGGGGGAGATGTTGGGCCCCAGCCCCCAATCGGACTCAGTTTGGTGCGAGCCCATAACCAGGTGCATCCTGTGTTCTAGTCCTGGCTTACAGCCATGGCCTTGCCCACTGGCATCAATTACACCTGGGGTTTCTCCACTGTGCTCTAAGTGTATATAAGACTGCTTTCCCCTTGGAACAAGATCGGATAGACTCAAGCAGCTCAAGCAGTCAGATGTCTCTGCTTTTAAGTAAATCTCCAGGCTTATGCCCAATACTCAGACTTAGTCATGGTGGGGATGCCACAGAAATGCGCACTCACCTTTAAAGTCATGGTGTGTGTGTGGAGGGGTCCTTCTAAGTCAGAGTCCTTGTCTTCATTCGGTCCAGGTAGCAGCAATGTTGCAGGTTCCCTAAGGCAGTTCCTGATGGTCTCATTCAAATCTGCCTGTGCACGGTGTGATACAGTCCCCTTGTGGACCATTGCTTGGTGTTTGAAGTTCCCACTTTGCAATCCCCACTAAATGCAATTGGAATTGTCCAACTCAGGAAGAAGAATGTGTCAATAGCTCTGGAAAGGGTGTGTCAGGAGTGGTCCCAGGCAATAGTGGTTGTATCTGTTGCACCAGGTTCTTTTGAGCGCCTAGGTGAAAAGGTTTTATCACCACCAGGCATGTGAGCACACTGGATAGATGGAGGGGGAAGGCTGTGGCAGAGGCTGAGCTTTCTCAATGATGTTCAACCTGGGCTCTACCGGAGATCGAGCTGCCAGGTCTGCAAATGCCTACCTGCTGGATTCTGTCTTGAACTGGCATGATGGTAGAGACTCTGGTGGCTCAACTTTCACTTCCTCCTTGGCTGATTCAGAGTACCTTCTGAATTGTATCTGACAGGAGGAAATAGGGTGTTGTGTTTCAAGCCTATGTCACTACTATGAGCCACCGGTGTTAATATCTCCTCAAAGGTAGGAATATTTCTCAGCAAAACAGGAACATCATATGGACCAGACTGGCCAAAATTTGAAATTTGGATGACATCCAATTGTCATGCATTTTACTGTATTTAGTTGCAACCTGGTTTGCTTATTTTCCTGAGAGCTAAGGACTAGAGGTTCCTTTCTTCAGCTTGTTTGTTTTGGTGGTCGATTTTTCTTTTATCCCTGTCTGCTTCTTTGACTCTGCAGGTGGTATTGTATACTAGTTTTGTTTGGTATACCTGAAGATGTGTTCTGTTGTGCCATGCCTTTCTCCTGACTGTTTCTGCTGTAACAGACTTTTCAGCCAGGCTACCGGGTGGAATTTCAGGATTTTCACTCTCAGGAGGAGTGAGATTGAAATGAATTGCAGTTGCCAGCCGGGTTAATTGTGCTGAGCCATCTTCAATTTGGCTGTAAGGTGCTTCTTGATCAACTGTCCCTAGATGGCAGATGAGTAATGCATCCCCCTTGCTTGGGTCTCTTCGGCAGCAGGGACTGATTCTGAGTGTGGCACCAGACTTATCATCGAGGCGACACACTGCTTGGAATCATCGGTGGCAATCTGCAAAACCAACTTAGTATCTAGTCAAAGGTAGGAATATATCCCAGCACAACAGGAACATCATGTAGACCAGACAGGCCAAATCTTTGAAATTTGGATGTCATCCAAATGTCATGCATTTTACTGTACTTAGTTGCAAGCTGCTCTTGATTATCATATTCCTGAGAGCTAAGGACTAGAGGTTCCTTTTGTGGCTTTTCTGTTTTAGGGGTCCTACTTGCTTCTTTTCCGTGTCTTGTTCTTTGGCTTTGCTGGCGGTCTACTAGGTTTAGTTAGTATACCTGAAGGTGATTTCTGTTGTACGATGCCCTTCTCCTGGATAGTCTTTGAAACAAGGCTCCCCAGTGGACATTCAGTATTCTCACTCTCTGGATTAGTGAGATTCTAATTAATGTGGCAGCTCAATTGACCCAGCTTGCTCCCACATCTTCTTCAATTTGAGTATAATGTGCATCTTGAACAAGGGTCAATTTGCCTCCAGCAATGCATTTCCTACTCCCTTCAAGTGTATTGGAAAGTTCACATGAGTTTGCAAGTTCTTGGTTGGTAGCTGAGCTATCCAACAACTTGATCGTTGTGATCTGGCCATTGAAGATCAGTGTCAGATATCGATTCCCTTGTGAGTTTGTGTCCTGGAGGTCTCTTCTCACATAATTAAGGAGGGCCTTACAACGATGAAGCAGACGAGCTGTCGTCTGATCTGTCTGACTTGGATGGTGAGGAATTCTCAGATGGAGCTTCTGAGAGCTGAGTAAGGGCTTCCATGGCTACCACTTGTTCAAGTGTCCATCTCCTGTCCTTTATTATTGATAAAAGACTATGCTGAACTGGAGAGTCCTCTTTAGGTTCCTTGCTACGTCCCTACTCGGGCATTTGGGGTTGACCAGCAGCACTGTGTGTTAGGGTGATCGAAGTTGGTGGATTTTACACCCAATCAGCAGTTCCAGCTCATTTACATTTGAATTGAGGTCTCCCTTGACTTGACCCAGAAGTGGACTTTCTTGGTTGGCATCCACTGCCCTGCCTCCATTCCCGTCATGCTTTTAGTATTTTTCCCTACCTTTTCAAGAGGATTTGTGATCCCATGCCTTGCCCTCTGGCCTCAATTACACCTGGGGTTTCTCCCATACAACTTAGACCTGGGATTTTTCCATTGTGCTGTCAGTGTACAGAAGGCTGCTCTCCCTCTGGAACGAGTTGGGACAGATGCACATAGCACATGTGGCCAGACATCTCTGCTTTTAACTAAATATTCAGGCTTTCGCCTGATACTGATTTAGTTGTGGATTTAGAGTTTGAAACACATATTCGTTTCTCTGCGGGGATGAGGCGAAGGGTGAAAGAACTGGTCCTGGACAACTGTCAGTCAATTGAAGGCAAAAATCAAAGGCCTCACAGATGAAGTTTGAAGAACTGGAATTCTTAAGTACAATCCACTCACCTTTACACTCACAGTGGTCTCTTCCAAGTCAGAGTCCTTCTGGTCATTCACTAAATGTATAGCAATTTTGCCGGATCCCTAAGGCAGTTCTGAATGGTCTCATTCAAATCTGCCTGTGCTGTGTGTGATGGAATCCCCCAATGGTCCATTGTTTGGTGCTTGTGTTTTCCACTTTGCAATCCCAACTCTAAGTCCATTGGAAATAATCATTCTCTTTCCTGAAGATGGATGCTAGCTCTGGAAAGGGTGTCTCAGGAGAAGCACCAGGCAATGTTTGGTGATATCTGATGCATAGGGTTCTTTTGAGCACCTAGGGGAAACTGTGTTTTAGCAGCACCAGGCATGTTAGCACACTGGGTAGATGGAGGGGAAGGCTGTGGCACAGGGTAAGCTTTCTCACCGATGTTCAACCTGGGCTCTCCCTGAGCTCGAGCTGCCAGGTCTGCAAATGCCTGCCTGCTGGATTCTGTCTTGAACTGGCAAGATGGTAGAGAATCCTGTGGCTTAACTTTACTTCCTCCTTTGCTGATTCAGAGTACCTTCTGAATTTTATCTGACAGGAGGAATTAGGGTATTATATATCTAGCATATGTCACTACTATGAGCATCTGGTCAAAGGTAGCAATATTTCCCAGCAGAACGGCAAAATCATGTGAACCAGACTGGCCAAATCTTTGAAATTTGGATGACATCCAATTGTAATCATTTTGCAGTACTTAGTTGCAAGCTTCTCTTATCATTTTCCTGTGGGTTATGGACTAACGTTTCCTTTTTTGGCTTTTCTCTTTTGGGGGTCCATTTTGATGTTTTTCCAGATCTTGTTTGTATACCGCCAGCAAAGCCAAAGAACAAGGTTTGTTTAGTATACCTGAAGGTGGTTTGTGTTGCGCTTGCCTTTCTCCTGGATGGTTTTTGAAATAAGCTCCCCAGTAAACATTCAGCATTCTCACTCTCTTGCACTAATGAGATTCTAATTAATGTGGGATGCAAGCTGTGTCAATTGAACAATAGAAAATGAGAAGTAAAAATCAAATAGATTAATAAAAAGGGAAAATACAGAGTCCACATACTGTATGCTATTGTGCTCTCTTTGAATTATTTGCCAAGGAAAGAACAAGTGCTAAAATATGCTTGATTTTTAAATGCTGCTGGGTTCACTCGTATATTTCAAAACTACTTTAACTTCATAATTTAAGTAGCAGGATCGTTTCCTTGGGAAAAGACTTTCTGCTTTTGTTTCCACAGAAGGTGAAAAGCTGTGGGTTCCTTCCAGACTAGTGATTTCATGAAGCAAGACCCCCTCGAAGCAGTTCCCAGGTGATCCAGCATAAGACAGCTGGGACAAGGCAGCCTCGCAGACCAACCTAGCCAGGATTTCTGGGTTTTCTTAGGATCCCCGTGGTATTTCTGCACCCCCTAACAGCAGGAAGTAGTTTGGAGAGAACGACGCCCCCTTTCCCAAATATCGTGTATAAATGTGTTTTCATTTAAATGCACTTGGTTGGTTATAAAGGGTGATGACCAGGAATATTAGCCCGATGATAGAGAAGTTAGTGGCCCTTAAGAATAAAAGTGTGTAACTATAAGTTAGAGAAATGAGACAGAAAATTACTAGACAGATGATTGTATATTTGCTTAGGTACATTTTAATAGCCGGGAGAGGGGAAGTAAAGCAGAAGCAAAGCAGAAGCAAGTACAGAAGATTTTAGAGTTTGAAAGTTTTGAAAGGCTGCTTCCCTCACAGAAGACACCAACGTATGTATGTGTATCTGAGCTGCTCCGTGGCTGGGGAAATTTAAGGTGAGACTTCTCATAGGCACAGCACAGCAGGAAATATCTGGCCCTGAACTGGTTAGCACTTTAATAGAGACCAGAGACCTCTGGTACTACTTAGGAGTAGCTAGATGAAAAAGAATATAGAGGGCACAGAGATTGGGATGAGTGTGAAGCATTACTCAGTATCTTCACCTCCCTCTTTTTTTTTTTCTTCTTCTAAGTGTTTTCAAGACTGGGTTTCTCTGGCTTTGAGGATGTCCTGGAACTAGCTCTTGAAGAGCAGGCGGGTCTGGAACTCGGAGATCCACCTGCCTCTTCCACCCAAGTGCTGGGATTAAAGGTGTGCCCCACCACTGCCCAGCCACCTCCCTCAATTTTAACAGGTAACCCAGAGAGGCAAAAACCCAGTGGTAAAATTCAGCAGAAACCTAGAGGCTTGAAACACTTAGTGGAATCGCTCTCACAGGAGATAAGAAATTTGCAGGTTTCCTCAGATCAGAGAAAAACCAGAAAGTGCAGAACAATGTGAAATCACAGCTGAGCAGAATAGAGCCCCAAAACTTCTCATTTCTTGTGAGATGCTCGTCAGGAAGGGCAATTCAAAGATGTAGATCAGCAGTTAGGTTTTAAGATAGCAGGGTATATTCGTGTGCACTGTGTTTGATACAGTCCCCGAATGATCCATTGCTTGGTGTTTGTAGTCCCCACTTTGCAAATCCACTTGTAATCCCATTGGAATTTGTCACATTCTCTTTCCTGAGGATGGACAAGAGTTACGGAAAGGGTGTGTCAGGAGAGGTACCAGGCAAGGTTGGCCTTACAACAATGAAGACTAGCTGTTCTGATCTGTGTCTTCATCCTACTGACTTGGATGGTGAGGGAATTCTCAGATGGAGCTTCTGAGAGCTGAGTCAGGGCTTCGAGGGCCCAAAGGTCCGAGGACTGCAGGAAGGGATACTCAAAGGGTTTCTCTCCTGTGTGTGAGCTCTGGTGGATGATAAACTGGAAAGGAAACTCCTCCTGCATTCGTGCATCTTCCCGGGGAGTCCACACACAACGTTTAAAACTTGAGAGTCCAGTCTCAAAAGCCAATTTATTTACTTGATGACCGAGGGAGGTGCTGCCCTAAGAATGTGGAGGTCAGAGGACGCCTTTTAGAGTTGGTTCTGTCACCATGAGGGCCCTGCCTGACAGACCATGGCTCAGTCCCTGGCAGGTTCTGAAGCTACAGGCTAGCCCAGCAACTGTGGGGCTGTCTCCAGACAATACCACTCTCATCTTTGCCCCAGTCATACTATTCATCTGCTTTGGATTTTCCTTTTATTAAAACCTTCTTGGGAAACTAAAGCCTTACTAGTGGATGGCTCTTCAGTCTCTGACATGTTCCGAAGCGCTGGGCAACACTGGTCTCTTGTTGGGTGGCTCTTGCTTCAGATTTGACAAGTGCTCCTGGGACAACTTCATGTCGTCCTATTCATCCTCCTTCTCAACTCTGGGATCTCGGCAGAGGTATAGCTGTCCTTTCCAATATACTATGGACCAGGAGCTGGGTTTCCTATGATTCTTGAGAATCTTGAGTCTGTGACTTATTGTCACAGACAAGGATGCTTTGGCCTTCTGTTCATTTGGTTAAGGGCAAGTGTACTTCACTGTCTTAACTGCTGTGAAATTCAGACATTGAAAATTCTACTTCATCCAAGTGTAGAGATACTGGTTATTTTTGCATTGAATACTGTAAATACTCTTACTTGGTTAATGCAAAGGCATACACACAGGGTGGTTGAGTCATGTCTGTGTCTTGGAATTCTCAGCTTTAGCAGTTTTAGGAAAGGGTCCTAGCAGCAATTATTGTGATTAATGTTATTGGGCCCCAGCTTGCATGGGGGTCTCTGAATCCCTTGTCACCCAATAACCACAGATGCATCCTGTTTTCTAGTTGTGGATTACAGTCCAGGGCTTGCTGCATAGAGACACTCCAGGCAATCAAGCAATCAAAAGTAGTCCATTTGTTCAGTGGTCAACACTTGGCAAAGGATATGTGGGGCTCAGTTCATTACCCAGCATCTTAAAAGATGGAGGGTATGGTTTCAATCGAGAGTAAGCAGTGTGTCGAATTTTCCCTGTAACTAAGTCACAGGCATGAACTCACTCACAGTGCAAACCATTATGCTTGATGAGAATCTTGAGACTTATGTGACTTACTATCACAGACAAGGATGCTTGGGCATTGTGTTCATTTGGTTAAGTGCAAGTGTACTTCACTGATGAAACTGCTGTAAAATTCTTACGTTGTATATTCATCCTTTAGTACCGAGTGTAGAGATGTTGGTTATTTTTAGTATTGAATATAGTATATATTCTTACTTGTTAAACACATGTGTACACACAGGGTGGTTGAGTCATGACGTGTGTGCTTTGGGAAGGCTCAGCTTTAGCAGTTCTATTGTGATTAATTGTTGGCCCAGAGCCCCTACAGGGGTCTGAGTTGCTTGTCTGCCCATAAGCACAGGGGTATCGTGATTTCTAGAGCTGGCTTACAGCTGTGGCCTTGCCCACTGGCAGCAATTACACCTGGGGTTTCTCCACTGCGCTGTAACTGTATATAAGACTGCTTTCCCCTTGGAACAAGATCTGATAGACTCAACCAGCTCAGTCAGATGTCTCTGCTTTTAAGTAAATCTCCAGGCTTTTGCCCAATACTCAGACTTAGTCATGGTGGGCATGCCACAGAAATGAGCACTCACCTTTAGAGTCACGGGGTAGGGGGGGGCGGCCTTGTAAGTCAGAGTCCTTGTCTTGATTCACTCCAGGTAGCAGCAATGTTGCAGGTTCCCTAAGGAAGTTCCTGATGGTCTCATTCAAATCTGCCTTTGCACTGTGTAATACAGTCCCCCAGTGGTCCATTGCTTGGTGTTTGAAATTCCCACTTTGCAATCCCCACTAAATGTCATTGCAATTGTCCATGCTCAGGAAGAAGAATGTGTCAATAGCTCTGGAAAGGGTGTGTCAGGAGTGGTACCAGGCAACAGTGGTTGTATCTGTTGCACCAGGTTCTTTTGAGTGCCTAGGTGAAACTGTTTTATCAGCACCAGGCATGTTAGCACACTGGATAGATGGAGGGGAAGGCTGTGGCAGACGGTGAGCTTTCTCACTGATCAACTTGGGCTCACCTGAGATCGAGCTGCCAGTTCTGCAAATGCCTGCCTGCTGGATTCTGTCTTGAACTGGCATGATGGTAGAGACTCCTGTGGCTCAACTTTCACTTCCTCCTTGGCTGATTCAGAGTACCTTCTGAATTTTATCTGACTGACAGGAGGAAATAGGGTATTATGTTTCAAGCCTATGTCACTACTATGAGCCACCGGTGTTAATATCTCCTCAAAGGTAGGAATATTTCTCAGCAAAACAGGAACATCGTGTGGACCAAACTGGCCAAATCTTTGAAATTTGGATGACATCCAAATGTCATGCATTTTACTGTATTTAGTTACAAGCTGGTCTTGCTTATTATCCTGAGAGCTAAGGACTAGAGGTTCCTTTCTTCAGCTTGTTTGTTTTGGTGGTCGATTTTTCTTTTATCCCTGTCTTCTTCTTTGGCTCTGCTGGTGGTATGGTATACTAGTTTTGGTTGGTATACCTGAAGATGAGTTCTGTTATGCCATGCCTTTCTCCTGACTATGTTTCTGCTGTAAAGTCTTTCCAGCAAGGCTCCCGGGTGGACTTTCAGCATTTTCACTCTCAGGAGGTGTGAGATTGAAATTAATTGCAGTTGCCAGCCGGGTTAATTGTGCTGAGCCATCTTCAATTTGACTGTAAGGTGCTTCTTGATCAACCGTACCTAGATCGAGGATGAGTAATGCATCCCCCCCTGTTGGGTGTCTTCGGCAGCAGGGGCTGGTTCTGAGTGTGGCACCAGACTTAACATTGAGGCGATACACTGCTTTGGAATCATTAGTGGCAATCTGCAAAACCAACTTAGTATCTGGTCAAAGGTAGGAATATTGCCCAGCAAAACAGGAACATCAGGTGGACCAGACTGGCCAAATCTTTGTAATTTGGACGACATCCAAATGTCATGCATTTTACTGTACTTAATTGCAAGCCTCTCTTGCTAATCATTTTCCTGAGAGGTAACGACTAGAGATTCTTTGTTCAGCTTGTCAGTTTTGGGGGTTGATTTTGCTTTTTTCCAGGTCTTGTTCTTTGGCTTTGCTGGTGGTATACTAGGTTTGGTTAGTATACCTGAAGGTGGTTTCTGTTGGGCTTAACTTTCTCCTGGATAGTCTTTGAAACAAGGCTCCCCAGTGGACATTCAACATTCTTAATCTCTGCATTAGTGAGATAATTAATGTGGGATGCAAGCTGTGTCAATTCAGCTGCCACATCTTTGTAGGGGAAGCTGTAGGCATGCCTACTTAGGGGCTGGCTACAGGCATGCCTGAACATGCTTGGGAGGGCATGGTCAGGGTGATGTAGGGTGACTGTCTTTTCGCTTTCGGTTTCACTTTTGGGCTTGCTTACAGACCACTGTCATGCCAGCTGGCTAGGTTGCTCTGTAAGGCTTTTCCCAATTAAATACCCTTCTACTTCTACCTGAATCCATATTGGTAATTTCCCACTATACATCTTCTTCAATTTGAATATAATGTGCATCTTGAACAAGGGTCAATTTGCCTCCAGCAATGCATTTCCTACTCCCTTCAAGTGTATTGGCATGGTCACATGAGTTTGCAAGTTCCAGGTTGGTAGCTGAGCTATCTAACAACTTGATCGTTGTGATCTGGCCATTGAAGATCAGTGTCGGAAATCAATTCTCCTGTGAGTTTGTGTCCTGGAGGTCTCTTCTCACATAATTAAGGAGGGCCTTACAACGATGAAGCAGACTAGCTGTCGTCTAATCTGTCTGACTTGGATGGTGAGGAATTCTCAGATGGAGCTTCTGAGAGCTGAGTAAGGGCTTCGATGGCTACCACTTGTTCAGAGTGTCCATCTCCTGTCTTTTAGTATTGATAAAAGACTATGCTGAACTGGAGAGTCCTCTTTAGGTTCCTTACTAAGTCGCTACTCGGGCATTTGGGGTTGACTAGCAGAACTGTGTGTTAGGATAATGGAAGTTGATGGAATTTTCACCCGATCAGCAGTTCCAGCTCATTTACATTTGAATTGAGGTCTCCCTTGACTTGACCCAGAAGTGGACTTTCTTGGTTGGCATTCACTGCCACGCCTCTATTCCTGTCATGCTTTTAGCATTCTTCCCTACCTTTCCATGGGGATATGTGAGGCCCAGACCTTGCCTTCTGGCATCAATTACACCTGGGGTTTCTCCACTGTGCTCTAAGTGTATATAAGACTGCTTTCCCCTTGGAACAAGGTCAGATAGACTCAAGCAGCTCAAGCAGTCAGATGTCTCTGCTTTTAAGTAAATCTCCAGGCTTTTGCCCATTACTCAGACTTAGTCATGGTGGGGATGCCACAGAAATGAGCACTCACCTATAGAATCACGGGGGGTGGGTGGGCCTTGTAAGACAGAGTCCTTGTCCTCATTCGGTACAGGTAGCAGAAATATTGCAAGTTCCCTAAGGCAGTTCCGAGGATTGCAGGAAGGGACACTCAAAGGGTTTCTCTCCTGTGTGAGAGCTCTGGTGGATGATAAACTGAGACCTGGAAAGGAAACTCCTCCTGCATTCGTGCCCTCTAACTGAGCCTGGCTTGGGAGATGCTCTAGAGCAGCCACCACTAGCTGCCTATTTTCATTATGGTCCACACCAGAGGCCCCTGATTCGCAAGTGGGAGGGCGGTCCCCGCTGGACCTGCAGAGACTATGAGGATCTGTGCTTGCAGCTTCGTCTTCGTTTCTAGAATGTGGTAATCCACATTCTAGAAAATGGTAAATCCAATTTTGCATCTTCCCAGGGAGTCATCTCATCTGATTGGGAGGGAGTCACACACAACATTTAAAACTTGAGAGTCCACTCTCAAAAGCCAATTATTTATTTACTTGACGACCGAGGGAGGTGCTACCCTAAGAATGTGGAGGGCAGAGGACGCCTTTTAGGGTTTGGTTCTGTCACCATGAGGGCCCTGCCTGACAGACCATGGCTCAGTCCCTGGCAGGTTCTGAAGCTCCAGGCTAGCCCAGCAACTGCTGGGGCTGTCTCCAGACAGTACCACCCACATCTTCGTCCCAGTCATCCCATTCATCTGCCTTGGCTTTTCCTTTTTATTAAAACCTTCTTGGGAAACTAAAGCCTTACTAGTGGATGGCTCTTCTGTCTCTGACAGGTTCCGAAGCGCTGGGCTACCCTGGTTTCTGTTGGGTGGCTCTTCCTTCGGATTTCACAGGTGCTCCAGGGACAACTTCATGTCCTCCCATTCATCCACCTTCTCAACTCTGGGATCTCGGCAGAGGTATTGCTGTCCTTTCCAATTTACTATGGACCATGAGCTGGGTTTCCTATGATCCCTGAGAATCGTGAGTCTTATGTGACTTACTGGCACAGACAAGGATGCTTTGGCCTTCTGTTCATTTGGTTAAGGGCAAGTGTACTTCACTGACTTAACTGCTGTGAAATTCAGACACTGAATATTCTACTTCATCTTTTAGTACTGAGTGTACAGATACTGGTTATTTTTGTATTGAATATTGTAAATACTCTTACTTGGTAAATGCAAATGCATTTATATATAGGGTGGTTGAGTCATGACGTGTGTGCTTTGGAAAGGCTCAGCTTTAGCAGTTCTATTGTGATTAATTGTTGTTGGCCCACAGTCACTATGGGGGTCTCTGAGTTGCTTGTCTGCCCATAACAACAGGAGTATCATGTTTTCTAGTCCTGGCTTTATTAGCCCTGGCTTTGCCCACTGGCATCTATTACATGTGGGGTTTCTCCACTGTGCTGTAAGGGTATATAAGGTTGCTCTCTCCCTGGAACAAGGACCAACAGGGCCAGCAGCCAGATATCTCTGCTTTTATCAGACGAAAGACTGGAGATTTAGTTACTCAGACTTAGTCATATTGTGGATGCCACACAAATGACCACTCACCTTTACAGTTCAGGGGAGGGTGGTTGGGGGACACTTCCAAGTCAGAGTCCTTCTCCAGAGTCATTCACTCCAGATAGCAGCAATGTTGCAGGTTCCCTAAGGCAGTTCCTGATGGTCTCATTCAAATCTGCCTGTGCACTGTGTGATACAGTCCCCCAGTGGTCCATTGCTTGGTGTTTGAAGTTCCCACTTTGCTATCCCCACTAAATGCCATTGGAATTGTCCATGCCCAGGAAGAAGAATGTGTCAGTAGCTCTGGAAGGGTGTGTCTGGAGTGGTACCAGGCAACAGTGGTGGTATCTGATGCACCAGGTTCTTTTGAGAGCCTTGGTGAAACTGTGTTTTATCAGCACCAGGCATGTTAGCACACTGGTTAGATGAAGGGGAAGGCTGTGGCAGAGGGTGAGCTTTCTCTCTGATGTTCAACCTGGGCTCTACCTGAGATCTTTCTGCCAGGTCTCAAATGTCTGCCTACTGGATTCTGTCTTGAACTGGCATGATGGTAGAGACTCTGGTGGCTCAACTTTCACTTTCTCCTTGGCTGATTCAGAGTACCTTCTGAATTGTATCTGACAGGAGGAAATAGGGTGTTGTTTCAAGCCTATGTCACTACTATGAGCCACCGGTGTTAATATCTCCTCAAAGGTAGGAATATTTCTCAGCAAAACAGGAACATCATGTGGACCAGACTGGCCAAATCTTTGTAATTTGGATGACATCCAATTTTCACGCATTTTACTATACTTTGTTGCAAGCTGCTCTTCCTAATTGTTTTCCTGAGAGCTAAGGAATAGATGTTCCTTTTATGGCTTGTTCCTGTTTGGGGGGTCGATTTTGCTTTTATCCCTGTCTTCTTCTTTCGCTCTGCTGGTTGTATGGTATAACAAGTTTTGTTTTGTATATCTGAAGGTGTGTTCTGTTGTGCCATGCCTTTCTCCTGACTATGTTTCTGCTGTAAAGTCTTTCCAGCAAGGCTCCTGGTAGACTTTCAGCATTTTCACTCTCAGGAGGTGTGAGATTGAAATTAATGGCAGTTTCCAGCTGGGTTAATTGTGCTGAGCCATCTTCAATTTGACTGTAAGGTGCTTCTTGATCAACCGTCCCGAGATTGTGGATGAGTAATGCATCCCCCCCCCTTTGCTTGGGTCTCTTCAGCAGCCAGGGCTTACAGTCACATGATTATAAAGAAGCCTGCTGGTTCTGAGTGTGGCACCAGACTTAATATTGAGGCGACACACTGCTTTGGAATCATCAGTGGCGATCTGCAAATCCAACTTAGTGTCTGGTCAAAGGTAGTAATATTGCCCAGCAAAACGGGAACATCATGTGTACCACAGTGGCCAAATGTTTGAAAGTTGGATGATATCCAAATGTCATGCATTTTACTGTACTTAGTTGGAAGCTGCTCTTGCTAATCTTTTTCCTGACAGCTAAGGACTAGAGGTTCCTTTTTCGGCATGTCTGTTTCGGGGTCATTAATGCTTGTTTTCCAGGTCTTGTTCTTTGGCTCTACTAGCAGTATACTAGGTTGGTTTAGTATACCTTAAAGTGGTATCTCTTGTGCGATGCCTTTCTCCTGGATAGTCTTTGAAACAAGGCTCCACAGTGGACATTCATCATTCCTACTCTCTGCATTAGTGAGATTCTAATTAATGTGGGATGCAAGCTGTGTCAATTGAGCTGCCACATCTTCTTGAATTTCAGTATAATGTGCCTGTTGAACAAGGGTCAATTTGCCTCCAGCAATGCATTTCCTACTCCCTTCAAGTGTATTGGAGTGTTCATATGAGTTTGCAAGTTCTTGGTTGGTAGCTGAGCTATCCAACAACTTGATCGTTGTGATCTGGCCATTGAAGATCAGTGTCAGAAATCAATTCCCTTGTGAGTTTGTGTCATGGAGGTCTCTTCTCACATAATTAAGGAGGGCCTTACAACGATGAAGCAGACTAGCTGTCATCTAATCTGTCTGACTTAGATGGTGAGGATATCTCAGATGGAGCATCTGAGAGCAGAGTATGGGCTTCGATGGCTACCACTTGTTCGAGTGTCAATCTCATGTCTTTTTTTTTTTTTTTACGGGAGGTAACTTATTTATTAGATGTTTGCCCTCACATCACATCACTGTCTTACGCTTAGAAAGAAGACTTCCCTCAGACATATGGATAGCTAGTGCACCAACTGGAGTCCCTTTAGTATCCTCCGTGCTTTCATCAAACATTGGTGAAAATTCTCCCATGGTAGAGCAGTCTTAAGTGGTCCCGCTCATCCTGGTAGGTCGAGATAGGCCCCAGATATATGACCTCACTCTGAAAGAGGCATCCAAATCCTCTCTTGTCAGAGGCTGGCTTCGAACTCGCTGCAACATCTCTTGGCCTCGGGCCTGGTGGTTAGGTTCCTGGCTTCCCACACTCCAAATCATATCCATCAACCACTGCTTTGCTCTGAATGGTCCAACTACAGTTACTCGAGTCTGGCCTGATGCCGTAAACCACCCCTCCAGCTGAATGAGGGTGTTGCTATTTTCCTCTATACTTCTGAGGTGCAAGTCTTCTTGGCCAAATATGAGCTCCTCCTGGCTCCCATCTATGTCTACCACAAAGGGGCCCTCAGAGTTTTCAGGCACCGTCCACCAGGCATTCTCGTTGACACCATTCATTTCCATCTTAAGTGCTCCCCCTACTTCAGGACAAGGCAAGTCCAAGCAACTGACTGTAGAAGGAAGCTCCCTGGCTTTTATTATTGATAAAAGACTATGCTGAACTGGAGAGTCTTCTTTAGGTTCCTTACTACATCCCTGCTCGGGCATTTGGGGTTGACTAGCAGCACTGTGTGTTAGGATGATCCAAGTTGGTGGAATTTACACCCGATCAGCAGTTGAAGCTCATTTACATTTGAATTGAGGTCTCCCTTGACCTGACCCAGAAGTGGACTTTCTTGGCTGGCATCCACTGCCCTGCCTCCATTCCCGTCATGCTTTTAGTATTCTTCCCTACCTTTTCAAGGGCATGTGTGATGCCCAGGCCTTGCCCTCTGGCACCAATTACACCTGAGGTTTCTCCCATATTTCTTAGACCTGGGATTACTCCATTGTGCTGTCAGTGTACAGAAGGCTGCTCTCCCTCTGGAACGAGGTGGGACAGATGCACATAGCACACCAGGCCAGACATCTCTGCTTTTAACTAAATATTCAGGCTTTTGCCTCATACTGGAACTTAGTTCTGGTTGAGGAGATTCCATCGATAGCAGAAAAGAAAGTGGAACCTGAGAGAGAGCCCTCGGAAGGCTAGCCAGCAAGCAAGGTTTATGAGGGTCGATTCGTAAAAGTACAGTAAGGAGGCCTCAACTCCTGAGACTTGGATTGGAAATAGAGAAGTGCTGTCTCAAAAAGTAAATGAAAATTTAAAAAAAAACTAGAACAATAGAAAATGAGAAGTAAAAATCAAATAGGATAATACAAAAAGAAAATACAGAGTCCACATACAGTATGCTACTGTGCTCTCTTGGAATTATTTGCCAAGGAAAGAATAACTGCTAAAATACGCTTGATTTTAAATGCTGCTGAGTTAACTCATAGATTTCAAAATTACTTTGACTTCATCATGTAAGTAGCAGGATCGTTTCCTTGGGAAAAGACTTTCTGCTTTTGTTTCCACAGAAAGTGAAAAGCTGTGGGTTCCTTCCAGACTAGTGATTTCATGAAGCAAGACCCCTCGAAGCAGTTCCCAGGTGATCCAGCATCTAAGGCGGGCCTCGCAGACCAACCTAGCCAAGATTTCTGGGTTTTCTTAGGATCCCCGTGGTATTTCTGCACCCCCTAACAGCAGGAAGTAGTTTGGAGAGAACGACGCCCCCTTTCCCAAATATTGTGTATAAATGTGTTTTCATTGAAATGCACTTGGTTGGTTATAAAGGGTGATGACCAGGAATATTAGCCCGATGATAGAGAAGTGAGTGGCCCTTAAGAATAAAAATGTGTAACTATAAGTTAGAGAAATGAGACCGAAAATTACTAGACAGATGAGTGTATATTTGCTTAGGTACATTTTATTAGCCAGGAGAGGGGAAGTAAAGCAGAAACAAGTAAAGACGATTTTAGAGTTTGAAAGTTTTGAAAGGCTGCTTCCCTCACAGAAGACACCACGTATGTGTGTGTATCTGAGCTGCTCCGTGGCTGAGGAAACTTAAGCTGAGACTTCCCATAGACACAGCACAGCAGGAAATATCTGGTCCTGAACTGGTTAGCACTTTAATAGAGACCAGTGACCTCTGCTACTGCTTAGCAGATGAAAAAGAATATAGAGGGCACAGAGATTGGGATGAGTGTGAAGCATTACTCAGTATCTTCACCTCCCTCTTTTTTTTTTTTTTCATTTTTTCTAAGTGTTTTCAAGACTGGATTTCTCTGGCTTTGAGGCTGTCCTGGAACTAGCTCTTGTAGACCAGGTGGGTCTCATACTCGGGAGATCCACTTGCCTCTTCCTCCCAAGTGCTGGGATTAAAGGTGTGCCCCACCACTGCCCGTCCATCTCCCTCAATTTTAACTGGTAACCCAGAGAGGCAAAAACCTAGTGGTAAAATTCAGCAGAAGCCAAGAGGCTTGAAAGATTTAGTGGAATCACTCTCACAGGAGATAAGAAATTTGCAGGTTTCCTCAGATCAGAGAAAAACCAGAAAGTGCAGAACAATGTGAAATCGAAGCAGAGCAGAATAGAGCCCCAAAACTTTGCATTTCTTGTGAGATGCTCGTCAGGAAGGGCAATTCAAAGATGTAGATCAGCAGTTAGGTTTTAAGATATCAGGGTATATGCGTGTGCACTGTGTTTGATACAGTCCCCGAATGATCTATTACTTGGTGTTTGTAGTCCCCACTTTGCAAATCCAATTGTAATTCCATTGGAATTTGTCACATTCTCTTTCCTGAGGATGGACAAGAGTTACGGAAAGGGTGTGTCAGGAGAGGTACCAGGCAAGGTTGGCGGTATCTGATGCACCTGGCTCTCTTGAGCACCTAGGTGAAACTGTGTTTTTTCAGCACCAGGCATGTGAGCGCACTGGTTAGATGGAGGGGAAGGCTGTGGCAGAGGGTGAGCTTTCTCCCTGATGTTCACCCTGGACTCTCCCTGAGCTCGATCTGCCAGGTCTGCAAATGCCTGCCTGCTGGATTCTGTCTTGAACTGGCATGATGGTAGAGACTCGGGTGGCTCAACTTTCACTTCCTCCTCTGCTGATTCAGAGTACCTTCTGAATTGTATCTGATCAGAGGAAATAGGGTATTGTGTTTCAAGCCTAATATGTCTCTACTATGAGCCACCTGTGTTAATATCTCCTCAAAGGGAGGAATATTTCCCAGCAAAACAGGAACATCATGTGGACCAGACTGACCAAATCTTTGAAGTTTGGATGACATCCAAATGTCATGCATCTTACTGTACTTAGTTGCAAGCTGCTCTTGATTATCCTTTCCTGAGAGCTAAGGACTATAGGTTCCTTTTGCGGCTTGTCTGTTTTAGGGGTCATTTTTGGTTCTTTTCCGTGTCTTGTTCTTTGGCTTTGCTGGTGGTCTACTTGGTTTGCTTTATCTCCCTGAAGGTGGTTTCTGTTGTGCCAAGTCTATCTGCTGACTGTGTTTCTGTGTATACTGTTTGCATCCTCTTCATCTTCCACTAGCTGGGCCTATTCCTCGTATTCTTCCTCATCCTCATTTCCTGATCATCATGCTCCACGTAGCCTTCCACATCGGAGTCATGGGGCCTCCTTGTTGTCCCTGTCGTGGCCATCCAGGTATGTGACCTGGGGCAGGAGCTTGAACACATTTCCTCGGTAGTCATTCAAATGGTCACCTCACAGTTAAACAGGTCTAGGCACTTGAGATTCTCTAACTTTTTGAGTGGCTCTATTGTGCTGAGGTCTTTTATTTTGAGCCACTTAAATTTAGATGCTTAAGGTTGGAACTTTTTTTCTGCCATACTTCAAGGTCCCCTGAGATTCTGTTATGACTTAGTTCGAGCTGCTTGAGTATGTTGAACTTGGGTAAGTTCGCAATGGAGGTGAGGCCTACGGGGATTGTACTTTAGAATTCCAGTTCTTCAAACTCATCTGTGAGGCCTTTGATTTTTGCCTTGAATTGACTGACAGTTGTCCAGGACCAGTTCTTTCACCTCTGGACTCATGCCCGCAGAGAAACGAATGTGTTTCATACTGAAGCCATCTCCCAACTCCTAAAACAGACATTTTCACCAAGTGGGAGAACTTCCTTTCTAGGAGTCCCTTCTTGAAGAATCTTTTGAAGAACTCAGGTTACTAAACTGAGGAGCTTGGAAATAAATACAGAAGTTTTGCCGCAAATTTTGTCTGTCTGCAATCCTCAGGAGTTGATGAACTCACTCGTATTCTACATCTGTAGGGACTCACATTGGGCTCGGCTCCTTCTCTCGCTTTCTCGAGCCTTCTTGCTAGGCATCTCCGACAGCAGCACAGTGATGTAGGGTTCACACCACTGAGAAGGTGTGTCTCCAGTCCTGCAGAACTGAGCTACAAACTCAGGCTCTAGTTCTACCCACGCTATGCCAGATGGCATGTTCTGACACGCCACTCTCAGCAGAGTCTCCTAAGCACCACAGCAGTCTCAGATGCCCACAGGGGACTGGGGTCTCCATCCTGGGATCTGGGACTCCCACAGGACTCGGACTGAGCCAGATGCACCGAGGGTGCCGCAGGCCAGACGCACCATCTTTATGTCGATCAGAAAGTTTGTGTCTACAGGTAAACAGTGCACATTTTTCATGACGTTTGTCGGTATGTTTGTTAAGGTCTGTGCAAACATTAGGGAAGGATTGGTTTCCTGGTTGTCCTCCTCAGAGGGGTGGGAATGTTCAACCTGGGTTAAATTTGATCAAGGTCTCCCTTGATTTTACTTGATAACTGGGCTCTTTTGGTTGGGATCCACTGCCCCACCTCGATTCCCGTCATGCTTTTAGCATTCTTCCCTACATTTCCAAGGCGATGTGTGATCCAATCCAATCTCTGCCCTTCTTCCCCATGACCACATTAAATGTATGCTGTGGACTCTGCCTTGGAGCCATTTACTCGTTTGTTGCTGTCTTCTCTCTGTAAAGCAAGCAGAGAAAAGTCTCCATTACCTGCTGAAAAGAGACAACTACTTCCTAGCCTCTTTGCTATGTATCCAGACAAGCTTGGATTTGATGGCAAGGCTCCTGAGCAAGTATCAGTACTTGATTACAGGTGAGGGCCACTATGCCCAGCTGGAGCTCAACAACTTAATGGCACTAAAAATGAGGTTGGAGCTAGGACTTCAATAGCATTTGTTAAGTCCTAGACCTGATATCTCCAGTTCTGCTTCACGCCCACCTCAACTCCCCTTGAAACCACACATAGCAGTTCAGTCCTGACTCCCAGGGAGGGAGTCAGAGGCAAGGAAACCTGTGTTGGGTCTATGTGACCGAGAAGTTGTTGTCCCTGTCATGGCCATCCAGGATTGGCCCTAATTTATATATAAATTATATTTATATATAAAAAGGGGGAGATGTTGGACCCCAGCCTCCATTGGGTCTCTGAGTTGCTTGTGAGCCAATAACCACAGGTGCATTCTGATCTCTAGTCTTGGCTTACAGCCCCGGGCTTGCCCACTGGCATCAATTACACCTGGAGCTTCTCCACTGTGCTGTAAGTGTACATAAGGATGCTCTTCCCCTGGACCAATGTCAGAGAAGTGCAAGCACCTCAAGCAGCCCAGCCAGATGTCTCTGCTTTTAACTAAATCTCCAAGCTTTCACCTTCTACTCAGACTTAGTCATGTTGTGGATGCCACACAAATGACCACTCACCTTTACAGTCCAGGGGAGGGTGAGGGGGGAGCACTTCCAAGTCAGAGTCCTTCTCCAGAGTCATTCCCTCCAGGTAGCAGCAATATTGCAGGTTCCCTAGGGCGCTTCCTGATGGGCTCATTCAAATCTGCCTGTGCACTATATGTGATGCCGGCCCCCAGTGGTCCATGGCTATGTGTTTGTAGTTCCCACTTTGCAATCACAACTGTAATCCCATTGGAATTTGTCACATTCTCTTTCCTGAGAATGGATGCGAGCTCTGGAAAGGGTGTGTCAAGAGAGGTACCAGGCAATGTTGGTGGTATCTGATGCATAGGGTTCTTTTGAGCACCTAGGGGAAACTGTGTTTTATCAGCACCAGGCATGTGAGCACACTGGTTAGATGGAGGGGAAGGCTGTGGCAGAGGCTGAGCTTTCTCACTGATGTTCACCCTGGACTCTACTTAAGCTCGATCTCCAGGTCTGCAAATGCCTGCCTGCTGGGTTCTGTCTTGAACTGGCATGATGTTAGAGACTCCTGTGGCTCAACTTTCACTTCCTCCCTGGCTAATTCAGAGTACCTTCTGAATTGTATCTGACTGACAGGAGGAAATAGGGTATTGTTTCAAGCATAATATGTCCCTACTATGATGTACCGGTGTTAATATCTCCTCAAAGGTAGGAATATTTGCCAGCTAAACAGGAACATCATGTGGACAAGACTGGCCAAATCATGAAATTTGGATGACATCCAAATGTCATGCATTTTACTGTACTTAGTTGCAAGCTTCTCTTATCATTTCCTGTGGGGTATGGACTAGAGGTTCCTTTTGTGGCTTTACTGTTTTGGGGGTGGATTTTGATGTTTTTCCAGATCTTGTATACCACCAGCAAAGCCAAAGAACAAGGTTTGGTTAGTATACCTGAAGGTTTCTGTTCTGCTTGCCTTTCTCCTGGATAGTCTTTGAAACAAGGCTCCCCAGTGGACATTCAGCATTCTCACTCTCTGGATTAGTGAGATTCTAATTAATGTGGGATGCAAGCTGGGTCAATTGAGCTGCCACATCTTCTTCAATTTCAGGATAATGTGCATCATGAACAAGGGTCAATTTGCCTCCAGCAATGCAGTTCCTACTCCCTTCAAGTGTATGGGAAAGTTCACATGAGTTTGCAGGTTCTTGTTTGGTAGCTGAGCTATCCAACAACTTGATCGTTGTGATGTGGCCATTGAATACCAGTGTCCGAAGACACTTCCCTTGTGAGTTTGGGTCCTGGAGGTCTTTTCTCACAGAATTCAGGATAGCCTTACAACAATGAAGACTAGCTGTTCTGATCTGTGTCTTCATCCTACTGACTTGGATGGTGAGGAATTCTCAGATGGAGCTTCTGAGAGCTGAGTCAGGGCTTCGAGGGCCCAAAGGTCCGAGGACTGCAGGAAGGGATACTCAAAGGGTTTCTCTCCTGTGTGTGAGCTCTGGTGGATGATAAACTGGAAAGGAAACTCCTCCTGCATTCGTGCCCTCTAACCGAGCCTGGCTTGGGAGATGCTCTAGAGCAGCCACCGCTAGCTGCCTATTTTCATTATGGTCCACACCAGAGGCCCCTGATTCGAAAGTGGGAGGGCGGTCCCCGCTGGACCTGCAGAGACTCTGAGGATCTGTGCTTGCAGCTTCGTCTTCATTGCTAGAATGTGGTAATCCACATTCTAGAAAATGGTAAATCCAATTTTGCATCTTCCCAGGGAGTCCACACACAACGTTTAAAACTTGAGAGTCCAGTCTCAAAAGCCAATTTATTTACTTGATGACCGAGGGAGGTGCTACCCTAAGAATGTGGAGGTCAGAGGACGCCTTTTAGAGTTGGTTCTGTCACCATGAGGGCCCTGCCGGACAGACCATGGCTCAGTCCCTGGCAGGTTCTGAAGCTACAGGCTAGCCCAGCAACTGCCGGGGCTGTCTCCAGACAATACCACTCTCATCTTTGCCCCAGTCATCCCATTCATCTGCCTTGGCTTTTCCTTTTATTAAAACCTTCTTGGGAAACTAAAGCCTTACTAGTGGATGGCTCTTCAGTCTCTGACATGTTCCGAAGCGCTGGGCAACACTGGTCTCTTGTTGGGTGGCTCTTCCTTCGGATTTGACAAGTGCTCCTGGGACAACTTCATGTCGTCCCATTCATCCTCCTTCTCAACTCTGGGATCTCGGCAGAGGTATAGCTGTCCTTTCCAATATACTATGGACCAGGAGCTGGGTTTCCTATGATTCTTGAGAATCTTGAGTCTGTGACTTACTGTCACAGACAAGGGTGCTTTGGCCTTCTGTTCATTTGGTTAAGGGCAAGTATATTTCACTGTCTTAACTGCTGTGAAATTCAGACATTGAAAATTCTACTTCATCCAAGTGTAGAGATACTGGTTATTTTTGCATTGAATACTGTAAATACTCTTACTTGGTTAATGCAAAGGCATACACACAGGGTGGTTGAGTCATGTCTGTGTCTTAGAATTCTCAGCTTTAGCAGTTTTAGGAAAGGGTCCTAGCAGCAATTATTGTGATTAATGTTATTGGGCCCCAGCTTGCATGGGGGTCTCTGAATCCCTTGTCACCCAATAACCACAGATGCATCCTGTTTTCTAGTTGTGGATTACAGTCCAGGGCTTGCCCACTGGCATCCATTATACCTGGGGTTTCTCCCCTGCACTGAGTGTGTATAGGACTGCTCTCCCTCTGGAACAAGGTTGGACAGATGCACATGACACAAGCTGCCAGATGCCTCTGCTTTTAACTAAATCTCCAGGCTTTCAGGTGATACTGGGACTAAGTTGTGGTGGGGGAGGTTTGTGTGGTCAGTAAAGAAAGGGGACCCTGAGAGATGGCCCTTGACAGGTGCCCAGCAAGTAAGGATTTTTGAGTGTGGATTGGTAAAGGTCCTGGAAAAGGCAGCAACCCCTGAGAGAGTTGCATTGCAATTGAAAAGCTCTGTGTCAAAAAGATGAAAAGTAAAAAATAGAAAATGAGATGTAAAAATGAATAGAATAATTAAAGGAAAATACAGAGTCCACATACTGTATGATAGTGTGCTGTCTTTGAATTGCTCAATTGCCAAGGAATGAGTAACTGCTAAAGTAACCTTTATTGTAAATTCTGCTGGATTCATTCAGTTCAGGTATTTCAAACCTACTTTGGATAAGGACAGGTTACTTGGGAAAAGAATTTATGCTTTTGTTTCCACAGAAAATGAAAAGCTGTGGATTCCTTGCAGACTAACAGAGTTTGAAGAATCCCTGAAGCAATGCCAGGTATTGAATGGTGAAGAAACCTGGGACAATGCAGTAAGACCAGTATAGTCAAGATTTCTGGGTTTTCTTAGGATCCCCATGGTCTTCTGCGCCCCCTATCAGCAGGAAGCAGTTTGGAAAGAACAACGCCCACATTCCCATATTTTGTTTATGAATGTTTTCATTTAAATGGATGCCACAAGTGGAGGTTCCATTTGACGTAGTCATGACTCTGGAGCCACAATTGTATGTCAGAATTCGCAATCTGCATACTAGGTTTATGCTTCCATATGAATTAAGGTTTTAAAAATAAATTGCTTACTTCATGTTTCTGTGCTGGATCTCTGTGTGTGTGTCTGGATGTATGTGTGCCCATCATGTATGCAGGCACCTGTCCCGGCCCAAACGGTGTCAGAACACCTGGAAGTGGAATTACAGGGTCTGAGGGCTACCATGTGGCTGCTCATAAATTGAACTGAATCCATTGAGCCAGCCCAACATCTTCAGCTCTTGATCCCAGTGTAACTTACATAGATGCTTAATTTTTGTCAATCTGTTGAAAATGGGATTGTCATAAGTAACAGATTCATACACACATATACAGCCAAGGATATAGTCCACTGTGGCACTGAAATTCCCAGGCAAACTTGATATATGGAACAGTGCTTTGTGCATGCTACCCAAAGGCACTACTAGTGACTTCTATCCCCAGCCATCCAAACATCATTCTTCTTATATTCTTAGCTTGTTTTGTTTTGGTTTTGAGGCTTAATCCCAGCTCCCTCTTCTGGCTGCTTCCATCATCAGATAAGCAGGCAGTGCACTTAGAAACATCTAAGCAAGATTCTTACAACCATAAAGATGAAAACTGACAAATCTTTAAAAAGACAACAGTTCTCCAACAGGGACTGAGAATGTAGTTGATTTGTGCTCCTGCCCCTGGTATCATTCACAGCAGTGAGATCCATGAATCCTTTCCAAAGCAAAGCTTTTAAGGTTGCACAGTTTTCCATAAAGAACACAAACCATTTTTTTAAGAAGTAAAATGGCACCCCCTTACAAGGGATTCTACATATAATATTCAATGAGCTTTCCATGTGCTTTGCCTGGAACCCAAGTCAAGGGATTGAAAAAACGCAGAAGGCATTGGAGGGATGGCTGCGTGGTGAAAGTGCTCTGATCTTGCAGGACTCCTGTTCCAGTCCCAGATCAACTGCCGTGAAACCAGCTCCAGGAGGAGTCCTGGAGCTCCATGCCTTTGGCACTCAGGTGCACATACCCACACACAGACAACACAGACAAATTAAAAGCAACATGCTCGGTAGTGGTGGTTGTGGTGCACACCTTTCATCCCAGCATTCTGGAGAGAGGAGGCTGATCTGTGTTCAAAGCCAGCCTAGTCTTCAGAGTAAGCTCCTGGATAGCCAGGGTTACAGAGAAACCCTGTTTGGCAGTAGGGTTACAGAGAATCGGCTGTCTAACCAAGTGCCAGTGTGATCCCCATGAACAAACCCTAATTATTCTTCCCTAGCTTGATGGCTCATCAGGCCTCTTGACTGTCAAACCTGGTGGGTCCTCTGGAATTGTGACTGATATGAGTCACCCGTAGAGATCGCAGGGCACCTTTCCATTCCAATATTTAATTCTTAAGTAGACAAAGCAAATCCATTCTTAGTTGGGTATGGAAAGGTGTTTCTAGAGAAAAACAAAAGAGGGCTAAGGAGAAACGAGAGCAGGTCCTGGAAGAAGAGTGAAAATGCCTCTAGCATATTATGATGGGAGGATTGCCTCAAAAGTATAGAAATGGCGCTGGGTGATAGAGGCACATGTCTTAAATCCCAGCACTGGGGAGACTGAAACAGGCAGATTTGTGAGTTCAAGGCCAGCCTGACCTACTGAGTTCCAAAACAGGCTCCAAAGCTACAGAGTATGCCTGTCTGGAAATATTAATTATACATATGCATATATGGAGGAATGAAGTAGCCATCTCCAAACACACATTTGACTTTTGAGTAAGGCATGACAGCTTCATTAGACAAAACAATTCCTGCGCTGTCTCCTCAGCAATCCTGCTGACCTCCCTACTCGGGCAAATTCCTGTAAGCCAAGCATGGGAGTGGAGGCAGGAGGACCATCCCTGAGTTTAAGCTAGCCAAGGCTCCACACATAGTTTCCACTTCTTGAATAGTGATTCGTCTCCCTGTGGGTACCATGTAGCCCACACTCCCCATGAAATTAGTATGAAGAAACTGCCAGTACCACATGAACCAGATAAATGACCTATGCATCCCAATGAATCTAGTGCAGTCAAGATGGCTCACCAGGTACAGCTGCTTGCAGAGCAAGCCTGGTAGTCAAGACAATTCACAAGTAAATGCAGTATAAAGGAAAGAAGAAGGGGAAAAAAAGCTAAATCACAAGAGATGCCTACACACCATCCATGTTTATTGTGGCTGTAGTCCCGGTATGCAAGGTGAAGGGCACCAGCCTTTGTGCTGCTGTTCAATAAGATATTCGTACACAGTGGAGTTTTAATCAGTCTAAGAAGACTATTAGCAATATTTTCTAAGTTTGAGTGATTGTATCATGGATGTCTGGAACTAGAATATAATGCTCCAATAGGAATGTTCATATTACTATGAAATGATATAATCTCGGATGTTCAAAGCGTTTCATCATAGGCCATAATTAATATTTTTGAGACATGCTCCTTTAGGTCAAGATAGGAACCTCAAACTCATGAAAACCTAACTGCCTTGTCCTTCTAATTGCTGGACTCACAGGCATGTGACAGGACATATGATTTTTACAAACCAAACAAAAACCAGAAAAATATAACCACAATGAGGCAAGTCCCAATCTAGCCTACCTGGATAGACACTATGACAGGAGCAAGTTTCAAGGCCAGCCTGAGCTACACTGGGTGTAAAGAGAGCCATGAATACATAAATCTAATCACTAGCTTCAAAAATGCCAGTATTCATTTATATCCTGAATACTTGGGATTCTTGCCAGACTGCACTACCTCATTCCCCCATCCAATATTTTATTAGGTACCCCAGTGGGGACTCTAGAATTGGGTCAGGAGACCAGGCTATTTATTTATTTTGATCCCAGATCTTGATGGAACCGGTAGGTTTCCACCATCTGGAAACACGCCCCCAAATATTATTATTTCCCCTTTAAACTCTTCAGGGTCTTGTTTGCCCTTGTTTCCATCCCTGTGTCATTCACCAAATGCTTCCCCTGGCATTCTCCAAGGAACATGAAAGGTGGGTCATTCCATGTACAGTAACTATCCAGTCTCCAGCCAGCTTATCGTTATAACTGCTTTCTAAGAACAGAAATGCCACAACAGAGATTCCACCAGTGAACACTGACACTGAGTGTTGATGATAAATTCCCTACAGAAAAAACGGTGCTTCCTGGAGCGCAAGTTTCCCCTTGTTCCTTCCCACAGGCTATCTGATCAAGTCATCCCCACAGTTTTGAGGACTGTGGAGAATCCTCGAGATCACAGCACATGGGAGACTGAGGCAGGAGATTATTAAGATCTGCCTCAAATATAATACGATCCTGTCACAAAAATTCAAAAATGAACCCACAAAGCACAAGTGTGTAAACCATTGCTCTGGACTCCAGATAAGAAGAACCACAGAGCTGGAGAGATGGCTCAGCACTGACTGCTCTCCCAGAGGTCCTGTGTTCAACTCCCAGCAACCACATGTGGCTCACAATCATCTATAATGAGATCTAATGTCCACTTTTGGCCTGCAGGGAAATGTGCAGCCAGAACACTGTATACAAAATAAATAAATCTTTAAAAGAAAGAAATCGGGGCATTGGTGGTGCATGCCTTTAATCCCAACACTTGGGAGGCAGAGGCTCGCAGATCTCTGTGAATTCAAGGCCAGGCTGTTCTACAGAGCAACATCCAGGACAACCTCCCAAGCAATACAGAGAGACCTTGTCCCAAAAACAAACAAAAAAACACTAAAAAGAAACACCCGACATTAATTTAAATCATATTTGAAATCGGGTAAGTTATAGGAACACAAACAAAATATATTCTTTAGTATTATGCTCTGGATGACCTAGGCTTGAGGATAGCCTGGGCCACAAAGTCAGACCATGTCCTAAATTGAAGCAGAGTTGGGAGTGCAGAGGAGAGAAGAGACAAGTTAGAAATGTAGCCCCCTTGGCAGAAGGCTTGCCTAGTGTGCATGAAGTCCTGGATTCAGTCCCCAGGATCTGCAGGGGCTGTCCTAGGCATGGAATCACATCACTTGTGAGGTAGAGGCTGGAAGATCAGAATATCCTTAGCAGACTGGCATACAGGACAAATCAAAGCAGGATTCTGAATTCCATTAATTCTCATGACTAGTTTTTCACCAACCTTGACATTATATAATCAGAGTACCTATGCAGGCCAACACATAGTTCAGGAGGCTACTCTTCTTATTACACCATCAACATTTGACTTTTCTGGCCGAATCTAGAATTTTTGTGTGCTGCTAACCAAGGAAATGAGGGCAGAAGAAATGAATCAAACATTCAAGTCTGGAGCTGGAGAGACGGCTCAACAGCTAAGAGCACAAGCTGCTCTTCCAGAGGACCCAGGTTCAATTCGCAGCACCCTCATGGGCACTGGCAACTGTATAACTCCAGTTCCACAGAAACGCATGCAGGCAAGACTCAAGAAAGGGCATCTCTGTGTAACTTTGAAGTTGTCCTGGAAGAAGCTCTTGTAAACCAGGGTGGCATAAACTCATAGAGACCTGCCTACCTCTGCCTCCCAAGTGCTGGGATTAAAGGCTTGTGCCACCACTACCTGGCTAAAATATAAATCTTTTTGTTTTTTCTGAGACAGGGTTTTTCTGTGTAACAGCACTACCTGTCCTCCTGTCTCTGCATCACCACAGCCTGGCTAAAAAAATGTCAAGAACACAACTTGGGGTTGGGGATTTAGCTCAGGCAAGCACAAAGCCCTGGGTTTGGTCCTCAGCTCTGAAAGAAAAAACAAAACAGTGTTCCAGGGAGTGAGCGCTGTGCCAAGGTTGGTTAGAGATGTAATAAAGAGATGATGTTTGTTACCCCGGGTTTGAAATAATGAAATCAAACGATGCCAGGAGAGACAGCTCTTTTGTACAAATTGGAATGTTGATTGGACATTTCCTGAGTGATAAGTAATTTCACCTTGAGGATAGTGTGACTTAGGTAGTCTTGAGTGTAGGCCCAGTGCTCTTAAACATCAGAAATGAGTGACAAGAGGATATGTTGCTGGTTTTCACACCAATAGGCAAAGCTCTCTTAAGAAGCCATGAGTAGGGCTGAAGAGATGTTTCAATGGTTAAGTGCTGGTATTTGCTTCTGTTCAAAACTTTTCCCAAAACACTCATATGGAAAATGATCTGCTCATACTGTCTCTGAAACTGGTTTGTCTTCAATAAAATAGGCTCTACTATGCTACAATGACAAGCAAGAATCTTGGCACGAGTACTAATGATCTTATTTATTTTTATTTTTATTTTATATTCGTTAATTCTATCATATTTACATATCCATCACTTCCAATCCCTCCCCCTCTCATCCTCCCTAGTTCCCCACCAACCCACCTTTAACACATCCGAAACTCCTCCCCAGGGATAGTGAGGCCATCTACCAGGGACCTTCAAACTCTGTCATATCTTTTGGGGGAGGGCCTATGTCCTTCTTGCTGTATCTGGGCTGCAATAGTATCCCTCCATAGGGAATGGGCTCCCAAAGTCCATTGTGCTCTTGGGTTAAAGACTGGCTCCACTGTTAAAGGTCACATAGACTGTCTTGGCCTCCTACCTGACACCCACATTTAGAGGGCTCGGTTCGGTCCAATGCTGTTTCAACAGCTTTATGACTAGGGTCTCCATGCTCTCACTAGGTCAAGTCAACTGTTTCTGTGGGTTTCTGCAGCACCGTCTTGGCTTCCTTGCTCATCCCTCCTCCCTCGCCACAATTGGATTCCATGGGTATGGTTCCATGCTTAGCTGTGGGTGCCTGTTTCTGCTTTGAGCCACAATCCCATTATAGGGGAAAATGATCAATGGCATTTTCTCTACCACTGCTTGGATTCTTAGTTGGGGTCATCCCTTTGGATCCCCTAATATTTCCCCTATGCCAGGCCTCTCTCCATACCTGTTCTGTCTTCCTCTAACAAGGCATCTCCTTTGTTGCCCTCCTCAATTCCTCCCGTGTCTCAGGCCTCTTGTTCTCCTTCCTCCTCCCCTTCTCCCCTTCACACCTCCTTCCTCTCCACCCATGCCCCTTTATCCCACTTTATTCAGGGGTTTGGTCCCCTCCCTTTCTTTGAGGTACTATGCAATCTTTCCTTGGTGCCTCTTTGTTTCCTAGCTCCTCTGGCAGTGTGGATTGCAGGCTGGTAATCCTTTGCTCTATGTCTAAAACTCATATATGAGTGAGTACATACCATGTTTATCTTTTTGTGACTCTGTTACCTCACTCAGGATGGTTGCTTCTAGTTTCATCCATTTGCCTTCGAATTTCAAGATTCCCTTGGTTTTTTTGTTTGTTTGTTTGTTTTGTTTTGTTTTTGTTTTTTTTTTTTCTGCTGAGTAATGTACCACATTTTCTCTATCCATTCTTCAGCTCAGGGGCATCTAGGTTGCTTCCATGCTCTGGCTATTACAAATAATGCTGCTATGAACAGAGTTGAAAATATGTACTTATTGTATGAATGTGTATTTTTTGGGTATATACCCAAGAGAGGAATGGCTGGATCTTGAGGTAGACTGATTCCCATTTCCTGAAAAACCACCAGAGTGATTTCCAAAGTGGTTGTACAAGTTTGCACTCCCACCAACAATGGAGGAGTGTTCCCCTTTCTCCACATCCTCTCCAGCATAGATTGTCATTGGTTTTATTGATTTTAGCCATTCTGATAGGAGTAAAATAGTATCTCAGAGTGGTTTTGATTTGCATTTCCCTGACAGCTAAGGATGTTGAGCACTTTCTCAAGTGTCTTTCAGCCATTTTAGATTCCTCTGTTGAGAATTCTCTATTTAGTTCTGCACTCCACTTTTTTTCAGATTTTTTTATTTGTATTAGAAACAAAATTGTTTTTTATGGCAATCCCAATTCCCTCTCCCTCACATTCTCCCCTATCACCACCCTAAAATAAAACCATACCTATCACATAGATGTGATTTTGTTGGAATGGGTGTGGCCTTGTTGGGAAAAGTGTGTCACTTCTCAGTTCATATTCTGTTGCCTGCAACCACTGATCTTCTTTCCTAAGTATACCATTCATTCAGACTTCACTCTTCCACAATCAGGAACTTTGTGTTCTGTCCACAAACAAGAAAAACCACAGTTAGTTAGTTTCCTTGCTTTCTCTCGCCCTCTACTGTCCATTCTTGACATAACAGCTATTGCAATTTTTAAAAATCAAATGTTCACTTATGTAGTGGTTTGGGGGAGCACGCCTGTGGAGGTCAAAAAAACTCATGTAGTCAGTTTCTTTTCTCCTTCTACCATGTGCCTCCTGGGGATTGAACTCCTCAGGTCTCAGGTTTTGTATAAATGCCCTTATTCCATTGTGCCATCTTAACTGATCCTAAAGTAGCTTAGCATGGTGACTCATGCTTATGATGACAGATTTGAAGAGCCTGAGGCAAGAAAAGTGGCAAGAGTGTATGAAGCCAGCCTGCTCTACATCGTTCCTTCAAGACCAGCCTGGGCCACAGAGTAAAACCCTTTTAGAAGAAGTATAAGATTAAGGGCTTGGGGATGCAGCTAAGTTATTGAGAATTCTGCAAACTCTAACATGATTCTCAGCACCAATGAAACTGGACATGGTGGCATGAACTCCAGTGATCCTGGGCCATACCAGAAAGAGACCCTGTCTCAAATTTAAAAAAAAATCAGAGAGCAAGCTTGTATCCTAGATAAGTGAATGTCCACTGTGGCACAGCCATGAGGATGCGATTAGACACATTGCTTCCTTGCAGGTACAGATGTGTGCTGCCACAGCTAACAGATGGTGGACATACAGAAGGAGCAATCATCTTCCTAGGACATCTAGAAAATAGTATTCATGGGCTAAAGGAGAGAAAATTAGTTCCATCTCTCAAACAATTTGTTTTTCCAAGGGATGAATGTGAAACTAATAGGAAAACAGATTACACAAAAGATAAAAAGTGGGATGCAGCTGGGCATGGTGGCTTCTGACATTCCAGAGGTAGAGGCAGAGGAATTCCTGAGTCTTTGAGTCCAGCCTGATCTACTTAATGAGATCCAGGCCAAGAAGGGCATGGTGGTGGCACACACCTTTAATCCCAGCACTCAGGAGGCAGAGGCAGGCAGATCTTTGTGAATTCAAGGCCAGCCTGGTCTACAGAACAATTCTAGGACTGCCTGGCTCCAAAGCACCACCAGTGCTCAGCTAAACTTCTGATTCTCCTGTCTCTACCTTCCAAATGTTGGGGTTACAGGTATTTGCCATCACATCCTGTGTTCTGTGTTGCTGGGAGTGGAGTCCAGGTCTTCATGAATTCAGGGCAAGCACTCTACCAACTGAGCTGTATCTCCTGCTACAATAAATAATTTAAGGGAACTGAATATTTTTTTTTGTTTAGAGAAATGTTGTTCAATGGTAAAAGTTAATACACTCCAGCAGCAGGACTGGCATGGAGTCAAAATAGCAGGTAAGGAGGATTTACTTCATGTGGCCTTACATGGGATCACAAGAGGATTAGGAAGGAGACAATCAAATAGAAAAGCCCCATGGCCACAGATGGGGCAAAGTCCAGAGCTGCTGCTTTAGAGAAAGGTTCCCATCACAGACACTAATCAGACTACCAAGCACCATTCCAATAACAGCCCCTGATCCAGTCACACCAACTACAGTGGCCCTAGCATCAATAAACTTGACTGTTGGGTCAGTGTCCCCAGAAACAACACTGGTCTGGAATTTCTATCTGGCCACCTGGAGAGGGGACTTACTACAGAAAGGCTGTTTAGATGAGGCCTCTGGTCTACTCAGGAGGGAGGCAGTGAGGAACCTGCCTGACTCCATTTTGAAGGCAGAAGCCAGCATGCTATTTTTTTTAAGTAGATTTCTATTTACTGTGAGAGTTAAGTTGCTCTGTTTCCTGGAACCTGACCTTCCCCAGCCCATGACCATGATTCTTTTTTGAGTGGGGACCTTGTGATTTTTTGTTTTCCCTTCTGTTAAACTACTTGTTATTATACGCCATAAAAGGGACCCAAGAGTGGCTGGAGAGATGGCTCAGTGTCTAAGAACAATACCTGGACTTCCAGAGGACCTGAGTTCAATTCCCAGCAACCACAGAATGGATCACAACCCCCTGTAATGAGATCTGATGCCCTCTTCTGGCCTGCGGGATACATGCATGCAGAACAGTGAATACATGATACATAAATTTTTTTAAAAACTAGGGTTTAGGGGGCAACCATGGCCAATTCTTGGGTGTACCTCAATCAAAAAAATTAAGCTTGTTTCACATTTGGCTCAAACTGTGGTTGTGGTTTTATTCTAGCTGATATGATTAACAGCAGACACCGGCTGCTGCTATTGGACCACTCCTCTAATACAGGAGTGGATCAGAGCTGGAGAGAGCAGCAGTGCCTTAGTGGTCTTCGCTTTTCAACCTCCTAGCTTTTTTTGTTTGGAACCAGGGTTCGCTGTGTAACATCTCTGGCTGCCTTGGCACTCACTCTATAGACCAGGCTGGACTTGAGCTCACAGAGATCTACCTGCCTCTGCCTCCCAAGTACAGGGATTCATGGTGTGTGCCACCACGGCCAGGCTTGCTAGTTAGTTTTGTTGAGATAAGGTTTCATTAGTTGAGGCAGGACTGGAACCTGCTATGATTGTGAGGAGGACCTGAATGCCTGATCCTCTTGCCTCCACCTCCAGGGTCCTGGGATTATAGGTGTGGGGCTCCATGCAGCAATCCATATCTGATTTTAATAAGCATTGTCATGAACCTTACTTGTCTCAAGTCTTCTATTACACATTCAAGACTCAGAAATGAGGAAAAGAGAACAGGCAGAGTATTTCAGTGGTGCAGAGTTGTGCAGCATGCACAAAGCCTGGGATTCCATCCCCAGTACCAGAAGGATGGGAAAATACAAGGGCAACTTCTTACAAAGCTGCCAGCTGTTTTTAATATACGAGGAGTGTGCCTAGAGTTAAGAGAGATACAAAAAAAAGAGAACAAGTTTCATGAGTGAGGTGGGGAGACTCCAAAGACTTCAATTGAGACAGTAAGCCGGGCAGTGGTAACATACAACTTTAACCCCAGCACTCCAGTTAGGAGGCAGAGGCAGGAAGATCTCTGTGAATTCAAGCCAGCCTGGTCTACATATTCAGTTCCAAGACAGCCAGGAATCAAAAACAAAACAAAAAATAAAGAAAGAAAAAACAAACAAATAAATGAAAAAGAAAGACTGAATATCTAGGTGTGGTGGCATAGGCCCATAACATCAACCCTTGAAATGGCAGTAGGAATAACAGAAATTCAACATTATCTTCAGTACATAACAAGTTTGAGCCTAGCATGGGCTCCATAAGACCCTATGTTTAAAAAAATGTTTTAAAAAGAGACTGAGGGGCTGGAGAGATGGCTCAGAGGTTAAGAGCACTGACTGCTCTTCCAGAGGTCCTGAGTTCAATTCCCAGCAACCACATGGTGGCTCACAACCATCTATAATGAGATCCGGTGCCCTCCTCCGGCCTGCAGGCATCCATGCAGCCAAAGCAGTATATATATAATAAATAAAATCTTTAGACAGACAGACAGACAGAGAGAGAGAGACAGAGAGAGAGAGAGAGAGAGAGAGAGAGAGAGAGAGAGAGAGACTGGGAAATAGCTCAATGGGTAGATCACTTGATGAGCAACTGTGAAAACCTGAGTTTGAATCCTTAGAGCCCATGGACAGCTGGGTGCAGTCGGCAGCTGACTTCTGCAATCCCAATGCTCTTACTTCAAGAGGGAGATCCAGACAGGAGAATCACATGAGCTTGAGGGAAAGATGCTGGCATATGCAGCTGCAAACAACAAAGGAACCCTGCCTCAAACAAGGTGGAGAGCAAAGAGCTGCAGGGGATCCAATACACACAAACAGACAAACATACAGATAAAGAAGAAAAACACTAGGAAGAACAGGAGAGAAGAAACTAATGAAAAGGGGGTTAAGGAGACCATAAAGAAGAAAAGAGTTCTCATTCATTAGTGGGTTAAGAATAAGTAGGCTGGGCATCGTGATTCCTGTCTTTACACCCACCGAGTACTCAGGAGGCAGAAGCAGGGGGATCACTGAGTTTGTGGCCATCTTGGTTTATATAGAGAGTTCTAAGCCAACCTGAACTCCATAGTGAGACCTTGTCTCAAGGAAACAATAGAACTGTTTCAATTAAGTGTCCAGAAACTGGCTGGAGGTTGCAAGATAATAAGCAATTATATAGTGCAGGCAAGGGGACCTGGTAGAGAGCATGCCCAGTGTGAAGGAAGCAAGAAACTTCAGGTGAGGTAGACTTTATTATCTTTAAGGAAGGGAAGGGGAAAACAAGCAAGAAACCCATTTGATTGCCTTTTGGGGAGTTAAGGATAGTTGTGAGCCACCATGTAGTTGCTGGAAATAATAGCAGGTCCTCAGGAAGGCAAGGAAAGCTCTCAACTGCTGGTGCATCTCTCCATCTCATTAAATCTCATGTGTGTTCCTATTCAGTAAATGTACCCTTGTGTGTTAGTGTGACTGTTCTTTGGAGACATCAGTGCATGTCTCCTAGACTAGCCTCAAACAGCTAGGGATGATCTGGAATCTATACTCCTGCTTCCATCTCCTCAAATACTAGAAGTATGGGCATGAACCTCCAAGACCGGTTTTCTTGGTGAGGGGGAGATTGGTTCGAGGCAGGGTTTCTCTGTGTAGCTTTGGAGCCTATCCTAGCACTCGATCTGGAGACCAGGCTGGCCTCGAACTCACAGAGATCCGTCTGCCTCTGCCTCCCGAGTGCTGGGATTAAAGGCCTGTGCCACCAACTCACAGCATAAGTCCTGTTTTTTTACATGCCCCGCCCAAAACACACACACACACACACACACACACACACACACACACACACACACACACAGGTGTGTGTGCGCATGGTGTCCCTGTTAAACAGTCCTGGATATACTGGAATTCACTCTGTAGACCAGGCTGGCCTCCAACTGAAAGAGATCTTTCTGCCTGTGCCTCTCTGGTGCTGGGATTAAAGACATATGTCACTGAAGGGACCAGCCCCCCATTTTGGCAGCCATGACAGTAACACGTGCTCGCTATGACCTTGTCTTAGTCATTAGAGGTCAGATGCCTGCCTCGTGACAAGGAACCAATCAGAAGTTAGCTGGTGGCGCTATGCTTTACAACCCTGGGTGTACTTACGGACAAGCGCACAGCAATGACGCACAAAGCATAGCAATCACCCTGGGAGGGCCTATGGGCCACAACAACCAGTTGGCCAATCAACACAGGGCAAGCCCTCCAAGCCTGTAGGGCACACCATCCTGAGCATCTGCGTACCCCTAGACACTCCCCTTATGCTTCTCTACAAGATCAATCGGCAGCCGGTTCAAGGGGTCTTTTGCGAGCCATCCGCCATGGTGGGTGGGTAAAAGACCCGAGCTAACATGGGCTTAGCTTGCTAAATTACAATAAAGCCTCGTGCAGTTTGCAGCAAGCTCTCGAATCTGCCTGGTGATTGGGGTGACCGAGGTCACGGCCTGGGACCCGGGATAACTGAGTTTTCCAGGGGTCTAACAGTCACCACTGCCTGGCTCTTTTTACTAATTAAGAAAAACCATACTGATGATGTGTGGGGTAGGCTGCAGCTCAGAGGAAGAGTGAGTTCTCTCCCTCCACCATGTGTGGGTTCTGGGAATCGAACTCAGGCCATCAGTGTTAGCAACAAGTAACTTGACCCATGGAATCATCTTGCTAGCCCTTATTTATTTAGATTTGAGACAAGGGCTTTCTTTCAGCACTAGGCTTACTTCAAATTTGTCTCCTAACTGCTGGGTCTAAAGGTGTGAGCCCTGATACCTTCCTGCCTTTTCTGTTATTTGTTTGTTTGTTTGTTTGTTTTTCAAGACAGGGTTTCTCTGTGGCTTTGGAGGCTGTCCTGATGTCAAACTCAAAGAGATCCACCTGCCTCTGCCACCTGAGTGCTGGGTCTAAAGGTGTGCACCACCACCTCCCGGCTCTCCTCCTTGCCTTATTAATTTTTCATGTGTGGTTAACTGACAGCCTTTTGTATGCCAGGCAAGCAATGAACTACATGTGTATAGCCCTATATCCCTTTGTGTTCCTCTTTTGATTTTTTTTGTTTATCAAGATAGGGTTTCTCTGAGTAGCTTTGGAGCCTGGCTCTGTAGACTGGACTGGCCTCAAATTTACAGCGATCCCCCTGCCTCAGTCTTCCAAGTGCTGGAACTAAAGGTGTGTGTCACCACAAACCAGTAAACCCAAAGGTTTGAATTTAATTTACTCATTCTTCTGGTTTTTCTCTCATGATTAATTTTATTTTAACTGACACATTCTTCTGGTAAACCTAAAGTTTTAATACAGACTTGGACTTATAGCCCTGGCTGGCTTGAACAGTTCTGTGCAGACCAAGATGCTCACAGAGACACTCCTGCTTCTGTCTCCCTGGATTAAAAGCATGGACCTCCACATCTGGCATGGCATAGGTATGTTTATTTTAGAATAGGTGTCTTGCTGACTTTGGAACAATCTAAAGCAAATTAGCATGGATTCTGTGCAAGGATGACCCCAAAATTCATGAAGTGTTCCATATTTTGCTCTTCCGCCTGCTAATGGTCACCTGCAGGGAAACTGAGGCAAAATGACATGAATCTGCTGAGCCTTCTCAATCTGCTTGTGTCAGTCAGTTAAATCCCACCCATAGCTGTTTTCTGCAGAAACAGATAAGGTCTCACGTAACCCAGGCTGGCCACAAACTTGCTACCCATTCAAGGACTGAACTGAGGACCGCTGACACACCAGACAAGCATGGCACAGGGTCACCTCGCCACTCACCCTTCCCACCTCTAGCGATTTTGGAACCTGAAAGAGAAAACTTGTTTTTAGGATTGTGCCTTCGTGGTTTAGTTCCAGATCCTGTTCCTGACTCTCAAAACCTGCAGGAGTTTCCTGAGTAGAAGGAGTGTCTTTAGTTATTCTGAACAATCGTGTTAATCACTGGGGAGTTTATGTTAAAGAAGAGCTTCAAGGAGGGGCACCCATAACCTCTGGGAAGGAATGGTTTGCAGAGGAGCAGGCAGATTCCTGGATTTGAACCTTTAGTCCTTTCTAACAATTTACTGATTGGGACCCTTCAAAAGCTTTGAGCTGCAGAATTTTTTTCTGAGTTTGTGCACTGAGGTAGATTGGGGAAGGTGGTAGGCCCAGAGGGAGCATGGAAGGAAGCTTCATGACTCCTCAGGCTTCCAAGTAGCCTCTGCATCTGCTCCTCCAGCTCAATATCTTCACCCTTCCCATCTTAAGTAAGTAAAGCCTCTGGACTACTTCCTAGCAAATTACTAAATCTTGAGTTAAGTGGTGGGCAGTCACCCCTATTTTTGCCTTTCAGAAGCAAGTGAAACAAACTAGGATATGGCAAGGAAAATTTGCTCTGGAGTTAGAGGCAGGAGTGGCCAGAGTTGACGATTATTTGGGGCACATCTCTTTGAAGCCAGCCTGGTCTACAAGAGCTAGTTCTCAGAAAGCCAGGGTGGCTGGGAAGTAGTGACACACACCTTTAATCCCAGTACTTGGGAGGCAGAGGTAGACAGATCTCTTATGAGTTCAAGGCCACCTTGGTCAACAGAGTGAGTTCCAGGACAGCCAGGGCTGTTACATAGACAAACCCTGTCTTGAAAAACCAAATAATCAAAAGAGTTACCAACAGTGTAAAAAAAAAAAAAAAATGAAAGAAAGAAGGAAAGAAAGAGAGACAGACAGACAGAAAGAAAGAAAGAAAGAAAGAAGAAAGAAAGAAAGAAAGAAAGAAAGAAAGAAAGAAAGAAAGAAAGACAGGGTTATAACACAGAGAAACCCTGTCTTCAAAAACAAAATAAATCAAAGCAAAACAAAAGATCATCTTGGGTTGTATAATGAGTTCAAAGTCAGCTGGGGTTCCATAAGACCCTGTACAAACAAAACAAAACAAAACAAAACACAGACTGAAGTGATGGCTCAGTGTGAGTGATTGCACAGTCCTTAAGAGCTCTAGTCAGCCTTGCAGAGGACCTGGGTTCAGATCCTAACAATCCCATGGTGGCTCACAATCATCCATGACTCCAGTTCCACAGGATCTGATATCCATTTCTGACCTCCAGGGGCACCAGGTACACCATTGGTATACAGACATACATGCACACAAAGTAGTCATATACATAAAATAAAACAGATTAATCTTTTATATTTATTTTTAATTTTATTCTATGTGTTGATATTGCCTGCATGTATATCTGTGTGAGGGTGTCAGGTCACTGGAGTTACAGACAGTTGTGATCTACCCTGTGGGTTCTGGGAATTGAACCCAGCTCCTTTGGAAGAGCAGCCAGTGCTCTTAACTGCTCAGCTATCTTCCTAGCACCAGAAACAGATTAATTTTGAAAATTTAAAACAATGTGCTGGAGAGACAGGTGTGACTCACAGTCATCTCTAACTCCAGTTACAGTGGACTGGATGGTTTCTTTTGGCCTCTGTGGGTACCAGGTACACATGTTGTGCATTTTCATACATTCAGATAAGACATTCACTCACATAAAATAAATACAGAAAAACTAAAAGACAAAAAAAAAATAGACCAGAAACAATATTGTTGGTTCAGGCTGTGGTGGCACACCCCTTTAATCCCACCACTCAGGATGGGAGGCAGGTAGATCTTTGTGTGCTTCAGGCTAGGCTGGTTTATAGAGTGAATTTCAGGACAGGCTCCAAAGCTACACAGAGAAACCCTGTCTCAAAAAAAAAAACAAAAGAAAAAAATCCTTGGAATGACATAGTTGAAATCTGTTTGTTTTTAAGGCAACCCTGGCACTCCTGGAATTCTCTCTATAGACCAGGTTGGATTTGAACTCAGAAATGCAGTTGCCTCTGCCTCTGGAGTGCTGGGATCAAAAGAGTATACCACCATGCCTAGTTAATGTTGCAATTTGGTACATTCATATATTTGCTGGTGTGGTAGGTTGCTTTTGCAAGCACAAGACTATACACGGATACGCCGTGGTGTACGTGTGAAGTTCAGGGGGCAGTTCCAGGAGTGAATTCTCTTCTGCCCTGTGGATTTTGGGGATGAGGTTCAAGCAGTCAGGCTTGGTGCCAAGAACCTTTACCCGCTGAGACATCTCATCAGACCCCAAAGTTGAACTTTAAATGGACAGTGGGGACAAACAGATGGGCACATGGACTTGGTGGTCATAAATATAGATACAAGTCTGGAGCTAGCTCCGTGGTAAAGTGCTTGTCTTGCGTGCACAAGGCCCTAGGTTCAATCCCCAGTAAACATAGACAGATAAATATACAGATAAAGAAGAAAAACACTGGGAAGAACAGGAGAGAAGAAACTAATGAGAAAGGGGGTTAAGGAGACCATAAAGAAGAAAAGAGTTCTCATTCATTAGTGGGTTAAGAATAAGTAGGCTGGGCATTGTGATTCCTGTCTTTACACCCACCAAGTACTCAGGAGGCAGAAGCAGGGGGATCACTGAGTTTGTGGCCATCGTGGTTTATATAGAGAGTTCTAAGCCAACCTGAACTCCATAGTGAGACCTTGTCTCAAGGAAACAATAGAACTGTTTCAATTAAGAGTCTGGAAACTGGCTGTAGGTTACAAGATAATAAGTAGTTACATAGTGCAGGCAAGGGGAACTGGTAAAGAGCTTGCCCAGTGTGAAGGAAGCAAGAAACTTCAGGTGAGGTAGACTTTATTGTCTTTAAGGAAGGGAAGGGGAATACAAGCAAGAAACCCATTTGATTGCCTTTTGGGGAGTTAAGGATAGTTGTGAGCCACCATGTAGTTGCTGGAAATAATAGCAGGTCCTCAGGAAGGCAAGGAAAGCTCTCAACTGCTGGTGCATCTCTCCATCTCATTAAATCTCATGTGTGTTCCTATTCAGTAAATGTACCCTTGTGTGTTAGTGTGACTGTTCTTTGGAGACATCAGTGCATGTCTCCTAGACTAGCCTCAAACAGCTAGGGATGATCTGGAATCTGCACTCCTGCTTCCATCTCCTCAAATAACTAAATGTACAGTCATGCACCTCCAAGACCGGTTCTCTTACATACCCCCACACACACACACACACATGCACACAGGTTTTCTCTGTGAAACAGTCCTTGCTGTCCTGGAACTCACTCTGTAGACCAGACTAGCCTCCAACTCAAAGAGATCTTCCTGCCTCTGCCTCCCAGGCACTGGGATTAAAGACATATATTACAACTGCCTAGCTCTTTTTACTTATTAAGAAAAACCATACTGATGATGTGTGGGGGTAGGCTGTAGCTCAGAGGAATAGTGGGTTCTCTCCCTCCACCATGTGTGGGTTCTAGGAATCGAACTCAGGTCATCAGGTTTAGCAGCAAGCAACTTGACCCATGGAATCATCTTACTAGCCCTTATTTATTAAGGTTTAGGTCTGAGACAAGGGCTTGCTTTCAACACTAGGCTGACTTCAAATTGGCCTCCTAACTGCAGGGTCTAAAGGTGTGAGCCATGATACCTTCTTGTCTTTTCTGTTGTTGTTGTTTTTGTTTGTTTATCTGTGGCTTTGGAGGCTATCCTGGAACTAGCTGTTGTAGACCAGGCTGGCTGGTTTCAAACTCACAGAGATCTACCTGCCTCAGCCTCCTGAGTGCTGGTACTAAAGGCGTGCAACACCTCCGCCCAGCCTTCCTCCTTGCCTTATTAATTTTTCATGTGTGGTTAACCGACAGCGTTTTGCATGCCAGGCAAGCACTGAATTACATGCTTAGAGCCCTATATCCCTTTGTGTTTCTCTTTTTGTTTTTTGAAATAGGGTTTCTCTGTGTAGATTTGGAGCCTGGCTCTGTAGACTGGCCCGGACTGGAATTTACTGAGATCTGCCTGCCTCAGTCTCCCGAGTGCTGGAACTAAAGGTGTGTGTCACCAGGGACTGGTAAACCTAAAAGCTTTAATTTAATTTACTCATTCTTCTGGTTTTTCTCTCATGATTTTTTAAATTTAATTTACAACTTCTTCTGGTAACCCAAAAGTTTTAATGCAGACTCAGCTTTATAGCCTAGGCTGGCTTGAACAGTTCTGTGCAGACCAAGATGCTCACAGAGACACTCCTGCTTCTGTCTCCCTGGATTAAAAGCATGGACCTCCACATCCGGCATGGCATAGGTATGTTTATTTTAGAATAGGTGTCTTGCTGACTTTGGAACAATCTAAAGCAAATTAGCATGGATCCTGTGCAAGGATGACCCCAAAATTCATGAAGTGTTCCATATTTTGCTCTTCCCCCTGCTAATGGTCACCTGCAGGGAAACTGAGGCAAAATGCCATGAATCTGCTGAGCCTTCTCAATCTGCTTGTGTCAGTCAGCTGTTTTTTTATAGAAAAACATAAGGTCTCATGTAACCCAGGCTGGCCTCAAACTTGCTACCCATTCAAGGACTGAACTGAGGACCGATGACACACCAGACAAGCATGGCACAGGGTCACATCGCCACTCACCCTTCCCACCTCTAGCGATTTTGGAACCTGAAAGAGAAAACTTGTTTTTAGGATTGTGCCTTCGTGGTTTAGTTCCAGATCCTGTTCCGGATCTCCCAAAACCTGCAGGAGTTTCCTGAGTAGAAGGAGTGTCTTTAGTTATTCTGAACAATCGTGTTAATCACTGGGGAGTTTATGTTAAAGAAGAGCTTCAAGGAGGGGCATCCATAGCCTCTGGGAAGGAATAGTTTGCAGAGGAGCAGGCAGATTCCTGGATTTGAACCTTTAGTGCTTTCTACCAATTTGGAGGGATTGGATTGCTCAAAATTTTGAGCTGCAGAATTTTTTTCTGAGTTTGTGCACTGAGGTAGATTGGGGAAGTTGGTAGGCCCAGAGAGAGCATGGAAACTTCATGACTCCTGAGGCTTCTAGCTACCCTCTGTATCTGCTGCTAGAGCTGAGTATCTTCACCCTTCTCACAGTAAAGTAAAGCCTGTAGACTTCCTAAATTACTAAATCTTGAGATGGGTGGTGGGCAGGCATCCCTATTTTTGCCTTTTTGAAGCAAGTGAAACAAACTAGGATATGGCAATGAAAATTTGTTCTTCAGGAATGTGTGTGTGTGTGTGTGTGTGTGTGTGTGTGTGTGTGTGTGTGTGTGTGTGGTGTATGTTCCTGCATAATCTGTAGCCATCAAGGTGGCTCCTGTTGGGAAGCCTGAAGATCTAAGTTCAATCCCTGAATCCTACTTGTCTTGACCTCCAAACACACAATAAATAAAAAGGGAGAAACTGGGCTTTGGTAGCACATGCCTTTATCCCAACACTCAGGAGGCAGAGGCAGTGTAGTCTCTGAGTTGGAGTACAGCCTGAGTTCAGGACAGCCTGGGCTACACAGAGAAAGCCTTTTCAAATAACAAAAACCAAAGCAAACAAGGTGGAAAGTGCCTTTGCCCAGTGAGCCATCCTCCCTGTCCAAACTTGGGATCTAAGATAGAGATGTGGGGGGCTGGAGAGATGGCTCAGAGGTTAAGAGCACTGACTGCTCTTCCAGAGGTCCTGAGTTCAATTCCCAGCAACCACATCGTGGCTCACAACCATCCGTTATGAGATCTGGTGCCCTCTTCTGGTGTGCAGATATACATGGAAGCAGAATGTTGTATATATGATAAATAAATAAAATCTTAAAAAAAAAAAAAGAAGAAAATAGAGATGTGGCTGCTTATGCCTGTAATCCCGGGAATGAGGAGTCTGAGGAGTCTGTGCCTGGAAGACCTGTGCATATGTCAGAGCAGCTGGAGTACATAGTGAGTTTTAGGAAAACCTGGGATGCAGAGTGACACCATGCCATCAAAATCTACCAACTAAGGCTATTGGAGTGGCTCAGAGAGTAAGGGCTCCTGGGCTTGCCAAGGCTGACCTGTGTTCCATCTGGGAAACCCATGGTGTGGAGTTAGAGTATTTCTCCACACAGGTGCAGTAGTAATTCCTGGACTTCCATTCTCCAAATAAGTAAACCATTGTAGATTTCTCCAGTGTAAAAATTTTAACAAAACAACATGATTTACGACTGGGGAAGTGGCTTACCTAGCATGCTGACCATACTGTAAAAGAGAAAAGAGAAACCACAGTAAAACTGAACAATGCAAATAAAAGGGGAGTTATTTAAAAGTAATACTTTGGAGCCAGTGAGAACCAGGGCTAGCTGGATCAATGAAAGCAAGCCCAGCCTCATCTGTAAATGGAGTTCAGGCGATCCTGCACTACAAAGTGGAACAACAAGAAATTTATGAATTGGGCTCAGTATGCTGTACATTTGGCAGAATGCCTTCTAGTAACCGTAGTCTGTAACAGTTGGAGAGGAAGCCAGTATGGATCAATAACATTCCTGCCTTGCAAATATGATTAGGATCCCAGTTTAATTAATTAATTAATCCCTACAACTATGTAGATGGCTAGACATGTTATCATTTAGCCTTATAACAGTAACAGCAATGATAAATAATATAAATGCCAGACATCGGTGCACTTGTGTGAAATCCTAGCACTTTATAATAATCCTAGCACTGTAATACCAGGCATAGGAAGGTTTCTCTCTAGGCCAATCTGTATAGTGAATACCAGGTCAGCCAAGTATGCATAGTGAAACTGTCTGAAAATCTACAGGGAAGAATAGGAAATGTCACTTTAGGTCTGTAACCTGAGTTTATCTGGAGGCTCAGCTAGAAGCATTCTATAGAGGCAGGCCATAGCAAAAAAGTAAAATAACATCTAGGAGGATGCCCTGTTAGGACCTCTGTAAATTATGTGCAGAGTAGTATAGAATTTTATGTAAGATTTGAGCATCTTCAAGAGGAAATTGAACCAGTCATCTCTGGCAAATAAGACACCTAGTTGATTGGTCAGGTGTTGGGAAAGTCCACGCATCTGGTCACAGAACAATTTTCTGCTGAGGAGTGTGAGTAGAGGAACAAAAATATGTTGGTTGTTTCCTTCAGACCAGGAAACATCAGACAATCCCAGCTCCTGGTAACCTATTGTGAAATGGAGCAGCGACTTCCTTGCATCTTTGTTTTATATGTTTTAAGACAATGTCTTTAGTAAGAATTCCCAGTTCTTCTTTTTAACTGCAAGTCCCTTGGGAGATTTTTTTTTAATTATTATTACTATTATTATATTATTATTATTATTATTATTATTATTATTATTATTGTACTTTTCTGACCAGGTAGATGCCTAGGAGCAATCTTCAGGATTGGCCAAAAGCACCCTTAACCTGGCCATCTTAAAAGCCCAACCTTCTTTATTTTTTGTTTGAAGAGGTCTTACCATACCAAAAGTTTGGCCTGGTATGCCTGACCATAACCTGTGATAGCCTACAGCTATTAAGTCTTGGATTCACTTGTCTTAGGACTTTGGAAGTTGCAGGTGTCTCATACTACCTAGTTGACTGGGGTCTAATTGCTAGTTCCCCATGGTGGAAATTTCCCTCTGACGCCACTGCGCCTTCATTTCCTTTTCTATAAAGGGATTATGATTACGAATAAAATCCATGGCCAATTGACTGGTAAAAATAACAATGTGGAAGTCATCAAGTCAAGGTTTCTCTTTGGTGTTGAGATGTGCTTGTCACCTCTTGGGCCCAGTCAAGGCTCTCACCTGGATGATCCTTCTTGCTTCTGAAAACATTGATTTTAGAGATCCCTTTTTAATTCCAGACTAGAGAGTACCATCAGGAAAGAGGTGAGGACTATTAGATTTTAACACTCTCCACTGACCTAAGTAAAGGGGGAGGGAATGTGGAAGGGATTTTGGGAAAGGGGAGGGAGTGACAGATTGGAGGAGGAAGGGTCTGGAGGAGTCCAGCTCCGGTTTGGGAAAATCCAGCTCGCGTTTTGCCTCTCGCTCAGCGGTGCAAGGTCCAGCCAAAGCTGAGCCCCAGCTACACTCCTTGAGGTCTGTCCTGGGGAGACACCGCTACTCTCTTGGGTTGACCTGGCGGGAGGTAGCTGTGCACTCCGCTCCTTGCACCACTTTGTGCACGCTGCAACTGGCGCTCCAACTCCGGGGTCTGCACTCGCCCTGGACACCCTTTCCCCTCCTTAGTCATGAACCTCTACCTGCCTCTGCGCTGCGGACATTGGGGCAGCAGTTGCTCACCCCCAGTGATTGGGCCGTGACCGAGTCGGATGGTAAGTGTTCATCCTAGGCCCGCACTCCCCGGCACACGCCGGAGCCCCAGGCTCCAAAGTTGTGCGGAGGAAAGTTTGCTCAAGGGCTGGTGCAGGCTGGGAGCAGGGGAGACCCACGCTACCCTGCCCTAGGATCCAGAGGCCGCCTGGGGTGAGCTGGGGCTGCCGCAGAGGGCATGGTTGTGGGGAGAGGGCGCTAAAACTCAAGCGGGATGGGGGTTCGGAGGAGCGGATCTCTACCGGGCTGGGACTCCGCATTCACAGATGCTCAGTGATGACTCGTGTGGGCGAACTCGGCGCCGCGACCTCCTACCCCGGGCCGCTCCGGGTATTTTGTGGCGGGTAGCTAACAATGCTCCCGGCAGGGACCTTACAGAGCTCCCCCAGAGAAGCTTAGCTGCAGTTTAGACGGGTTCTCATGGAAACCCCCCCCCAAGTCTCGGGATCAGCTAGAAACACAGTAGGGGGAGCGCAACTGTGGCATTCGTGAGGTCCCTGAACGGGTGTTCTCTGAGCCAGGCACTTTGAGAAAGTCGGGTGTCTCAGCCAGAGGAGAGGCGAGAGTTTTCACTAGCAGGGAGTAGGGAAGGTTAGTGGGGCGTGCGAGCTGTCGCGTGCAGTAAGTGTGTCCCGCGTGTGAGATCCCATTCCATCCTCCGCGGTGGGCTGCGGCAGGAAACGCTGGGGACAGGGAGCTGCTTGGGAGCCGCTTTGGGAGTGCAGGCGACTGGGAGGTTTGGGGAAGGTTGTCCGGTAGCTGGGAGGGCTGAGAAGCAAGAGGTGAGGAAGGAGGATGTGTTGCCTAGGACTTTCATGAAAGTTTTGAGTGCCTCTTGGTCCGGGTTCCTGGGGAGGGAACCGAGGGTGTCGCGGCAGCGAGTGAGTGCCTGACGCAGGTCGTGCTGCACGTGAGCTCCGGATCCTTGCCCCAGGGCTGAAGGACCACCGCCTACTCCGCGGGGCAGGGAAGAAAGTCTCCCTTTCTCAGTGCTGCGCACGCCTTGATGATAGTGCTAGCATTTGGGAGGCGAAGCCGATCTCCCTGAATTTCAGGCCAGCCTGGTGTATATAGCGAGTTCTAGGCAAGCCAGGGCTGCATAGTGAGACCCAGTTTCAGAAAAAAGGCAAAGCAACTTCCGTTTCTCTCACTCCCTCACCTCCAGACTTTCCCCTGGTAGTATACAAGACCAAGTCAGGAAAGAACTGTCCGGCTCCAGTTATACTTTTTTGAACTGTGAATCCATTTTCTTGGGGCCATTTCTGTCTGGCCCAGTAAAATTTAATGTGTCTCCAAGAAGACAGATAATGCCGGAACAAGGATTCCCAGCACATCCCCCCCAACTCCCACCCCCGCCGCGTCCTCTGGACTGTCTTTCCAAGTTAACCAGAGTGGTTCACTTAAGCCTCTCGCCATAGCCCCCTGTGGGCCTCAAATAAACTGCATTTTAGCTCCTTGATGACCGGGTTAGTAAATGTTTGCAAAGACTTGCCAGTTCTTGGGGCGAGGAGAAATGATCAGCACACATTGTTGGTTTGGTGCGCACTCACCCGGATGGATTGGGGAGGCAACTCTCGCCCCCCCTTAAAGGCATTATATTCTTTAGGCCAAGGCAGTTTGGTAAGGATGCTTAACTAGATGCAAGAGTTGAAGCTAATTAGTTAATTACGAGTACAATGAAGCGGCGTCAGAAAGCTTATTGTTTGATGATCGACCAATATTATTTTAAAAGAAACTCAAAACTCAGCTGATACGGATTTTGTGGTTATCGGGGTTATGATGTCGATTTTAAAGAATTTGAGGTTTCACTGTACTCAAGGGTGGCTTGAACCTTACTGACAAGAGCTGACCTCGAACCTGTGAGTCCCCCCGCTTTAGCATCCTGAATACTGGGATCACAGATATGCACCGGATTATCTGTTTGGTGTTTAGAGAGGATTTCAATCTGTTGAGCGCGCCCCCCAGTGCTACACCTGCATCACTCAGGCTCCTGCGTTCCTGGCAGTGATTGCAGATTTTCCCCAGTTAAGCAACTTTAATTAGCGTTATTCTCTCTGTCTTAAAATTATAATTTCGATTTTAAAAACATTTGGAGGAACAGGATGCATTCTTTTTCTTAGCAGATTAATGGGCTAGGCTTAGAACTATGGAACTGGGAACCTTTAACATTCTAATGAGTTAACTATTGCTCTCAGACCGGCTTCATCAGAAGGGGTGGGTCAGGTTTGGAGACAACCTCCTTACCCTTTGTCTCTCTTCCTCCTGCAGTCTCCCTTATCTAGTTTGTTTCCCCTCCCCCACCTTCTGGACACATCCTTCCTGGCTCCTTCATTACTTCATTCCCCTTGTCCTTTTTTTTTTTTTTTTTTTTTTTTTTAACCTTAGGCCATTTGATTGTCCTTGTCTCCCCCACCCTACCCTTGTTCTTCTCTCCTGTGAATTCTTGGCATTGCTCAGTCATTTGGATTTCTTTTTTTTTTCTTTGGTATTTCTCTGTGTAGCCCTGGCTGTCCTGGAAGTCACTCTGCAGACCAGGCTGGCCTCAAACTCACGGAGATCCGCCTGCTTCTGCCACCACCTTGGTGCTGGGATCACCTCGAGACATTTACATTTCTCTTTTCATCTTTTAAAATATATGAAGTCCTGTCTCTTAGTTTTTTACTGTTCTTCCTTTCATTGTCTTTTTTGCTTTTAGAAGGGCCTTTCTACCTCCATTTTTCTCCTCTTACCTTTTGGCTGTATTTGGCTGCAATGAGGCCCACCTTCCCACCCCCCATCTCTGTGGGGCTTCAGGGCTGTTTTACATATGGAAGGAGACTTCATCTGCAGGCTTTCTGCTGCATTTCCCTGAGCTGCCTCTCCAAGTGTGAGCCCCATGCTCACATTTCCTGTGGTAGTGAACTGTCTAAGAACTTCCAGCAGTCGCTTGCCCCTTCTTCCTTTCTATGTAGAATTTAGCTGTGAGGAAAACCAAGTCCAGTGGCAACTTTTTTCAAAAAACAGTTTTAAGTCTTTTTTTAAATTTTGTTGTTGTTTTTGGTCAAGTAAAGAAAAAGTTTAAGTTCTCTGTGACGGAAATCAGTTTGCAAGTAGCTCTAGGCATGCAAATGATGCTTTTGACCACTGCTGGTAGCAGGAAGGATTTTTGCAGTATAAATTCAAATTGACCTTAGCTCAATGGTTACATCCACGCTGCAGCCACTGCCTACCCAGGGGACTTCACACTCTTTTTTTTTTTTTCTTCCTTTTTTTTTTTTTTTCCTGCTAGACCGGGTTTTTCTTTTTTCTTTTCTTTCTTTGTTTTCTCTTTTCTTTTTTCCTTTTTCTTTTTTTTTTTTTTTTTTTTCGAGACAGGGTTTCTCTGTGAGCTTTGGAGCCTATCCTGGCACCAGGGGCCTATCCTGTAGACCAGGCTGGCCTCGAACTCAGAGATCCACTTGCCTTTGCCTCCCAAGTGCTGCGCTTAAAGGTGTGTGCCACCAATGCCCGGCTTAGACCGGGTTTTTCTGTGTAACACCTCTGGCTGTCCTGGAACTTGCTTTGCAGACCAGGCTGGCCTGGAACTCAGAGATCCACCTGCCTCGGCCTCCCAAGTGCTGCGCTTAAAGGTGTGCAACACCACCACCCCATTAATACTGTTTTTGTTGTTGTTGTCTTTTTCTTTCTTTTCATAAATACTTTCATTAAAATGGTCAGGGATTGTATAGTTAGTGTATTGTATTCTCATTTCCAGTTTCATGCAAAGGAAAATGATGCCATTTTAGACAAAATGTAACTTTTTATTTATTTCTCCATCTCTTGTATCTCAAAGCCAGGAAGATTTGTTGTCTACTTGGATTTAGAAACAACAATTTTAGTTAAAAATAAAGACCAAGGGTTGAATCAAAGTGAGGGAGATTTATTTGTGGCTAGATGTAGCTAGTTTATGTCTTTGTTTGGTTTTATTTTTTTATTTTTTATTCGAGACAGGGCTTCTCTGTGGCTTTAGAGGCTGTTTCTGGAACTAGCTCTTTTAGACCAGACTGGTCTCATACTCATAGAGATCTACTTGCCACTGTCTCCTAACTGCTGGGATAAAAGGTGTGTGCCACCAATGCCCAGCATAGACAGGGTTTTTTTGTGTTACATCTCTGGCTGGCCTGGAACTTGCTCTACAGACAAGGCTGGCCTGGAACTCAGAGATCCACCTGCCTCTGCCTCCTGAGTGCTGCGCTTAAAGGTGTGCGCCACCAACACCAACACCCCATAAATACTTTTGTGTTGTTTTTAACTTTCTTTACATAAATACTTTTATTTAAAAATTGTTGGTGTGCAGTGTCACTCCCTGGTAAATACTAATTGTGTGTGCACTGTGTGTGTACTGTGTGCACCAGTGCTTGTGTAAGATAGGACAGTCTGTAGGCATTCTGGTAACCAAGCAAAGTTTTTTCTCAGCCTTGGCTTCTTAGAGGCCTGAGCCATCCTCTATGTCCTGGTTATTATTATTATTATTATTATTATTATTATTATTATTATTATTCTGAATTTCAAAAAAAAATCTTTTTTTTTCTGGTTTTTTGAGACAGGGTTTCTCTGTGGCTTTAGAGGTCAAAAAAAAAATCTTAAGAGCTCTTAGGGAAAGTCATAAAATCCACATCATATTGAGGCAATGCTTTAATCTTTTGACTAGTTAGGCATACCCCCAACCCCAGCACTTGAGAAGGATTTTAGGTTCTTGACCAAGTTTGCCACTTAGCAAGACTGTGTCTTGGGTGGGCATGACTTAGTGGTGGAGTACTTGCCTAACATGTTCCAGGCCTTGAATTTTCCAACCCAGATCCCAATATGTTTCATGTCTCAGAGATTTGTTTGGTTTTTTTGAGATGGTTTCTCTGGGTAATCCTGGCTGTCCCTGAACTTCTGTAGACTAGGCTGGCCCTCAAACACACTGAGATCCACCTGCCTCAGTGCTGGGATTAAAGGCATGAGCTACCACCACCCCCGATGAATGATATTATTAATTAATTACACAAGGCTCCCCTTCTTGAGCCTTAATATGTGTGTTTTCTAAAAGGGGCACCGTGTCTATTTCCTTAGACAATGCTATATTGCATTGAGACACTTGGATATGTTCGAAGGATTGAATAAAACATTTGGAATCCTGAAACTTCTTTTGAGGGTTAAACCTAGGGCTTCAAACAGGATAGGTAAGCTCTCTCTGCCACTGAACTGCATTCCCAGCCCCCTTTCCTTTCATCGTGAGACTACAGGGTCTCAGTTGGACAGGCTGGCATGGAGCTCACTATGGGTCAGGCGTTTTTTTTTTTTCCTAATCTGCCTCAGGCACTCAAGTTGTTGGTGATTACAGGCCTACACTGCCAACCCTAAATGAGAGCCACAGATCCTATTATAGATGGTTGTGATTCACTATGTGGTTGCTGGGAATTGAATTCAGGACCTGGAAGAGCAGCTGAGCCATCTCTCAAACAAAGAAACAAAATGGCTAGCTTAGGCTAGTTTCTAACCTATCTCCCCACCCCACAAGTAGCTGAGGACAGCCTTGAACATGACCCTTCCTCCAGCTTCCATCATACAAATACTGGGATTAGTGGCATATACCATCCAGCATGGCTTTTTTGTTTGTTTGGTTGGTTGGTTGGTTGTTGTTGTTGTTTTTCCAGACAGGGTTTCTCTGAGGCTTTGCAGCTGTACTGGAACTATCTCGTGTCGACCAGGCTGGTCTCGAACTCACAGAGATCCTCCTGCCTCTGCTTTCTGAGTTCTGGAACTAAAGGTGTGGGCCACCACCGCACGGCTTGTTTATTTTTTGAGACAGGCTGTTTATGTAGCTCTAGCTGTCCTAGAAGTGACTTTGAACTCAAGACTGTCTGCTGTTTCCCAATGTTTGTATACCTGGTTTCATTCTTGTGAATCTACATCTATGCTATATAGGTTGGTCCTCCTGCCTCTGTTGGTGCTTGCATTACAGACATCCACCACATTTGTATTTTTGTTGTATTTTGTTTGTTTGGGGATAGTTCTCCTGGGCCTGAACTTGATTTATAGCCCAGGCTAGCTTGGAACTCACCAAGCTGCTTGTCTGCATCTCCAGTACTGGGATGAAAGGTGTGTGCCACCTCTCTGGCTTGGTTTTTTTGTTTGTTTGTTTGTTTTTCGAGACTGGGTTTCTCTGTGTAGCTTTGGAGCCTATCCTGGCACTCCCCTGGAGACCAGACTGGCCTCGAACTCACAGAGATCCACGCCTGCCTCTGCCTCCCGAGTGCTGGAAGGCAGAGCACTAATGCCCAGCTTCTGGCTTTTTTTTTTTTTAATTTATTTATTATGTATACAACATTCTGCTTCCATGTATATCTGCACACCAGAAGAGGGCACCAGATCTCATAACAGATAATTGTGAGCCACCATGTGGTTGCTGGGAATTGAACTCAGGACCTCTGGAAGAGCAGTCAGTGCTCTTAACCTCTGAGCCATCTCTCCAGCCCTCTGGCTTGGTTTTTAATAATGTCTATACATTTATTTTTATTTCAAGATGGTTTTCTTGGTGTTGCCCTGGCTGTTCTGGAACTCATTTTGTAGACAAGGCTGGCCTCTGAGCCTGCCTCAATTTCCCAAGTGCTAGGATTAAAGGCCATGTGCCACCACACCAGGCATAATGTTCATTAAATTAAAAATTAATTTTAGGGCATATTTTGTAATTAATCAATACTATAGACCAACTTAATATGGCTACATTACATTTTTGGGGGGTGTGGGGGAGGCCTCTCCCTCATATTATTCAAAAAGAATCCTTTGCTTGGAGACACTTTAGTTTATCACAAAAGGTTACATTGTATCAGTGACTTCATGGAGATAAAGTTCAAGGGGCCCATGTTCTTCTTCTGATTGTCTCTGAGGCTTGCCTGCCTGCCTGTTTAGTCACTGGTTTCTTCATCTATAGTTGGGATTTTAGGGGTCAGTGACCTCTTTCAAAAAAAAAAACAAAAAGCAAAAAACAAAAAAACTGCTCAGTTGTGAAAAGACCTCATCTTCAGCGTTTGTTTTCTCTGTGTGTGTGTGTGTGTGTGTGTGTGTGTGTGTGTGTGTGTGTGTGTGTGTGATAAAGCTTGAGCAGTAATTTAACACTCAGTTTCTAAGCACTTCAATTAAAAATAGAGAATTGGCAAGATCAATTTGTAAACTGCCTTCACAAGCAGATCCCAGGATATCCTCTGGCTTATCCAGATTACTGGCCCACATACATGGATTTTAATTTTCTTTCCAGTTCCTAGGTTATGTGTGTCTAGAGATTTTTGGTCCTGCCATCTTGATGGACAGTGAAAATACATACCTCGACACTGTTAAAATTGTAGAGATTGGAATGGATGTCAGTTCATAATGGAAACAGTTGCCGGGCATTGGTGGTGCACGCCTTTAGTTCCAGGACAGCCTCCAAAGCCACAGAGAAACCCTGTCTCGAAAAAAACAAAACAAAAAAACAAAAAAAAAAAATGGAAACAGTTAATAGGATAATTCTTGGCTTCCTGAGGAGGATAGTTCTCATACCGTATCTGAGTGTTTGTGTGCATGGGTATAGGTGTCATCAGAGCACAGAGGTGTTGGACACCTGGAGCCTGAGTTACAGCACCTCCTATGGATGTGGGGTTACCTGCAAGATGAGTTACACTTAGGTTCACCTAGCTCCTTATGGTTTGTTTTCTTTTCTTTCTTTCTTTCTTTCTTTCTTTTGTTCTTTTTTTCTTTCAAGACAGGGTTAACTATCTCTTGTAGACCAGGCCGGTCTCAAACTCACAGAGATCCGCCTGCCTCTGCCTCCCGAGTGCTGGGATTTTGTTTTGTTTTGTTTTGTTTTGTTTTTTGAGACAGGGTTTCTCTGTGTAGCTTTGGAGCCTATCCTGGCACTCAATCTGGAGACCAGGCTGGCCTCGAACTCACAGAGATCCGCCTGGCTCTGCCTCCCGAGTGCTGGGATTAAAGGTGGGCACCACCAACCCCCGGCTAATGTAATCTTTTATAATTTATTTATTTATTTATTTTCTTTAAGGAGAAAAGAAGCCAGGTAGGGTGGTGGTGGTGCACATCTTTAATCCCAGCACTCTGGAGCCAGAGGCAGGATGATCTCTAAGTTCAAAGCCAGCCTGGTCAATAGGCTGATTTTCAGGACAGACAAAGCTACATGAAAAGAAGAACAAAACAGAAGAGTGTTGGCCTTTATGTGTGTACATGTACCAAGTGACAGTGCACCAAGGGACATGTCTGGTGCCCAAGGATGCCAGAAGGGGGCATCAGATGCCCTAGGACTGAAATTTCAGACAGCTGCCATTTGGCTCTGGAAATTGAGCCCAGGTCTTCTGGATAAGCATGCCATCCTAGCTTTTCTCTTTTCTTTTTTGAGAGTCTAATACTGTAACCCAGGATATCCTGCAACTTAGTCTCCCAAATGCTGTAAATATAAATTGAGCCAACTCTGTCCAGTCAGTTACTATCTGTATATTTACTTGGCAGTAAACATTCTGTTTCTTACATTATTAATTTATTAGCAAATGCCTTTCTAGTAGAGTACAAACGACTAATAATAATAATAACAATTTTTGTTGTTTTAGACTAAAAACACACCTGACCAAGCTTGGCAACAGCTGCAGATTCTCTTCAGAAGGAAGACTTTGCGAAGGACCCATGACTCTGTGTCCTGCTCCCTTACATCTTTTCCTATGCTACAGCCATGCCTCGGTCCAGCAATGCAAAGCCTTCCAAATCAGTCAGGATAGATCTACACAAAAAGGAAATCAGCCTAAAGAAGACATTAAAGCAGTCTGCCAAACATAAGTTGTCAGGGAAGATGAACTCTGGAAAATTGAAGGAATTAATTCAAAGAAGAGATGTTAAGAAAGAAACAGAAGACAAAACCTCCACACCCTCCAGAAGCCTTCTGACTAGAGCTGGGGCAGCCCGAATGAATGAGGATAGCACCCAAGACCTTTTTCAGAATCCAGAGTCCTTAACTTGCAAGGGGTTTACAATGGCTCTCCGCAGGACCTCTCTTAGCAGGCGACTTTCCCAGTGCCCAGTAGTTACATCCAAACCTAAGAAAGCGCCACCTTCTAAGAGTGTTTCAAAACCGCAGTGTAATCCTAATACCCAGGATGACAAGGTGGAACGCTCAGAAAATGATTCAGTCCCCAGCCAAGACCCCATCATGTCCCCAGACACAGAGAACCTCATTGATGAAGAGAGCTTATGTTTAGTTGAAGATGAAATCCAAGAGATAACCCAGTCTTGGCCTCAAAGGGTAGAAGAGTCCCAAAGGTGTCCTTCCACATATGAGAGTCCTGCAACAGATATGCTTTCTGGGCCACCGGAAGGGACACTCTGTGAAGGACTGCTCTCTCCTCAGACATCAGGTGATGTCAACACGTCCCCTCAGGATTGTGCTCCTTTGCCTCAAGGGTCAACTCCCGAAGTCACCCCTCAGAAAAACACTAGCAATCAGGTTGAAGACTTGGGGTCACAAGTAGAGAGTCTTAAGCTGCCAGAGCCTTCTCCCATTCCAATAGGAAATGAACATAATTGCTTTCCCACCTCCAGTTTTAAGATGCTACCTGAGTTGGATCTTAAAAACTGCATGTCTCTTGATGGGTCTATATATCCCACAGCACTGATAAAATTCCTTTTGGCAGGCTCACAGCCAGATATCCTTGGTGCTAAACCCCAAGAAGAAGAAACTCTCAAAACTAACCCAGATCAAGGTGGGTGCTGCCCAGATCAGTTTCTGGATGCCACCTCTGTCCTAGGACAAGCTTTCGGCACTTTCCCACCTCAGTGGGAGCTTCCTGGTGCTAACTTAGTTCCTGGTGAGGTCCTGGACAAGGTCTCAGACTCACCAGATCTTGGTGCTATTACTTTAGTAAACCAACAAGAAACTTTGAATGTAGATATGGGTACTTCCTCAGACTTGCCTATCTTCCTTCCTAACCCTTCAAATACAGTTGCTACCTACAGTACTCTTCCTCCTGGGCCTGAGCCCCACAACTATGCCTCCTGTGGGCTTGAGGTCCAAGGTGCTATACCGATTTTAACTTTGGACTCAGGATTTGCTCCCCAACCCCCACCAAACTCCGAGTTAAGTTCAATACCTCCAGTAATAGCTACAAACAGTATACAAGACAAGAAGCAGCTTTGTGCAAACCCTTCTCCAGCTAACACACAAGGGTTTACAATTGCCTCGGAGAACGGGCTCCAGAATGCTCCACTGGATCTTACCCGGGGCTCTCAGACTGCTCCCAGCAAATTGGAAGGAGGGATGATTTCTCAGGTCAACATGCCCAGCTCAGCTGATGTCAAAACCACAGGGATGTCTACACCAGTGACACAGGCCAGTGCCTCTTCTCTTTCACATAAACCTACACCGCCGACTGTGGAGAAGAAGAAGCGCAAGCCCTGTGGGGTCTGTGAGCCCTGCCAGCAGAAGACCAACTGTGGTGAATGTACCTACTGCAAGAACAGAAAGAATAGCCACCAGATCTGTAAGAAGAGGAAGTGTGAGGTGCTCAAAAAGAGGCCAGATGCCACCTCAGGAGTACAGGTGAGGGAGCACGTATCCCCACACACAACCCCAGCCCCGCCCCGCCCCGCCTTTCCCCGATTGCTATCTGTAAGAACTTGTGAATGGTATCCTGTGGTGGAGTGATGCTGGAAATTGAACCTAGGGCTTCCAGCAAGTTAAGCGTGTTCACTTCACTACCCTTAACCTTCTTCCTCAACCTTTACCTAAATCTTTTTGTTGTTGTTGTTGTATGTAGCTAGGTGAGGATTACATAATCTCAAGTCCTGCATTAGGTAGTTAAGGACTGCCTGACGTGCCTGCACCAGGTTCTGGGCACACCTGCATGAATGTGGTACAGAGAAACTCATGCAGACAGGGTTTCTGTGGCTTTGATGTCTGTCCTGGAACTTTTTTTTTTTTTTTTTTAAGATTTATTTATTATGTGTACAGTGTTCTGTCTGCATGTTGCCTGCAGGCCAGAGGAGGGCACCAGATCTCATTACAGATAGTTGTGAGCCACCATGTGGTTGCTGGGAATTGAACTCAGGACCCTTGGAAGAACAAGCAATGCTCTTAACCACTGAGCCATCTCTCCAGCCCCTTACTGGAACTTTTTGTAGACCAAGCTGTTCTGCAGCTCACAGTAATCATTAATCCCTCTTTCTCAGCCGCACAAGTGCTGGGATCAAAGGCATGTGCCACCACTGCCTAGTTCTTTATTTTTATAATTTATTTACTTTATGTGTTTTGGTGTTTTGCCCGAATGTATATGTCAGTGTGAGGGTGTTGGATTTCCTGGAACTGGAGTTACAGATAGTTGTGAGCTGCCATGTAGGTACTGGGAATTGAACCCTGGTCCTCTGGAAGAGCAGCCAGTTCTCTTAACCACTGAGCTACCTCTCTAGAACCAATTTCCTTCTTTTGCTTCTGAAATGCTTAGTGTGTACTATGCCTGGCTGAACTCCTGGACTTTTATTATATTAGATGGACCATAGTCTCTTAGCATTATTCAATTTGAGGGATTGAATCTGTTTGCATGTTAACATGTATTCTTCTAATGATTCATATACCCCAGTCCCTTTTATTTAGTACCCAAATTATCTCAAAATCAGCACAGCAGTAGCTTGAGCCATTGTATTCTGGCATAATACTGTGCTGACATTGTGTATGCGCTCTTTACTGCTCCAGAGCCCAAGCCAGTTGTTTATCAAAGTGGAGTTAGTTGGTTTTAGTGGAGAACTGCAGCTGGGAACCACTACTTTGATGATAAAAATATTATTGCAATGTTAGGTTTTTATGGGGACCAAGGAGACGGATCATTGACTACGGTGCTTCAACTCTGACAACCTCATGCTATCCCTGGGAACCATACGGCAGAGGGAGAGAACCGAGGTCCTCTGACCTCCATTTTTTGCACCATGATGTGCAGGCCAGCCTACCAGTAAATGTTTTTGTTTTGTTTTATTTTGTTTTGCAACAGGGTTTCTCTGTGTAGCCTTGGCTGTCCTGGAACTAGCTCTCTATATAGACCACGCTGGCCTCAAACAAACCTGTCTGCCTCTGCCTCCCAAGTGCTCCACCAGCACTGCCCAGCTCCGGTATATAAAATGTAGTAAATTTCAAGAAGTCATAATTTGTTTTGAGACAAGGGCTGGCCTCAAAACTCACTATGTGGAAGACTGGCCTTTACTTGCTCATTTTCCTGCCTCTACTTCCCAACTCCCCATTGGGTAAGGTCATGCTCCCTTTGCTTTTGTTTTGTGAGACAATGTATCACTCATTGTGCTGCACAGGTTGGCCTGAATCTAACAGCATCCTCCTTGCCTCAAGATCTGGCTAGTGTGGGCACACCTTTTAAAAAACCCAGCACCACCAAGAAGCAGAGAGGGAGAGAGAAGGAGGGATAGGGAAAGGCAGACAAGAGAGGGGGAGGGAGGGAGGGAGAGACAGAGAGAGGAGAAAGAGACAATAAGCAGCTTTTATGATAGGACAGGCAAGCCCAAACAAACCCTTTCTTCTTGGAGTTGGTTTTGGTCAGCATTTGGCCAGTATAGCCAAATGGGTGAGCTCCTGGTTCACCAAGAGACTCTGTTTCAAAACACAAGGTAGATGGCTCCTGAGGAACAGCTTAGGTTAACATGACCTCTGGCCTCCACACATGCTTCACACAGTAACTTGGAAGCATCAGGGGACACTCACCAGTTCTTCTCGTCTGTGCAGAAGAAATTTTGCCTAAGTGTTGTAAAAAAAAGCTGGTTTGTTCCCAGGTGAAACAGAATTCTCTTGGTTTCCATTGAGATAACCATGAGAACAGCCATTTTCTTCTCTGTGTATTAAGAAGCTTTTGGTGTCTCTGTGTTTTTAGATATTTCTGTTCTATCTACAGCTTGCTTTTATGTCATCATATGCAAACCTTTTGTTGTTGTTGTTTTGTTTTTTTTGTTTTTGGAGACAGGGTTTCTCTGTGTAGCTTTGGAGCCTATCCTGGCACTCGCTCAGGCTGGCCTTGAACTCACAGAGATCTGCCTGCCTTTGCCCCCCGAGTGCTGGGATTAAAGGTGTGCGCCACCAACGCCCGGCCGCAAACCTATTTTGTTAAAGAGCAAAAGTGAGGTCAGGACAGGAGGAAATGGGAGTGCAGGACAAGGGGATGTTGGATACAGTGTGAATGGGATGCACACAGCAAACAATACTTGCCTTTGTGTGTGAATCTCTTCTTAGAGAGCTAATTTGCAAGATTTGTTTACTGAGTACCAGAAATTGAAACAATTTATATAAGGTTTGCCTATTTTTCTGCATGTGAGTGTTTGCTTGCATGTAATGTAAGTACACTGCGTGCATGTTGCCCACAGGTCAGAAGAGAGCTTTAGACCCCCTAGAACTGGAGTGTTATAGACAGCCATGAGCCACCATGTGGATGCCAATAATGGAAGCCAGGTCCTCTCTGCAAGTGCAGCAACCATGCTGAACCTCTGAGCCATCTCTCTAGCCTCTGAACCTTAAAATTTTTGAGATGGGGTTTCTCTGAAGCCCTAGCCTGGTCTACAAGAACTAGTTCCAGGACAAGCCTCTAAAACCACAGAGAAACCCTGTCTTGAGAAAACAAAACAAAACAAAAAACCCAAACAACAACAACAAAAAAAAAAAAAAAACCAACAGCCAAGCCAGGTGTGCTGACTTAAGGCTGCAATCCCAGCTCCTCGTAAGTGGATATAGGAGTTATTCTATTCTCAGTCATTCTCAGACAGGATCTCAAATAGCCCAGGTTGGCCTCAAACTTGCCATGTAGCCAAGGACCGTGAACTTCTCATCTTTCTGTATCTACTCTCTATATTACTGGGATTACAGGTGTGTGCCAACATGTGTTGCTGCAGCTGGAACGTGGGGACTTATGTAGGTTAGACAAGCACTCTGCTAACTGCTACACCTGCACCTCAATTCTCAGTGAAGAGGAAAGTAGGTCTGGCTTTTTTCTAGTGGGGAATAACTGAAACCAACAAAGGCTAATTTATTGCAGAGATTTATGAAGGGTTTCACAGGATAGACAAGGACAGTTTTAATATCTTTGCAGTCTTATTAACAAATGTAAACATTTTAAGAGTGTGTGTGAGAGAGGGAGGGAGAGGAGGGAGGGAAAAGAGATACCATAGCACAGCATGTTCTGAGCGTCACAGCCCATATGTGGAGGTCAGAGGACAACCTTCCCAGGAGTCTTCATCTTGTGGGTATTGGGTTGTCCAGCTGGTTGTGTGTGTGTGTGTGTGTGTGTGTGTGAGACTTTCTTTAGTATTTTCAATGTTGAATCTCATAACATTGCCCAGGCTTGTGAGCTTCCTGTGTCTAGAGGGTATATCCAGTGCCTGGCTTTCACTATAATTATGTTTCACGTGGCAATTCTGTTTAACATGACAATTAATGGTGTCACATTCCTTATGCTGTGCTGTGATCTTCTGCCCCTCCTTTTGAAGTGTTTTCATGTTGAGCTTGGTGACTTAATCTTAGTACTCAGGAGGATTGGTGACAGGATCAGTTAGGCTCATAACTTCAGGACCACCCTGGGTAACATAGAGAACCTATCCTACCTCATTTTAAAAATTGAGTTCTCCTTTTATTGAATGCCAAGAGTCCTTATGTTCTAGACATTAGAATGTGTAATTCTAGTTGGGATGCTGGGTTTTGGTAGGGGTGTGTGTGTGTGTGTGTGTGTGTGTGTGTGTGTGTGTGTGTCCCCTTGGGTGCTAGCAAATGAATCCAAGTCCCCCTCAGGAATGCTAGATGACTGCTTTACTATTGAGATACAGGCCCGGCCTATTTAATGTTATTCTTGGAAGCACAAAAACTTGGTCTGCAGTGCTTATTTATTAACTAGTAATTCACAAGACCCTGAGTTCAGTCCCCAGCAATGAAAACAAAAACAAAACAAAAGCTTCCCTGTCTGTCGTTTGTTGTCCTGTGTTTCCTGGCATCAAAAATTATGATGTTGTGTGTGTTAGGCAATTGCCACTCAAACAGCTCTAAAATGTTGTTAGTTTTTATTTTATTTTATTTTATTTTATTTTATTTAATCTATACAGTTCCCTGGTTGTTTTAGCCGAACATTTTTCATCCAGGATTACACAGTGAAATTAAAACCTCATATGAACTCATAACTGCTCTTGGTCCCATGTGGCAGGTTTGTGGGGCTAGGATTTTTTTTTTTTTTTTAATGTCTCTTCATTTCTTTCCCCATTGTGCCTGGTGGGTACCAGAACCCAGCAGAGGTGGTTGCCATATAGATGTTGGTTGAATTCAGTGATCATAGTATGGAACTGTATGAATATAGTGAATATTGGTTTCTGTGTTTTTCCTTTTTTTGTTATTTTGTTTTCTTTTGGAAAAGGGTCTCACTGTATTCCTGGCTGGCCCGGAACTTGTTCTTGCTCTCATTTTAGCCACTGAAGTTCTGGGATTACAGGTATGTCCTGTCAAAAGCCGGCAATATTGGTGTGTTGGAACAGGCTGATAATTTGTGCATTTAGTATTTATTGGGTCTCCAATGTTGCATTAAACACTTGACACATTTAATCTTACAGCAGTCCTCTGCAAGACTTTCTGCTTCCAGCTACTTAAGTAAGCAGCCAGATGACTTGCCTAAGGCTGTAGTTGATGTGGAATCAGGATGTGGTTTGGGAGGTCTGTTCATTTTATCCTTCATCTCTCTGAGCTGGGGTGATAAGTAGACCATGAGGGCTGGAGGAGCAGAACCCAGCAGCAGCCTGGTTGAGGGACAGTCACTGAAGGAGATGCTTTGGAATCCTAAATTCCTTTTCAGGTATAAAAATACTTACCGTTGTGCATTGAATTTGTGTGTACAAGCTTGTATAGAGGACAGAGGTCAACAGGAATGTCTTCCTCACTTCCTTAGACTGGCTAGTTTCTTAATGTCTGCCTCCCCAGTGCTAAGATTACAGCCACTTCTTAAAAAAAAAAAAAGTCTTGTGTGTGGGTGGGGTGGCAGGGTGGTGCTCAGGATTCACAGTGGAGCCCGGAGCTTGAGAAGGAACATTCTTCTCAGCAGTCTTGATACCAGATTTATCTGGGAGTTTCTGAGAACACAGACTTTTTTTTTTCCCTTTAGTCTTATGACCCAGTGCTAGGATTAAAGGCCTACACCACCACTGCCCAGCATGGAAATAAAGAACATTGTTTTAATTGTTTATTACGTTTTTTCATTTGTACTCAGTCTTATTAATCATGGACAGCCATAATTCTCCAATGACATAATGACACAGGCTCCAAGTCAGGGGTGCTCAATTTAATAATGGCACCAGTGGAGTGTGGACACTTCCAAGGACATACTTATCTTGTATAAGAGTGCATTGCCCCTACCCTCAAGATGAGGTTAGCATATCTTTTAGTTCAGAGCCAGCCTCATGTCTCAATAAATAGGAGGGGGTGGGGGAGAAATTCCACATTAACAGCTTTGGAGGACTTGAGCCATCACTCAGTGCGCTTGCTGGTATTGCAGGGAATCTGGGTTCCAAGCAACCACAAGACAAACCACAGCAATCCCTAATTTCAGTTTTCAGGGCAATCCTACCCCCTATTTGTGATTTCCACATGCCCTAGAAACACGTGATTTATAGATATACATGCAAACAAAGCACACACACACACAAAAGTACTGTTCAAATTGTTTTTTGTTTGTTTGTTTGTTTGAGATGGGGTTTCTATGTGTAGCTTTGGAGCATGATCTGGAACTTGCTCTGTAGACCAGGCTGGCCTGGAACTCAGAGAATGGGCCTGCCTCCCAAGTGCTGGGATCAAAGGCATGTACTACCACCTCCCGCTTGTTTTTTGTTTTTGTTTTTTTAACTAAGCTGTTTCTGATGGAAATAAGGCAATTTAAAAAAGATTTACATCAAGTCTGCACTGTTAAGTAGTTGTAAGGTTGGGATCAGCACTGCTGGGTGTTCTCCCTGATTTCTGATTTCTGAACCCAGACCTCAACATGTGCACTGGATGTACTCCAATGCTCTGTCTACTAAGATACCAATTATCTTTTAAGGTGGCCTGTGGCAAACAGCTCTGGTTTATTTTCTTGTTCAGGCAAGCCTTTCTGCTCCTGACACCTACAAGCTATCCCTGAAGGCTTTGCATTGCAAAGTCTTAAACGATCACCCTTCCATGTCCAGAAATGGAGCAAGCATTGGGGGGGGGGCATTTATTTATTTATTTATTTTGTGGAGTAAGAATGTCAAAGTTTAGCTATGTAGCCCAGGTTGGCCAATCAAGTTCATGAGTGCTTTGAATTATTTTATTTCAATATATATTACTACTGTGTGTGTGTGTGTGTGTCTGACTCAGTGTATGCCACCTGTGTTTGGGTGCCTGGAGGCCAGAAGAGGAGGGGGCATCAGATGCCCTGGAGCTGAGTAACAGGCAGGTGGTTGAGAGCAGTCTGAAGTAGATGCCAAGGAACCAAACTCAGGTCCAAGAGCAGCAAGCTGTCTCTCCGGCTCCTATTCATATATCTTAGTAAGTACCTGGATGACATTAAACTTTCAGTGGTTGAAATCCAACCATATAACATTTCTAGACCTGGGGTAAGAGTTTTGGGGTTCCACTATAAATATATATAGGTGTTCTTTAGAAACAAGGTCTCTTTCAGCTTAGGTCAGCCCCTCCATTCACTATGTAACAAAGGATGGCCTCAAATTTGCAAGCCTCTAAACTCCTAAATGTTGAAAATACAGGACTAAGCCAACCATTCTGAGCTTATTTCTGTTTCTTCCACATTTGTTTCTTCCCCTGAGAAACAATTCTTTTCTGGAGGTTTGGGGGCATATTGAGACAAAGGTGACTCCATGCAGCTATGTCTGGCCTGGAACTTGCTATCTCAAGTCATGAGATTAAAGGTGTGAGCTAACACAGTTGGCCCAGCACAAAACGACAAAAATATATATATATATATATATATATATATATATATTATATATATATATTTCTCTGTGTAGTCCTGGCTGTCCTGGAATTCACTCTGTAGACCAGGCTGGTCTTTAACTAACAGAGATCTCCCTGATGGAACCAAAAGGGGATACCACCATACCAGGCTCCCAAAGCAAATGTAGGACTCAAACACTTAATTTTTAGGTTCTCATTTGCCTTACAAGTTGACTCTAAATAATGATGGGGGTGGTTCTCTGGAGTCATGATTTAATATTCATTTGTTACATATGTAATGTATATATATATGGGGATGTGCAAAGGCATTAATGTAGAATCCAAGATAAACTTGTGTTAGCTGGGTGCTGGTCACTCGTGCTTTTTTAATTCCAGCATTTGGGAGGCAGAGGCCAGCCTGGTCTACAGAATGAGTTCCAGGACAGCCAGGACTGTCACACAGAGAAACCCTGTCTTGAGAAACCAAAAAACAATCATTTAAAAAAAAAAACAAAAAAACAACTCACTGTTATCTAAGCTCAGAACAACACCCTCATCCTACCCTAGAGGTTTGATAATACTGGGAGTCAGTCAGTGTGGCTCTGGGCACTTCCATACTTTTATTTATTAACTAACTTTTCAGAACAGTGCATGTTTCTACAGTCCCTCAAGTCACCAAGTGCAGTGTTGTGTGTGTTCTCAAGAATCTCATGTAGCATACCTACTTACTAAGCATGAACTATTTTGTGGGTATCACAGTTAATACATTCATTATATATACATACATACATATATATATATATGTCATGGTATATAGTGTCATGGTGACTTACTTAATATTTAGGAATCAATGGGAAAGATACTGCTTTTTACAGTAACCCCTGGGAGAAAGGCAAGGCGCTCTATCTAGTAAAGCATGGCCTGCCCTGAGTGATTGGTTTATGGCCTTCCGCATGGCTGATGGCAGAATGCTCTGGTAGTAACTTGTAAACAAAAAAAAGACAAAACATAGGACCCTTGAGGTGGTTCAGAGAGTAAAGAAAAGCGTTCAAGCCTGACTTAAAACTAGCCCTTTGAACTCCATGTTATGGAATGTTTGCCCATACAAACATATGCATGCAAATAAATGCTTAATAATGTAAAGAAGGCCTGGTATTAGTGGTGCATGCCTTTAATCCCAGCACTCAGTGGGCAGAGGCAGGCAGATCTCTGTGAGTTCGAGTCCAGCCTGGTCTATAGAGTTCCAGGACAGGCTCCAAAGCCATACAGAGAAACCCTGTCTCAAAAATAATATAAAGGACAAAGAAACTGATGTCCTTCAAGGTTGAACTTTTCACAACTTCAGCTAAATGATGAATATGTGTTGTCCATGAGTTCTCCCAACCTGGCCATACATTTTCACCTGCTTCATGGTTGCTTTGACTCCTCACAGAGCACCAACCCCAACTCCCCAGACAAGGTTTCTCTGGGTAGCCTTGGCTGTCCTGGAACTCACACTGTTAGCCAGGTTGCCCTTGAACTCAGATCTGCCTGCCTCTGCCTCCCCCAGCACTGGGATTGATTATAGGCGTGTGTCAGTCAATGCATCCATTTCCCCAGAGGTTCTTAGTATATGCTTGCTGTGTTTGCACTGGTGTTATGGTTAGGTTAGAATCCCTTGATTTTGGTTTAATAAAAAACTGAACACCGTGGTTAGGGTGTGCACCTTTCTTCTTGCTTCTGTGTGCTTCTCTCTCTCTCTCTCTCTCTCTCTCTCTCTCTCTCTCTCTCCTCCTCCCTCCCTCCCTTCCTTCCTTCCTTTTTCTTCCTTCCATTCTTTCAGATAGAATCTTGTTATATACAACTATGGCTGGCCTGGTATTTGCTATGTGTCCTAGGTTGACCTTGAACTCATTGTAGTGCTCCTGTCTCAGTTTCCCCAGGATGCTTCCAGTGCAGGCACGGGCATGTTCTTGTTGTATGATTATTTGAAGACAGGGTCTCATTCTAGTTGAAGCTCCTGCCTCAGCCTCCAGAGTGGTAGTTAGTCAAAAGTGTTGTCACCATGTTTAGTTTCGGTAGACTTTTTTTTTTCCTACTCATGTGTGAATTAGTCAAAATTTGTGGATGGCAGGTCACTTCCAGGGGCATGTTAAGTTGGAAATCTGTGAACAGGGGAGTATGTAGCTCATTAATAGAGCATTTGCTTTAACATGCAGGAGGCCCTGGGCTCAAGCCATAGCATAAATAAATAAATAAATAAATAAATAAATAAGAAAGCAACACATGCTGTGCAAGGAACGTGAGCTTTCATGGCAGCCTCAGAGCCTCAGAGGGGAGGGTGATGAAACACAGGCCTTCCGGCCCTCACTCACTTCTGAATTTCTGGTTGTGGGAATCTGTTCTGAATCCAACTGCAAGTGGAAAACCCATTTTTGGCCTCACAGCCAGGCAAGCCATCCTGCCAATACTGCAAATGTACTGCAGAAACTTTAGCCCCAGGAGGCAGGAACTTGGGCTTGCTTCCCAAGATCTGTGCAGCTGTCAAGGTGGCTGGGATGGGACTGTGATCTGTCCCTGTACAGCTTTTTGGCAGTGACCTTGGGACTAGCCCTACTTGAAACAGCCACTCTGGTCCTCTGCCACTAGAGTCTTTTCGGCTGTTATAAGAAGCGCAAGGAAGCTAACAGGAGGGAGACTGCTCTGGGTCCTGCCTTTCCTGGTGTCTGACAGGTGTCATGTGCTGCCAGAGTCTAATGGCCACCACCCCCTGAGATGGGTGCAGTCCAGGTGTGTGCGCATGCATACGTGCATAGGTGCATACGTGCATACATTGAGGGTATTGGTAGCATGGTCACCCCTGGCTCAGGTTCAGCGTCTGGGGAAGTGGGTGGTTGACTCCTAAGATGGTGTGCAGGCAGGCTCCACCTGGGAGCCTAGTTGGCGGCTCTGGAGAGAGAGAGAGGCTTTGTTGCAATTGATCTTAGGAGAAGAGCCAGAAATGCCCCTTTCCCCCAAAGGTTCCGGTTGGAGTCTGCCGCGAATTTCTTTGGCCACTGAAGGTCACCAGCTTACAGTTTTCCATCTGTGTAGTCACCGAGAGAGTGGCAAGTGTATCTTGAAAACGCCACCCCCTTTATGTGCACATCCTGCCCTGTTTCTCTTCTAAGTGGCTGATTATATAGATTTTGTCCAACTTTGTTGTTGGACATTTATTGACAGAAATCAAATCGTTGTTTCTCTGCCAAGCGCCGCCGGCTGCGCCGAGGTGTGGTTCCCAGGAATGAGACACACAGCCCAACAGCTGAGCCTGCGCTGTCCTCACTTAACCTCCCTGCCTTCAATATCGCCAATATTTAGTCTTTCCTTATAAAGTCAAAATGCACAATACCTTTCAGGGTTGCTGTGAGCCCCGATGCCCCCTTAGGCTCAGGGCTATCTCCTGCCGGGTGGTACAGAGTAGCGCGCCCCTCCCTGCGCCAACTTGCCCTGGTGCCACCCAGAGGTTCCTGCTCAGGGAGACTCCGCCATCGATCTGATGGTAGCGACCTGGGGGATTTGCGAACGTTGTCTCTTGCAGAAGCCTCCTGTGATTTCGGTGGCGGCGACCAGATCCTCTGCAGAGAACTCCATGTCGCAGCTTGTGGCTGCCTGTGTCCTGTGGTGAGAGCCCAGCCTCACAGGAGATCCTTTGTCTGGGATAGCGCTAGGCTGCGAAGATCACTTTGGAGTCTCTAAGCTCTGCCTTGCCATTGGCTGCACTCTTTGTGGGGCTGTTTTTGCAAAAGGCATGCCCAGCACGTCTACAGTGCTGGCAGGCCAGGGCTGCCTTTAAACACCATGATAATGATACCAAAAGCAGTTTGCAGAACTGCTCTCTGTGGAGGCTTCCTCTGCAGAAGCAGGCAAGATGGCTACCTCGTGGGCTTCGCCGTGAAGAATGCAGAGGCTAATTAAGAAAGACTTTTAGGGGGAAAAGAGACATTTCCCTCCATCTTTATTTATGCAAGGTTGTTGTTTTTTTTTTTTTCCAGTGACTTTTAAAGTATACATTTTACATGAGCTATTCAGGGACTGACTGACTAATATGTTGATGGCATTAAATGGCAGAAGTAGTTTTTACAGAGAAGTAGCAAAAAAAAAATTGGGGGGGTGGAAGGGTGGGAGCTGATATATATGTATATATAAGTATCATATATATCACATTTTAATGGAGGCTCATCTCAATTTTACTTTTTTAAATTTTAGGTTACAAAAGAAAACAAGAGGCCCCAGAGGGAAACGAAGCCCAAAGTTTCAAAGGTAATCAGCTGTTGATTAAATGATATTATCCTTTTCCATTTCATATAGTATTTTTTCTGTCACCTGAGGGTGAATTTGCAGGACAGTGGATGTGGATTCTCCCAGGTTGTCAGTGGATACATGTATTTTTCACTCAACCAAAAGTCTCCTTCTCCCTCCTCCCTCCCTCCCTCCATGCCCACATTAGTTAGCATCCTTTAAACTCAGTTTCTTGCAAGTCAACAGAAGAAAAAGTTTATATGCATAGTGTTAAGTAATTCCTTCTCCTGGCCAGCTCCTTTTCACCTGCATCTGTGGCGATGCACCCGGTGGACTTCAGCTCCATAATAGAGAAGTTGACAGCTATGATTCATTGTTTTGTTTTTTTAAACATCCAGAAAATACTATTGTAAAATCTTATTTTTCCCCCAAAAGTGGGGGAAGGGGGATCCTTAATGCATGGAGACCTTATAGCTAAACTCTAATTGCTCAATATGAAGTACTCACTGTGTCATCTTTAGTTTTGGCTGCCTTAGATTTTAAGGAATTAGCATCTATATAGATTGCATGCTGATATAAATTGTATGCTGAGAGTTCACCAGTAAACCGGATTTGGCTGTTATCTCGGAATCTGTTTGCAGCTTTGTTCATGGTATTTGGAAGAGTTAATTTAAAAGCCTAAAGTCTCACGAGAAGTCCAAGGCTAGCATTAGCCTAGAAAATTGCTTACAGGTTTATGATTTCAAGTGCTATACAGCAATACTATAAATGTTAGCAAGCCTTTAATTTGTAGAGGAAATACTTAAGCAGTAAAACCACTGGTCTATAGAATTGTTCTGTATGTTTAATGTTAAAGGACTTAAATAATCATAGCTTTGTGTTTGCAAATAAAGTTTCAGCCCTCCAGCATGCCGAATTGTGGCAGATTCTGATCTCATTGGCTGTCCTGTTGTGTCCATTGGAAATTCTGGCACTGATAGCTAGACATTGCCTATTGCCTGGCTCGCTGGTTTTACTGACCACCTTGAGGTTTCCGTTTCCTGTGGGCATGCAGAAAGGGCATGAACATTATTCATCAAACGAGAAGTGCTTACTAGAAATTGACCACAGAGTCAGCAAAGTGGGTAGGCTCTGTGAAATGAGTGCAGCTCATTTCATGAGTCCTAGACAGATCAAGTAGGGCTTGTTGTTTGTAGGTACATTAAACTACCTTTTTCTTCTATCCACCCACAACCTATTATAGCTCCCAAGTATAGACTGTCACTGACTTTTAATTCCTCTATGGCCTTTTATGTGTGTCCTTTTCAGGCATTAAATTGTTAACTGAGAATGTTATTGGGTTGTCTTGGTATGCACCTGTAATTCTAGCAGTTTGGAGGTGAAAGCAGAAGGGTTAGGCATTCAGGGCCAGCCTCAGCTACATAGTAAGTTTGAGGTTAGCCTGGGTTACTTGAGACCCTGTCTTTTTTTTGCCAGCCCTAGATGTCACAGAGATCTGTCCTCCTCTGTCTCCCCAGTGCTGGGACCCTGTCTTAAAACCATAAAGAAACAATTTTAGTGTTGATGTTATAGATTGCTCATAAATGGGTAGGGTGTGTGCGAAGCAGACTGCATGCAGAACTAATTGTTCCCTAAGTTCCATCCTTGTTAGGCTGTGGGAGGTCATTTAATTCCATTTTGTTAATCTATGCATGTCTGTCACCTGTTACCTGTTCAGTAAATGCAGCATGTGTTTCTTTGGGGACTCATGCAGCAGATTGTGATCCTTTTATTTTTTTTGGGGGGGGGGCACTTATTTTTTTAAATTAAGTGTCTGTGGGTTGCCTAATTTCTTTTGTCCCAGGAAGGACTGAATTCTTGATTACTAGCCATCTATAATTGGTGTCTGTTGAAAAATAGTAGAGATTGGCATAAACAACAAAACCAGTATATATTTTTACTGGAATGAAAATGTTTCTTTGCGACGTGGGGGTGGGGCTTGAAACAGTTTATCTTTGTAGACCAGGCTGGCCTCAGGGCCACCTGGCTCTGTCTGGAAAGTACTGGGACTAAAAGTTTGCACCATTACCACCTGGCTGATAATGTTATTTAGAATATATATATATATATATATATATATATATATATATATATATATATATTTCTGGGAATGTGCAAATGAGTGCAGGTAACCATGGAGTCCCGAAGAGGGTGTCAGATCTCCAAGCACTGAGTGACAGTTGGTTCTGAGCCACTTGGTATGGGTGAAACTGAGATGGGTGCCCTTAACTGCTGAACCAGTTCTTCAGTCCTTTTATTCTTTTTCTTTTCTTTTTCCTATTTTAAAATGTTTCTTTTCTTTAAGACAGGATTTCGCCACATAACACAGGGTGGCATGGAAGTTGCTGTGTTGCCCACACTTATTTCAAACTCCAAATCTTCTTGTCTCAGACTTCTAAAGCTAGAATTTCCAACATGAGACAATATTTCTGGCTAAACTGAATGTGTTTAATGTTGGGGTTTGAAAATTTTTTCTTTTTCTCCTTTTTCTTTCTGGAACCTAATTTTCTCTATAGTCTTGGCTGTTGCTCTGTAGACCAGAACTCACAGAGATCCACCTGCCTCTGAGTATTGGGATTAAAGGCTTGACCAATTAGGACCCAGCCCCGCCCCTTTGGGGGGGGTGTTCCAGACAGGGTTTCCCTGTGGGTTTGGGGGCTGTCCTGGAACTAGCTCTTGTAAACCAGGCTGGTCTCAAACTCACAGAGATCCACCTGCCTCTGCCTCCAGAGTGCTGGGATTAAAGGCCCGCGCCACCAACGCCCAGCTAAGGACAGTGTATCTTAAAGGTTCTATTTGACTGGACCCTATTCAGGGGCTCGGGATGGGACTCTGCTGATGGGATTCGTCGCCTGTCCTCTTTGCAAAGATGGTATTGTGCCAAAGACCTGTTACACTTAGATTCACTCTGACCCCTTAGACATTCAAATATCCCAGGTCCCCTGCCATAATGGATGGGGCAAATGACTGATTTTTTTTTTTTCCTCATTATCATCTAACTGTCTACTAGGCAGTTAGATGTGGAACCTGATGATGGGGGAAACCGAAATTAATGTGTGCGTTACATCCTGATCAGAACATAGCAACTCTTGAGTTCACGTGAAGGGCTATTATCTCATCTCTGCGCCCGCCCCCCCCCGCCCCTTTTTAAGACAAGACATCACTCTGTAGACCAGGTTGGCCTGTAACTCATAAAGATCCACCTGCCTCTGCCTACTAAGTGCTGAGATTAAAGGTGTGAGCAACCATGCCTGGCTTTGTTCTGATTGGGTTCTATTTTTTATGTATATTAATCTTTTAAAATGTTCATTGACATATTAATTGTACATAATGCATTATGATTCTCCATTATGTAAATGCACATACATCTGCAGAGGCCAGAAGTCCCTGTTGAGTCTTTCTCAACTCTTACAGTTTATTTTCCAGACAAGGCCTCTTATTGAACATCAACTAAGCCCCTGGCTCCACCTCCCAGCACTGGGGAGAGATGTTACAAGTGGTGTTGGGGTCCTGAATGCTGGTCCTCATGCTTGCCCAGTAAGCGATTTGCCCAACTGGAGCATCCCCATCGACCTCCTTATAACATGCCATACATGAACTCACCCTCCCATTTCTGTGTCCCTCCCACTCCTCCTAAGTAGCTCCCTTTAGGCAGTGTTTCAGCATGTGTGGCCTTGGCTAGCCTAGAACTTGCTATATAGACTAGACTAGATTGGTCCCAAACCCAGAGAGCCTTCTGTCTTCACTTCTTCATGAGTGCTGGGATTAAAGGTACTGCTCCATGCACTGCTTGTGCACGAGCCTGTAGAGGTGAGAAGAGATCTCCCATGCAAGTTTAGATCCTATGGAACCTTAGTTACAGATGTTTGTGAGCCACCATATGGGTGCTGGGAATGGACCCAGGTCCTCTGAAACGCGACAAGTGCTCTTGGGAGCCACTGTCTAGCCCCATCTCCCTAAGGACTTTTATTTGCTCGTATGGTGATGTATGTCTAAAATTACCAACACATGGAGGTTTAAGCCAGTATCTGTAATCCCAGCATGTGGGAATCAGAGTTCAATCCCGGACTCCACTTCCAAAAGCTGTCCACTGGTCCCCATATGCCCGGAAGTAGGATGGTGGGGTGGGGAGGGTAGTAAGTGAGGCTAATTATGGGGGGATATGATTAAAGCATATTACTCATTTGTGAAGTTACGGTTTTTAAAATGGACCAAAACCAGGATTGTGGAGATAGTAGCATCGGTGAGGCAGGCTGAAGTCAAGCCTATGCCGGCTTCACAACTTACCTGTAAGTCCAAAACCATCTCAAACCATGTGGGTATTCTGGGGAAGGTGCAAATAACAACAGTCTTCACTTGGATCCTATTCCTTCATCACCAGGGGACATTTTCTAGTACCTGGTTATAAAACAAAAGTACTCCCATTATTTGAAATAACTGGGAGAATAGAACAATGTCAATGAGTATTTTAAACCAGGAATTGGTCTGCAGGATCAGCTTCTGAAGAAGTGATCTTATATCAACTGTCCTTCCTTGATGATGCTGATAAGGAGAAACAAGAGTGGGGGCTGGGACGAAGAGGACACTGGGCTTGCGTCACACCATCTGAAGACAGGGCACTTGCATATCGTATCTATGTATTCATGAAAGCATGGTCTTTTTTTTTTTCAGATGCAAGCAGTTTATTTTTTTTTAATTTTATTTGAAAGCATGGTCTTGAATGGCACAATTTTCAGAATATTTAGAACTATCTATTCCCTTGCCTCATTTGAATGTTCCATAAATGTTTCTTTCTGAGTAATCATATTAACAATTATGGCTAAATGTTTTTCAAGTACATACAAAAAGATGGGACCACAATGGTGTGTTTGTAGTGTGTATACACACACACACACACACACACACACACACACACACACACACAGCCCAATGTGTTTCCTGCCACTACTAGATTAGGAACAACAAGGCCAACAAGGAAAGGCAAGCCAAAAAGCTAAAAAAAAAAAAAAAAAGAAAAAGTGAATAAATTATAAGCTGTGCTCACTGCTTGGAAGGAAAGAAAAGTAAGACGTGGTGCTTTTTAGGTTTTTGTTTCATAGTGTTTTGAAACAGGATGCAGGGTGGTTACCAGAATTATCAGTTGTATCTTTGAGACATACTATTTCCTTCACTTTTCAATTGTTACTATGTGTTCTAGGGCTACATTACATAGACTTGATACAATTTTATTTTGAAATGTTTTAATCTGTTCTAAATGTAAGAATATAACAGAATAGCTAAGGATGTCCCACACCTACTTACTTGCAACAATGTTTACTTTTATTTTAGTTGGGTTTTCCAAGACAGGGTTTCTTTGTGTAGCTTTTGCTGTCCTGGAACTAGCTTTGTAAAGGTGTTGCACACCTTTAATCCCAGGACTCGGGAGGCAGAGGCAGGCGATATCTCTATGAGTTCGAGGCCAGCCTGGTCTCCAGAGCGAGTGCCAGGATAGGCTCCAAAGCTACAAAGAAAAACCCTGTCTCGGGGAAAAAAAAAAAAAGGTGTGCAACACCACTACCCAGCTAAATTTTCTTTTAAATGATTTTTTATTTTTATTTTCTGTTCATTGGTAGTATGTATGTCTATGGATCCCCAGGAACTGGAGTCACAGGCCATTATGAGCTTCCTATGTGGGTGCTGGAAATTGAATTTGTCTCTTTTGAAAGCACAGCAAGTACTCATAACCACTGAGCTATGTCTGCAGCCCATTGAAAGAAATATGGTGGCTGGGGGTGGGTGATAGTTGTTATTGGTGACACACTCCTTTAATCCCAATATTATTCAGTGGGCAGACCAGGACAGTAAGAGCTACATAGTGAGACCCTGTCTGTATCACCAAAAATGAATAAAAGAATGAAAGAATGGTAAAAGAATGTGGTGGTGGTGGTGGTGGGGAGACAGACAGACAGAGACAGAAGCATTGTGACCAGACTTCCCATGATGTAATGATACCACTTGACATGATAACCTTGTTCTCTGTTGGAGAAAAGAGGAAAGTTTGGGTTTGTTTGTTTGTTTGTTTGTTTGTTTTGGTTTTTCTAGACAGGGTTTCTCTGTGTAGCTTTGGAGCCTATCCTGGCACTCGCTCTGGAGACCAGGCTGGTCTCGAACTCACAGAGATCTACCTGCCTCTGCCTCCTGAGTGCTGGGATTAAAGGCGTGAACCACCAACGCCCAGCTAAGTGGAAAGTTTTTCTATAGATAAAGCTCACAGTTCTAGGCATGAAATCTCAGACTTCCACATGTAAGGGTCTAGTGGGAAGGAACTCTGGGAAGTGCTGGGATGAGGTGGTGGCATACACCTTTAATCTCAGTACTTTTAATCCCAACATTGGGAGGTAGGGGGATCTCTGAGAGTTTGAGGCCAGCCTGGTTGGTCTACAGAGCTAGTTCCAGGACAGGCTCCAAAGCTACACAGAGAAACCCTGTCTCGACACCCCCCCCCCAAAAAAAAAATCAGCTAGCCAGCCAGCAGTGGTCCCCCAGGGGGCAGATTTCTGTAAATTCAAAGCCAACCTGGTCCATAGAGTTAGTTCTAGGACAGCCAGGGCTGTTAAACAGAGAAACCCTGTCTTGAAAAACCCAATAATCTTCTCACTGAAATCTATTCTAAAAAAGAAATGGCAGTTTAGCTGGGCATGATAGTTATCCCACCACTGTAGAAGTTGAAAATAAGAGGAAGCCAGCTTGCTCTATGTATAGTTGAGACCATAGGGATGTAGCTCAGTCTGTAGAATGCTCATTGCTTAAGAGTGTGAACAAAACCTTGGCTCCATTCCCAATACCTCACAAAACAAATGTGGTGGCATACATCTGTAATACTAGCACTCTAATCCTAATCCCACCACTGAGAAGGTAGGTATCTTGGAGGCAGAAAAAGCAGGTTCCAGGTTATCCTGTTATATATTGAATTCTAAGCTATTCTGAATTACACGAGACCTTTATGAAACTAACACAAACACACATATGTGTGAGGCTAGGAGAGAATAATTTAACACAGAAAGGGGTTGTGTGTGTGTAACTTCAATGCAGTCAGCTTGTCACAGGCTGTTTAGGCCACATGCTGTGCAGCAATCTTTGTTCACAGGCGCACACAGGGTTTTTGCTTTTGCATACCCAGAACTGTAACAAACCATTTTGCCTAGAAATGATCAGACCAATTTCAGGGCTGGATTCTCAGTAAACCTGCCCGAGTGTAACTATTTGTTTACCACAGCATTGTGAAATTTCTAATAATCTAAGATGCAGGTCCAACTAACTGTGTGCTGGCTTGCACCTGTTATCCCAGCCCTGGAGAGGCTAGGAGAGAATGATTACTCTGAGGTTGAGGCCATCCTGGCAACCTCCTGAGAATCCGGCTAGCCAGGCTATAAACTACTCTGTGTCCATCCTGTGGTTTCTAGGAATTATTGTAGAGAATTGGAGTAAATACAAGGCAAGTGGGGATGAATGTACCACAGGAGATCTTTTTTCAGGCTATTCAAAAATAGCTGTCTTTCTTTGTTCACAGGTGTGTGTGTGTGTGTGTGTGTCTGTCTGTCTGTCTGTCTGTCTGTCTGTCTGTCTGTCTGTCTGAAGCCTAGAAGTCTGTGTTCAGAGTTTTGGTTCCCACCCCATGGCCCCCCCACTTCATTTTTTGAAGCATTGAACCTGGAGCTCACAGATTGGCTGGGCTGGCCAGCCAGTGAGCTCTAAGAGTCAGCCTGTCTCCAAGCCACATGTCTCCTAGTGCTATTGTTACAGACATGCTTGCACAATAAGCACCTTAGGGACTTAAGCATCTCCCAGTCTTGTACTTGTTCTGATAGTGCTAGATTCGTGATACCAGAGGTCACCTTTCTTAGTATATTGTTTCCTACATATTTAATATAGTAATTCAACTGTGAGACACAAATAATTTCAATAAATATTTGTTAAGCATGAACTCTATTGGCTTTAATTCATTTTCAGTTATAAAGATGTAGTAGAATGTCTTTGGCATTTATCTTTCTAAAATTACATTTATTTGAGGGGATTGGTGGCTGTGTGCCAACTTGAAGTTGTGGAGGTCTAAGAGCAGCTTGTAGGAATCATTTCTGAACCATCTCTGTCCTGTCTCTTGACAGTTTTCATAGTATAGTCCAGTCCTAGTAGCTGAGACTCCTCTTGCACTCACAATCCTTCTACCTTGTCCACTCAACTGTTAAGATTAGAAGTGTGCACCAACTGCTTGGAATAGCTTGTTGGTTTTTCTAGACTGGGTTTCTCTGTGTAGCCTTGTCTTTCAGGAACTCACTCTGTAGACCAGGCTGGCCTTGAACTCACAAAGATCCAACCAAGAGCTGGTATTAAAGGCATGTGCCACCACCCCCTGACTCTTCATCATTGTCTTCATCGTTGTTGTTGTATCATAAGTGATAAAGGATCAGGGCTACTGTCCTGGCATCCTTGCTGTGTGGGTCAGAGTCTGTCCTTAACATATTTTACACTCCAGTACTTCTATTCCTTAATCTCAGCATCTTTCAAAACCATGCACCTCTCTGATTCTGCCCTTTGTTAGGTCTGTGAACCTCCAATCATTTCATTATTGCTTTGTGTGTTTGCATAGAAGCCAGAGGATTACTTGAGTCACTTCTCTATTATGTATTCCTAAGGCCTGAACTCAGGCGTGTGTTCCTGGCATTAGTTGTCCCCATCCACTGAACCATCTCACTAGATTTATTTTGTTCTTTCATTTTTTAAAAGATTTTATTATGTGTACAGTGTTCTGCCTGCATGTCAGAAGAGGCAATCAGATCTCATGACAGATGATGGTTGGGAGTCACCATGTGGTTGCTGGGAATTGAACTCAAGACCTCTGGAAGAGTAGTCAGTGCTCTTAATCTCTGAGCCATCTCTCCAGCCCCTTCCATTTCATATTTTATTTCTGGTTGAAAGTATGCCTGTGGGTGAGGTCCTTTGTTATGAGCTCTAAGGAACTTTTTTCTTCCTTTTTTTAAAAAAAAAATACTTATTTATTCATGTATTTATGTGTATGAGTGCTCTGTCTTCATGCACACCAGAAGATGGAATCTGATCCCATTATAGATGGTTGTGAGCCATCATGTGGTTGCTGGGAATCGAACTCAGGACCTCTGGAAGAACAGACAAGTGCTCTTAAACACCGAGCCATCTCTCTAGCCCCCCAAGGAGCTTTTGAAATAGTTGGAAATGGAATAAACAGCTGTAAGTGGGCAGGGAGACAGGATATTGTTCTTCTGGCATAGAAATGGCAAATATCTTTAGTTTTGAAGAATGGATAATAGGGCATGGTTTTAGCACACTGGTAGAATGATCATCTAGGAAGCTCAAAGCTATAGGTTGCACCTTCATTATTTTTGTTTGTTTGGGACAGGATCTTGTCATAGCCCTAGAGCTCACTATATAGACCATAGATCTGCCACCATGCCTCAAAACAGTTGTTTTTGGAACCAGGTCAGAGGCCAAGCTGGCCTCCCATCAGGTCACATCTCTCTTGTACACAATCTAAACCTGGAATTAACAGGCATGAGTCAACCACTTAGCCTGTGGCTCTAGTTAAATTTCAGATGACTGTAGCTGTGAAGCTATAGTTAGGTTACAACAGTGGCAACCTAGACAGTATGGAATATGAAACAGACTTCATTCTTCCTTTATCTGCCTTTTGCTACCCCTACTGGCCATGAAATGCAGAACACAAGAAAGAATCCCAGCTTGGAAAATGGGAGAACCCCTCATCCTGACCAGCCACTTCTCCAGACCTGGGTGGTGGCAGCTCTGAGGGAACGATTTGCCACTGGTGAAGATAACAAAGTAAGAGCATCAAGGGTTCCTCTGGCAGACACAGGAAACAAACACAACGAAATACCTCAGGACCCCTCTCAGAAATGTATTTGTTTGCCAAGCCCAAAGCTTATCCAGGGGTTGGCAAGTTAGCTCAGTGATAGCATAGGCAAGGCCTTATGTTCTGTAAGGAAAAGGAAAGATTCGCCAGGTTTGCACTTTGTAACTCTGATTTTCCTGGAACTCACTATGTAGGCCAGGTTGGCCTTTGCCATTTGAGTGCTGGGACTGAAGGTGTGCACCACTTAGACGCGCGTGCGCACACGCGCGCACACACATACACACACACAGAGAGAGAGAGAGAGAGAGAGAGAGAGAGAGAGAGAGAGAGAGAGAGAGAGAGAGAGAGAGAGAGATATTTAAATATCTTTCAAAGCCCAGGCCCATGTACTCTCAGCTGGCTGTTGTGTTTTCTTGGGTAATAGTCCTTCTGATGGGTTTCTGTCTCTTGGTCCTTGGATCTAGAAGAAAATGTGTGTCTCTTCAAGAAATCTATCCTGGCCTGGAAGTTCTGATCCTCCTGCCTCAGCCTTTGGATGGATGGGTCTAATCCCCAAACATGGGGATTACATACATGCAAAGGAACATTTTGCATGGCGTGGTTGCATGTTTTTGTAATTCTAGAATTTTGGAGTCTCAGGCCAGAAGATGGAAGAGATTTTAATTAAACCTAGCCTATATAGTGGCACTATTTCAAAGCAAAACAAAATACAAAAAAACTAATCTTGAAAGATGTCAAAAAACAATATAATTAAAAAAATTTTCCACTTTCCTGTTTTCATGTCCTTGGATATTGTGTGGGATTATTTTGGTTTTTTGAGACAGGGTTTTCCTGTGTGGCCTTGGGTGTCCTTGAACTCTCTGTAGAGCAGGATGGTGCTGAACTCAGATGACTGCTTGGGTACCCTGAGTGCTGGGATTGAAGGTGTGTGCCACCACAGCTTAGCAAGTGTGGGCGTTTTCAAAGCAAGTGGATATGTAATGTATATATAGATGACATTAAATGTCATTGCTATTTGAATTTTATTTTAATTGCCAAATTATAGTTGGATATATTTGTTTTTTTCTATGAAAAATTGAATCTTCATACACTTATTTTCCTTCGAGACAGTGTTTCTCTGTAACAGCTCTGGCTGTCTGTCCTGGAACTCACTGTGTAGACCAGGCTAGCCTTGATCTCTGAATTCAGATTTACCTGCCTCTACCTCCCAAGTGCTGGGATTAAAAGCATGTGCCACCACTACTGGACTCTTTGTACACACTTAAACTATTAGATGTGCAAGTGCAATGATCGTTTTCAAGTACATATTACATACCATAAAACATTCAGGTGGTAATTATAATGTCCTCTCAATTTTGAGTATATATAGCAACATCAGTCATCGCTACCATCAAACATGACTTTGTACTTCTTCAAAAGTACCTGCTGGTCAGGCGGTGGTTATGATGCATGCCTTTAATCTCAGCACTTGGGAGGCAGAGGCAGGCCGATCTCTGTGAGTTTGAGGCCAGCCTGGTCTACAGAGGGAATTCCAGGACAGCCTCCAAAACCTGTCTCGAAAAACAAAAACAAAAAAGTAACCAACAACTAAAACCCCATTTACCTTTTGGGGGGTGAAATAGTTTTTCAAAGACCTGGTTGGTCTTAAACATGGAGCTGCCTGCCTCTGCCTTTAGAATGCTGAGATTAAAGATATGTGCCCACGTGCCTGGCTGTTGCCTAAGCCCTTTATGTTAAGTGTGTATGACTTTTTTGCCTGTCAGGATGTGTGTACCACATGGGTGGTCAGTGCCTTTGGAGGGCCAAAAAAGATATCATCTCCTGTGGCTGGGGTTGGAGATGGTTTGAACCATCTCTCCAGCCTTCGATGTCATATTTTAAAAACCATTTCCTAATCCAAAACCATTCTTCTTGACAGTGGGGCACTAACAGTTTCTGCCATTCACACTTGTTTTTTAATACATTAATTTGTTCCCTTTTGTTCCTGGGCAGTGTTCCATTGTTAAATATACTATGTTGTTTATCTATTGTGCCCTTTTTGATTGACATTTGAATTGTTTCTTGCCTTACTATGAAGAAATCCACTGTGAAGATTTTTATTCAAGGTTTGATGTGAGGAGGGACAGACCATATGCTTTCATTTGTTCTGGATAATTGGAAGTGGAATTGCTGAGTCATGGCAATATTATGACTTTCCACCAGCAATAATGAGTTTCAGTTGCTGTTCAGTCTTTCGAACAGTGGGACCTGGCAGATTTTGCCTTTAGTAATTCTTTTGGTTTTTGATTTTTGGTTTTTTGAGACAGGGTTTCTCTGTGACTTTGGAGGCTATCCTGGAACTACCTCTTGTAGACCAGGCTGGTCTCGAACTCACAGAGATCCGCCTGCCTCTGCCTCCCGAGTGCTGGGATTAAAGGCGTGCGCCACCACTGCCTGCTTGCTTTTAGTAATTCTAAGCATAGCTACATCATTTTCATTCTTAGCCCACTGTGGCTTACAGTTCTTGTTTTTACAAGGCAGGGTTTTATATAACACTCCTGTCTTGTGAGTGACCATATAACCAACAGGCAGACCTCAACATCCTGTTCTCTTTGCTCTAGCTTTTTTGAGATGGACTCTTATTGGCTGGCTTGGGAACCACCACAGACCTGCTGGTCTCTTAGCAAAGAGGAAGCATTTCTCCAAACTTCTGGCTACAGGTGTCTGCCACCATACTGGGATTAGGCCATAGAGAGGATTTCAAGACAGGTGGTGGTGGCACCTTTAGTCCCAACATTGAGGGTGAGAGGGAGGCAGAGGCAGGTCAGCCTGTTCTACAAAAGCCAGTTCTAGGACAGCTAAGGCAACACAGATAAACCAGAGAGGGGGTGAAGGTGGATTTCTCCAACAAGCCCAGAGTAACCTTAATTGCATCTTGCTCCTTTCTGCTTCACTTTTCCAGAATTTCAGCCTTCCTTTCCATAGCCACTACAAACTATATCAGCAGAGAAGCCATGAACCTGTCTTTTGAGCCAGATCTTACTTTCATGGATTTGTTTTATTTACTCTGTGTTAAGCATGCATATATTCTGGTTTACCTGTTCTGAAACAACCTCTGGAGATCAGAGGATACTTTCAGTACTTCATTTTCATTCCACCAAGTATGTTCTGGGATCAAACTGAGGTCCTCATAATTTGTGGCAATCATCTTTAACCACAGAGCCTTCTTTCCAGCCCTCAGTATAATTGGGCTTAGCACTGTATTTCATGGCTTGTAGTGTAGCAGTCATTTACTAGCTAAACAGTTGTTTTTCCTCTTTGATTTTAGGTTTTGTTTTTGTTTTCTCAAGACAGGGATTCTCTATGTATCCCTTGGTTGTCCTGGAACACACAGAAATCCCCCTTTGCCTACAGAAGAAGGCTGGTATTAAAGGTGCAAGCAACTGCACCAGGGTGATCCTCATTTCAGGGAATCCAGAGCCTGTGGGTTTTAAACAAATGCCAGGCAATTGCTCCCCTGGGATATTGGCATATACACATCCTGGTAAGGCTTCTAGGCAGGTGAACTTCCTATCCATGGCTTTTACTATCTATAAGACAGCTGTATCTCAAGCTGATGTACCTGAACCTGAACCAGTTTACAAATAAAATACCAAGAGGCCTTAGAGGAAGACTTCTGTTAGTGTAACACGTGCCGAGACTTCATCTTGTCAACACCTTGTGTTTTGTTCTTGTTTTTATTTCCTTAAGAGCTGAGGACCCAACCCAGGGACTTGCACTTGCCTGAGCTAAATCTCCAACCCCCAGTTTGTGTTCTTGACACAAACTTGACATTTTTTTTATAGACAGGCTGTGGTGGGGAAGAGACAGGAGGACAGCTAGGGCTGTTACACAGAGAAACCCTGTCTCAGAAAAACAAAAAGATTTATATTTTAGCCAGGCAGTGGTGGCACAAGCCTTTAATCCCAGCACTTGGGAGGCAGAGGTAGGCAGATCTCTATGAGTTTATGCCAGCCTGGTCTACAAGAGCTTCTTCCAGGACAACTTCAAAGTTACACAGAGATGCCCTTTATTGAATCTTGCCTGCATGTGTTTCTGTGGAACTGGAGTTAGACAGTTGCCAGTGCCCATGAGAGTGCTGGGAATTGAACCTGGGTCCTTTGGAAGAGCAGCCTCTGCTCTTAGCTGCTGAGCTGTCCCTCCAGCCCCAGACTTGAATGTTTGATTCATTTCTTCTGCCCTCATTTCCTTGGTTAGCAGCACACAAAAATTCTAGATTCGGCCAGAAAAGTCAAATGTTGATGGTTTTATAAGAAGAGTAGCCTCCTGAACTATGTGTTGGCCTGCATAGGTACTCTGACTAAATAATGTCAAGGTTGGTGAAAAACTAGTCATGAGAATTAATGGAATTCAGAATCCTGCTTTGATTTGTCCTGTATGCCAGTCTGCTGAGGATGTTCTGATCTTCCAGCCTCTACCTCACAAGTGATGTGATTCCATGCCTAGGACAGCCCCTGCAGATCCTGGGGACTAAATCCAGGGCTTCATGCACACTAGGCAAGCATTCTGCCAAGGGGGCTACGTTTCTAACTTGTCTCTTCTCTCCTCCGCACTCCCAACTCTGCTTCAATTTTGGACATGGTCTGACTTTGTGGACAGGCTATCCTCAAGCCTAGGTCACCGAGAGCATAATACTAAAGAATATATTTTGTTTGTGTTCCTACAACTTACCTGATTTCAAATGTGACTTAAATTAATGTCAGGTGTTTCTTTTTAGTGTTTGGTGGTTTTTTGTTGTTGTTGTTGTTGTTGTTTTGTTTTGTTTTGTTTTGTTTTTGACAGGGTTTCTCTATATTGCTTTGGAAGTTGTCCTGCATATTGCTCTGTAGACCAGGCTGGCCTTGAATTCATGGAGATCTGCCTGCCTCTGCCTTCCAAGTGTTGGGATTAAAGGCTTGCACTACCAACGCCCGGCTTTTCTTTCTTTTAAAGATTTTTTTATTATGTATACAGTGTTCTAGCTGCACATATACCTGCAGGCCAAAAGTGGACATTAGATCTCATTATATATGATTGTGAGCCACCATGTGGTTGCTGGGAGTTGAACACAGGACCTTTGGGAGAGCAGTTGGTGTGAGCCATCTCTCTAGCCCCATGGTTCTTCTTTTCTCATGTCCAGAGCAATGGTTCACACACTTGTGCTTTGTGGTTTGGTTTTGAATTTTTGTGATGGGATCTTACTTTATTCCAGGCATCCTTAATAAACTCATGCCAATTTCCTGCCTCAGTCTCCCATGCACTGGCATCCCGAGGATGCTCCTCAGTACTGAAAACTCTGCAGAAGACTTGATCAGATAGATGTGGGAAGGAACAAGGGGAAACTTGAGCTCCAGGAAGCACCGGTTTTTCTGAGGGAATTTATTATCGACACTCAGTGCCAGTGTTCACCAGTGGAATCTCTTTTGTGGAATTTCTGTTCTTGGAAAGCAGTTATAACGATGAGCTGGCTAGAGACTTGATACTTACTGTACATGGAAAGGCCCACCCTTCAGGTGCCTTGGAGAATGCCAGGGGGAGCCTGTGGTGAATGACACAGGGATGTGAACAAGGGCAAAAAAGACCCTGAAGAGGTTAAAGGGTAAATCATAAGATTTGGGGGCTTGTTTGCAGATGGTGGAAACCCCCGGGTTCCATCCTAGCTCTGGGAAGCAAAATAAATAGATAGCCTGGTCACCTGACCCAATTCTAGAGTGGGCACTGGGGTACCTAATAAAATATTGGAGGGGGGGGAATGAGGTGGTGTAGCCTGGCAAATATCCCAAGTCTTCAGGATCTAAATGAAAACTGGGATTTTTTTGAAGCTAGTGAGGTAGATTTATGCATCCCTGTCTCTCTTTAAACCCAGTGTAGCTCAGGCTGGCCTTGAACCTTGCTCCTGTCAGAGTGTCTACCCAGGTATGTGTGATTGGGACTTGCCTCATTGTGGTTATGTTTTTCTGGTTTTTGTTTGGTTTGTAATAAAACAAATGCCCTGTCACATGCCTGTGAGTCCAGTAATTGGAAGGACAAGGCAGGTAGGTTTCCATGAGTTTGAGGTTCCTACATTGATCTAAAGGAGCATTTCTCAAAAACATTAATTATGGCCTATGATGAAATACTTTGAATATCAGAGATTATACCATTTCATAGTTATATGAACATTCTTGTATTCTAGTTCCAGGCATCCATGATACAATCACTTAAGCTTAGTAAATATTGCTAATAGTCTTCTTAGACTGAATAAAACTCCACTGTGTACGAATATCTTATTGAACAGCAGCACAAATGCTGGTGCCCTACACCTTGGATACCGGGACTAGAGCCACAATAAACATGGCTGGTGTGTAGGCATCTCTTGTGATTTAGCTTTCTTTCCCTCCTTCTTTCCTTCTTTTTACTGCATTTACTTGTGAATTGTCTTGACTACCAGGCTTGCTCTGCAAGCAGCTGTACCTGGTGAGCCATCTTGACTGCACTAGATTCATTGGGATGCATAGGTCATTTATCTGGTTCATGTGGTACTTGCAGTTTCTTCATACTAATTTCATGGTGAGTGTGTGTTACATGGTACCCACAGGGAGATGAATCACTATTCTCAAGAACTGGAAACTATGTGTGGAGCCCTGGCTAGCTTGAACTCAGGAATGGTCCTCCTTCCTCCACTCCCATGCTTAGCTTACAGGAATTTGCCTGAGTAGGGAGGTCAGCAGGATGGCTGAGGAGACAGCGCAGGAATTGTTTTGTCTAATGAAGCTGTCATGGCTTACTCAAAAGTCAAATGTGTTTGGAGATGGCTACTTCATTCCTATGTATAATGTATACATATATTTTATTTTTATGGAGACAGGGTTTCCCTGTAGCTTTGGAGCCTGTCCTGGAAATCAGTAGATCAGGCTGGCCTTGAACTCACAAATCTGTGTGTTTCGGCTTCCTCAGTGCTGGGATTAAAGACATGCGCCTCTATCACCCAGCGCCATTTCTATATATTTGAGGCAGTCCTCCCATCATAATATGCTAGGAGCATTTTAACTTCCTCGTGGACCTGCTCTTGTTTCTTCTAAGGCCTGCTTTTGTTTTTCCACACCTCTCCACACCAAGCTAAGAATAGATTTGCTTTGGCTACTTAAGAAGTCACCAGGTTTGACAGTCACTAGGCCTGATGAGCCAGCAGGCTAGGGAAGAACAATAGGGTTTGTTCATGGGGAGCACACTAGCACTTGGTTAGACAGCCGATTCTCTGTAACCCTACTGCCAAACAGGGTTTCTCTGTAACCCTGGCTATCCTGGAGCTTACTCTGAAGACTAGGCTGGCTTTGAACACAGAGATCTGCCTCCTTCTCTCTCCTGAGTGCAGAGATTAAAGGTGTGCACAACCACCACCACCACCCAGCATGTTGCTTTTAATTTGTCTGTGTGTCTGTGTGTGGGTAATGTGCACATGAGTGCCAAAGGCATTGAGCTCCAGGACTCCTCCTAGAGCTGGATTCCACTGCAGTTGATCTGGAACTGGAACAGGAGTCCTGCAAGATCAGAGCATTTTCACCACGGAACCATCCAGTGCCTTCTGTGGGTTTTTAATCCCTTGATTTGGATTACAGGCCAACCACATGGAAAGCTCACTGAATATTATATGTAGAATCCCTTGTAAGGGGTTGCTTTTTTACCTCTTGAAAAGGAAAGGGTTTGTTTGGTGTTTTTGTTTGTTTGTTTGGTAGGGTTTCTTTGGTTTTTCAAGACATAGTTTCTCTGTGTAGCTTTGGAGCCTATCCTGGCACTCGCTCTGGAGACCAGGCTATGGTTTGTGTTCTTTATGGAAAATAGTGCAGCCTTAAAAGCTCATGCTCTGGACAGGATTTATAGATCTCACTGCTGTGAATGAAACCAGGCGCAGGAGCACAAATGAACTATATTCTCAGTCCCTGATGGAGAACTGTTGTCTTTTTAAAGATTTGTTTTCATTTTTATGGGTGTAAGAATCTTGCTTAGATGTTTCTAAGTGCACTGCCTGCTTATCTGATGATGGGAGAAGCCAGAAGAGGGAGCTGGGAGCACGTCTCAAAAGGGGAAAAAAAAAAAAGATTAAAAGAATCGTGTTTAGATGACTGAGGTTATAGGTCAGTAGCAGAGCCTTTGGGTAGCATGCACAAAGCACTGGTCCATACTTCAAGTTTGCCTGGGAATTTCAGTGCCACAATGGACTATATCCTTGGCTGTATATGTGTGTATGAATCTGTTACATATGACAGATTCCATTTTCAACAGGTTGATGAAAATTAATCATCTATGTAAGTAACCCTGGGATCAAGAGATAAACAAGTTCAGCTGGTTCAATGGATCCAGTTTAATTTCTGAGCAGCCACATGGTAGCCTACAGACCCTGCAATTCCACTTCCAGGTGTTCTGACACCCTCTTCTGCCCAGGACAGGTTCCTGCACACGTGATGGCACACATACATCTAGGAACACACAGCGATCAAACCCATAAACATTAAATAAGCAAATTATTTAATCTTGAAAGTCTTAATTCATATATAAGCATAAATATAGTATGTAGAATGCTAATTCTGATATACAATTGTGGCTCCAAGGCCATGACTAAGTCTAATGGAACCTCCACTTGTGGAGTCCATTTAAATGAAAACACTCATAAATAATATTTGGGAATGTGGGCGTCATTCTTTCCAAACTGCTTCCTGCTGATCGGGGGCACTGAAATACCATCGGGATCCTAAGAAAACCCAGAAATCCTGACTGTAGTGGTCTGGCTGCATAGTCCCAGGTGTCTTCGATGTTGCATCTCTTGGCCATTGCTTTAGGGGGGTCTTCATCAAACCCTGATAGTCTGGAAGGAATCCACAGCTTTTCATTTTCTTTGGAAACACAAGCAGAAATTCTTTTCCCAAGTAATGTGTCCTTATACTTAAATTTTGAAGTCAAAGTCGTTTTGAAATATGTAAGTTGAATTAATCCAACAAGCAAGCCTGTTTTAGCAGTTATTCATTCCTTGGCAATTGAGCAATTCAAAGACAGCACAATACCATTCAGTATTTGGACTCTGTATATTCTTTTATTATTCTATTTGTTTTTTACTTCTCATTTTCTATTCTATTTTTTTGTTTTGTTTTCATTTTCTTTTTGAGACAGGACTTCTCTATTTCCAATCCAACTCTCAGGACTTGAGGCCCCCTTTTTGTACCTTTACTAATCTTCCCTCAAAAATCCTTAATTGCTGGCCAGCCTTCCGAGGGTGATCTCTCAGGGTCCTCCCTTTCTTTTCTAATCTGGGTGGAACTTCCCCCACTATGACTAAGTCCAAGTATCACGTGAAAGCCTGGATGTTTAGTTAAAAGCAGAGACGTCTGGCCACTTGTGCTATATGCATCTGTCACAACTTGTTCCAGAGAGAGAGCAGTCTTATATACACTTAGAGTACAGTGGTGAAACCCCAGGTGTAATTGATGCCAGTAGGCAAGGCCGGAATTGTAAGCCAGGACTGGAAAACAGGATACATCCGTGGTTATTGGCTGACAAGCAACTCAAGGGACCCAGTGGGGGCTGTGGCAAAGCAAGAATAATTAGAATAATTGTTGGTGGGAGTCTTTCCTAAAACTACTAAAGTTCATTCCTGAAGCAACACACTTAAGATTTGCACCATACCCTCTATCTTTTGTGATGCTAGGTATTGAACTGAGCCCCACATATCCTTTGCCAAGTTTTGACCATTGAACAAATGTACTACTTGTGATTGCTTGATTGACTGGAGTGTCTCTATGTAGTTCTGGCCAACATTACAGTCATAGACCAAACAGGTTTATATGTATATGACTCCGTCCCTGGGAGTCAGGAGTGAACTGCTATGTGTGGTTTAAGTGGAGGTGGAGGCAGACTGAAGATATCAGGTCTAGGATTTAACAAATGCTATTGAAACCCTGCCTCTAAGCTCATTTTAAGTACTATTAAGTTGTTGAACTCCAGCTGGACATAGTGGCCCTCACCTGTAATCCAAGTATTGACACTTGGTCAGGTGCCTTGCCATAAACTCTAAGCTTGCCTGGATACATAGCAAAGAGCCTGTGAAGTAGATGTCTCGTTTCAGCAGGTAATGGGAAACATTTCTGTGCTTGCTTTACAGAGAGACGATAACAAATCAGTAAATGGCCCCAAGCCAGAGTCCATGGCATACAGCCAATGTGGTCATGGGGAAGAAGGGCACAGATTGGATTGGATCGCGCATCCCCTTGAAAATGTTGGGAAGAATACTAAAAGCATGACGGCAATTGAGGTGGGGCAGTGGACGCCAACCAAGAGAGCCCACTTCTCGGGTCAAGTCAAGGGAGACCTCGATGCAAATTTAACCGAGGTTGTAAGTTCCCAGTCCTTTGAAGAGGACAGGCAAGAAACCAAACCTTCCCCTATGTTTGCACAGACCATGAGAAACGTCATAAAAAATGTGCACTGTTTACCTGCCGACACAAATCTTCTAATCAACAAATTGGATCTCCAGGAAATCAGCAAGGTATTGGGAAATACCTCTAAATTTCCGACTAACTCTGCAAACTGCAAGGATGTCATGAGCTCCATCACTGCTGATGGTTGTGATCAACTAAAGGACACAAATAACATCTTCCTCTTCCAGAAGCCTGACTTGAACTGCCAATCTGGTGTAAATTCCACCAACTTCAATCATCCTACCACACACAGTGCTGCTAGTCAACCCCAAACCCCTGACAAGGTACATAGTAAGGAACCTAAAGAGGACTCTCCAGTTCAGCCTAGTCTTTTATCAATAATAAAAGACAGGAGATTGACACTTGAACAAGTGGTAGCCATCGAAGCCCTTACTCAGCTCTCAGAGGCTCCATCAGAGAATTCCTCACCATCAAAGTCAGAGAAGGATGAAAAGACAGATCAGACAACAGCTAGTCTGCTTCATAGTTGTAAGGCGCTCCTTAATTATGTGAGAAAAGACCTCCAGGACCCAAACTCACAAGGGAAGTGTCTTCAGCACCCAGACACTGTGGTCTTCAATGGTCAGATCACAACAATCAAGTTGTTGGATAGCTCAGCTACCAACCAAGAACTTGAAAACTCATGTGGACATGCCAATACACTTAAAGAGGGTAGGAAATGCATTGCTGGAGGCAAATTGACCATTGTTAAAGATGCACATTATACAGAAATTGAAGAAGATGTGGCAGCTCAATTGACACAGCTTGCATCCCACATTAATCTCACTACTGCAGAAAGTAAGAATGCTGAATGTCCACTGGGGAGCCTTGTTTCAAAGACTATCCAGGAGAAGGGCATAGTACAACAGAAACCACCTTCAGATATACTAACCAAACCTGGTATACCGATAGCAAAGCCAAAGAACAAGACCCGGAAAAAAGCAAAAACGACCCCCAAAACAGACAAGCCGAAAAAGGAACCACTAGTCTCTCTTAGCTCTCAGGAAAATGATAAGCAAGAGCAGTTTGCAACCAAGTACAGTAAAATGCATGACATTTGGATGTCATGCAAATTTCAAAGATTTGGCCAGTCTGGTCCACATGATGTTCCTCTTTTGCTGGGAAATATTCCTACCTTTGAGGAGATATTAACACCGGTGGTTCATAGTAGAGACATATTAGGCTTGAAAAACAATACCCTATTTCCTCCTGTCAGTCAGATACAATTCAGAAGGTACTCTGAATCAGCCAAGGAGGAAGTGAAAGTTGAGCCACAGGAGTCTCTACCATCATGCCAGTTCAAGAGAGAATCCAGCAGGCAGGTATTTGCAGACCTGGCAGATCGAGCTCAGGTAGAGCCCAGGGAGAACATCAGTGAGAAAGCTCAGCCTCTGCCACAGCCTTCCCCTCCATCTAACCAGTGTGCTAACATGCCTGGTGCTGATAAAACGCAGTTTCACTTATGTGCTCAAGAGAACCTGGTGCATCAGATACCACCATCGTTGCCTGGTACCTCTCCTGACACACCCTTTCCAGAGCTCTTGTCCATCCTCAGTAAAGACAATGTGACAAATTCAAATGGGATTACACTTGGGATGGCAAAGTGGGAACTACAAACACCGAGCAATGGACCACTGGGGGACTCCATCACACACAGTGCACAGACAGATTTCAATGAGACCATCAGGAACTGCCTTAGGGAACCTGCGACATTGCTGCTACCTGGAGCGAATGAAGAGAAGGACTCTGTCTTGGAAGGGCCCCCCTGTGACTGTAAAGGTGAGTGCTCATTTGTGTGGCATCTCCACCACGACTAAGTCTGAGTATTGGGCAAAAGCCTGGAGATTTACTTAAAAGCAGAGACATCCGGCTGCTTGCGCTGCTTCAGTCTGTCTGACCTTGTTCCGTGGGAGAGCACCATTATATACACTTACAGCACAGTGGAGAAACCCCAGGTGTAATTGATGCCTGTGGACAAGGCCAGGGCTGTAAGCAGGACTAGAAAACAGGATGCACCTGTGGTTATTGGCTGATCAGCAACTCACAGAGACCCTGTAGGGGCTGGGCACAAAACCTCCCCCTTCTTTATATATAGATTAGTGCCTGTCTTTGGTGACCAGGACGTTGATGCCAACCTTCCCCATCAATGGAGAAATCACTCAGGCTGCATGACTCTGTCTTAGTCTTGCTGGCATCCCCTTTGGTCTCACCCATTATCTGCTGCCTAATTTTTCTGTAGGCTCAACCATAGTTGAGCTGAAGGATTCTCTGTGGCTCTCGTGTGACCAATTGAACTTGGCTTGTCTATCCCTGAGGCACCTCAGCCAAATGAAGCATATGATAACAAGTCCTATGACTACAAGGCCCAGAGAAAATGACCCAGTCCATTCTTTGACTAAAGGCCTGCCATCTGCAATCCCCTAAGGAGGATCTCTCCAGAGGATGGAGTAAACCGGGTCTCATTTACCCTAATAATTTAATTGGCCAATTGATGAGTATAATTTGTCCATTATGATTTAAGCTTCCTACCCAGACTAAGTTATTTATGGAGTTCTGAATGCTTAGAGCCTCTGTTGCTTCCCCTGCCAGTTTACCACCAGGTTGGTTGTAGTTACTGACTGTAAGATGGCAACCCCAGATACAGTGGCTCCTGTAGCAGCAATAGCTGCAATCACCCCAACAGTGATGCCAAGTCTTTTTGTCTATCAACTTGCCAGATGAATCCTCTGTTTAGAAACTGGAACTCTGGAACCCACTGCCCTCTTTATTTCACAGAATATAGATTTGATGACATCAAAGGTCAGAAACACTGGTTCAGTCTATCTCACTCGAACTGTCTTGGGCAGGCCCTCAGGGTTTTAGGTCTGAATTTTTTCTGCTGTATGGATCTCAAACTTTCTGGCAGCCATCCAGATTTATTCTTTTCCTGCAAGCAAACACAAACGTGCCCTTGGCACCAAATTAGAGACGGATCGGGTCTTCTCCACTGTCTAATGTATTAGGTGGAGACTGGGGACATTTCTTCCCCCTTCTTTTTATCTGTTCAAGTTACGTTTTCAAGGAGCTAAGAGCACACTCCACAATTTCCCGTCCCCAAGGATTACAAGGAACGCCTGTTTTGTGATCAATTTTCTATTGAGTACAAAATAGCGGAAATGCCCTACCAGAACATCCAGATGCATTGTCCGTTCTATCATGTCTGAAACTCCCATGTAAGCAAAACATTCAGCCATAACTTATATGCCTAATGGCTTCTCCAGTTTGTGCAGTGGCCATCAAGAAGCCTGAATACATCTAAATTACCCCGTGCATACATTTTTACTTGCTAAACTCTGCACTCTGAGTAAAATCCATTTGTCCTAAATTAGGAAGCAGGCCTCCAGGGTTCACTCTTAAATGAGTTACAGATAAATACGGTGGGCACACCTTATTGTTTGACTATTTTGATGAGCAGTCTCTCTGGTTAAACCAAGTTGCATTCTTTTGCTCTCCTGATGATGAAAGTCATGAGACTGTAGGTCCTTCTCTACCCAAGATAAAGCAACCAACTTTGTCAACCAATCTGTTGACCGGGAAGGTTTGAATTAGCTTTTGTGTCACCCACAAAACATTGCAATTTTCTCTTTTAGTTAGCTGTGTAGGTGAATTCAATTATAATTGCAAAATATATATATTATATATATATATATATAATTTGAAAAAAAATTAGGAGGATCTCTGTATCCTCTTCTCAGCTAAATGTTATAGAATCAACCCTACAGATTTCCTTTGCTCTTAGGCCATGCTGTAAGGCTCTGCTATTTTTTGCTGACTGACTGGAGGGCTCAAATCGCCCACCTTTCCACTTAAGACATTGACGGATTGGATGCTCTTTTTAACTACATTCACAGTAATTTAGGCAGCTTTTTTAACTATATCCATAGAATTCAAGTTCCCAAAGTAACTGAAGCAGTTTCTTTTGTCAACACTCACATACTCACAATCACATTGCATAGATAATGAACGGTATGGCTACACCACACCCACAGAGCATCACACCATCTCTAATCTCTTTTCCTAGGTTATGCTTAGTTTGTTGAAATGAAACTTCTGTAATAGAAATCTCTTGTAGCATAATAGCTATAGGCAATCCTTGAATTAAGAGCATCCAATATTCGAATAAATCCAAATTTTTCTCTGTTCCCTTTCTTTCTCTCAAGGTGTTAAAACAGTTTCTGACACGAAGCATTAACAGGCATTCTCTACACACTTGGCTGTGACCTTTCTAGGTTTTGACCTTGGCCTCCTCTTGCCTTTTGCCCTATTCTCTGACCACATCCAAAGCATCCTTTACAAGGCTTTGTTTGTGCCTTTTTTCTCCCCAATGCCTTGCTTTCTCGGGAGGAATATAACATATCCTGTAAGGTCTTTGAGCGGCCTGGCATGCTGTCTTAGCATTCTCATAAGCTACTTGTTTCATAATCAAAAGTTCAACACCTGTATCTGCCATTATTCCTGATGATGCCTGCATTAGCCTGGAGACAAAATTCTGACATAACTTCTCAGGTCCTTGCCTGCTCTTTATAAAGTCCTAGCAGTTGGAAGCTTGTTCAAAGTTCTCTTGGCAGTTGCGCCAATCTGCACATATGCTGCTATCTCAAAGCCTAACTGCTGATCTACATCTTTGTATTGCCCTTCCTGGAGAGCGTCTCACAAGAAACAGGAAGTTTTTGGCCTCTATCTTCTCAGCAGTGATCTAACACTGTTCTGCAAATTCTGATTTTTCTCTCATCTGAGGAAACCTAAAAATTTCTTATGTCCTGTGAGGGGGATTCCACTAAATGTTTCAAGCCTCTTAGCTCCTGCTGAATTTTACCACTGGGTTTTGCCTCTGTATTACCAGTTAAAACAGAGGGAGGTGAAGGTACTTAGTAACTTTTTCTTCACACTCATCCCAATCACTCTTCCCTGTAATTTTTCATCTAGCCACTCCTCAGGTGGGGAGGTCTCTGGTCTCTATTATATTGCTAACCAAGTCAGGGGCAGATATTTAATGCTGTCCTGTGCTTATGAGCAGTGGCAACTTTCATTTCTCCAGCCATGAAGTAGCTAGGATACACCTGTTGAGGTGGCTTCTGTGAGGGAAGGACCCTTTCAAAACTTTTAAAACTCTAAAATCTTCTGTACTTGCTTCTGCTTTACTTCATCTCTCCTGGCTATAAGAATATACCAAAGGAAATTTACAAACATCTGTCTAGTAATTCTCTGTCTCATATCTCTATATACATTTTTACTCTCAAGGTTAAATTACTTCTGTATCATCTGGCTAATATTCCTGGTCTTTACCATTTATAACCAACCCCATTTAAATGAAAGCACACATTTATAAACAATATTTGGGAATGTTCTCTCCAAACCACTTCCTGCTGTTAGGGGGTGCTAAAATACCATGGGGATCCTAAGAAGACCCAGAAATCCTGGCTGGATTTGTCTGCAAGGCTGCCTTGTCCCAGCTGACTTAGATGCTGGGACACTGCTTCAAGGGGCGTTGCTTCATCAAACCATACTAGTCTGGAAGGAACCCACAGCTTTTCACTTTCTGTGGAAACAAAAGTAGAAATTCTTTTCCCAAATAACCTGTCCTTATACTTAAATTTTGAATTCAAAAGTATTTCTGAAGTATGTAAATTGAACTAATCCAGCAGCATTTATAATCAAGTGTAGTTTAGTGGTTATTCTTTCCTTCACAATTGAACAACAGCATACAGTATGCAGACTCTGTATTTTCCATCTACACCTGGCTCATTTATATATCCTATTTCCTTTACTTTTATTTTATATTTTATTATCTTAATACCAGTACCTTGTTTCTTTAAACTTTCTCTGTGTATTCCTTTGAGACAGCGCTTCTCTATTCCAATCCAACTCTCTAAGGAGTTGAGGCGCCCTTTCGGTACCTTTACCAAACCACCCTCATAAATCCTTACTTGATGGCCAGTCTTCGGAGGGCGATGTCTCGGGGTCCCCTTTCTTTCCTGATCTCAGTGGAATCTCCACTTGTGGCGCTGTGCAACGAATAGGTCTGAGTATCAGGCGAAAGCTTGGATGGAGATTTACATAAAAGCAGGGACATCCAGACGCTTGTGCTATGTGCGTGTGTGCACCTTCATTCCAGGGGGTGAGCAGCCTTATACACACTGACAGCACCGTAGAGAAACCCCAGGTGTAAGAGGTCTTGGAGAAATCCAGGTGTAATTGATGCCAGTGGGCAAGGCCAGGACTGTAAGACGGGACTAGAAATCAGGATGCACCTGTGGTTATTAGCTGACAACTCACAAAAGACCCCCGTGGTGGCTGGTGACCAAAACATTTGTGTGTGTGTATTTTCTTTCCAATTCATCTTTATTGGGTGGGAGCATCTTTGACCCTAGCTAAGATGCACCAAGTATTTTCTTGTTTTTCTATTGAAGTTTTACTTTATTTTAACTCCAATTCCTGTGGATCCAACACCTTAGGCATTGACGGGCACGTGCATTGCGTTGCACATACCCACATGCAAACATAAACACCTAGAAGGACAAGAGTTGCCCTAGGTTCACCCCTTGCTTTTATTTTTGTTTTTTAGATTGCAAATATTCCCTGCTTGCTATAATGCTTCTTGCACACCCTTACCAGTGGTTCTGCCTACAGCCTTGTATGTGCTAGGGAAGTATTGCACGATTGAGCTGCACCCTCCACCCAGAAAAATGACTTTTAAAAACACCATTGTACTGATGTATTGTGTATGATCTAATACAGCCACTGGAGATGAAAATGGAAAGCTCTGCTGAGAGCCCATCTTAATAATTTCCAGTCATATTAACAGAAAGGTAAAAGAGAGACGAAATAAGATCCCTTAAATTTTGTCTTCTCTCCTTTGACTCCTGGAAGAATTAGGAGCCAAAAGGTGGCAGCAGGGGCAAGTACAATGACAGTATCAGTTGTCTTCTTCTTGAAAGACTAAAAAAAGGAAGAAAGAAACAAAAAGCCCCTGTGCTATTGTTGCAAAACTGGGTCTAATAATCTTATTCCTTCCACAGATCAAACAGACAAAGGCCCATATTATACACACCTGGGGGCAGGACCAAGTGTTGCTGCTATCAGGGAGCTCATGGAGACTAGGTGAGGAGATGTTTCCCTGCTATTGTTTCCTTGCTAAAACCATTCGTCACCATGGACCTGGGTCAATGCAGAAGAAAGGTCTTGGGGCGATCATGAGGTGAATGAAGATGATCAGGAGTGTGGGTATTATTAGGTCCTTGGTACGACTGTCCTTTTGAGTTCTTCCTCCCAGGAGCTCAGAGCCCTGGAAGCTTGTCCTCATGCAGGAAGCCTAACTGATGAATCAGGAGCATGCATTTTTCTATTACTGTACAGATGACCATCACCAAACCTTTAACCTTAACTTCCCAACACTTGTATGGATGCCAGGCAAATGTTAAAGTGATCTTTATGTCAATAGAGCTGGGTTACAAAAAACAATCTGCCACATAGCAGCTGGCTTTTAGCCAATAAATAACAGCTGTTTCATTTTAACTGATGTTCATGTGTATTTTCAATGAATTCAGAGGTGAAACTATGGAAGTTTTAAGCACAGATTGTCATTAATTGGTCCCACCCCCCTACTGTGTTCTATACTCAGGTACTGCGAAAAGGGAAAGGCAATACGGATTGAGAAGATAGAGTACATGGGGAAAGAGAGCAAGAGCTCAAGGGGCTGCCCAGTTGTCAAGACTGTGAGTACTGCTAGTAAACTTTTCTTGGTTCTTTGGAAAAAGGATTTTTCCCATGGGTTACAATAAAATATTTTGTTTTGGCTAAAATGGAGGCTACGAAATTTGCCATGTATGTCCACGCGAAGATGAGAAAGGAAGCTTTGTGTCTTTACTAGGTTTTGGATTTCTGTGGTAGGGTGTTTAAACACATTGAACAGGAAAGGAAAAGTTTCAAGTGCACAATTTGGGTCACACATTTGCTCTGGATGTTTTGTCTGTACAGGTACTGAAGATGTATGGTTTTTAAAAGCCCCTGGCTGCCCTAGAACTCCCTTTGTAGACCAGGTTGGCCTGGAACTCCCTTGTGCTTGGGCTAAAGCTGTTCACTACCACTGTACCAAGGAGAAATATTTTTTTAATCATGTAGTCCCACGTCATAACCCCAGTTTGATGATACGTAATAACGGTCTTGTCTCCCTCATTTTGCATTAACCCTAGAATACCCACATTAAGATGAGTAATCACAAGATTGTGTAAAGAGACATTTCTAGACAACTGGTTGAATGGGCGTGGTGGAGTATCATTTTAGCCTATGGAGTTAAGGTTGTCCTTATGTATGTGTGCAATGTGGTTTATGGGAGAATTAATTGTGTAGAGGGCAATCAAGGAAACCCCTTAGGTGCTAATTTAATGTTTTATTTATTTTTTGAGGAGGAGGCTTGCTTAGTAGGGAGAGAAAGCAAGTAACAAAGGTTAAGGGGAAGGTAACCTAAAAAAGTAAGGTAATAGAGCCAGGCAGTGGTGGCACTTTAATCCCAGCACTCAGGAGTAGTGGCAGGTTTATCTCTGTGAGTTCAGAGGCAGCCTGGTCTATAGAGTAAGTTCCAGGACAGGCTTCAAAGCTACAAAAAAAACAAAAGAAAAAGGAAATGTAAGATAATATCCAGCACTTCTGAGCATCTTTATTCCATCCTGAAGGTCAGTCACATGTTCTCCCCAATTAATCTCTTGGTCTTGTAGCAATTGAAAATAATGCCAGAAAAGTCCAGTCAGATTAAGAAGATGAAGGTAGAATGATATAAAGGTGCCAGGTCCAGGGTGACTTCATTGTCACTGTGAGGAGTTGTATATTTGGTATGCAATCGCAGCCCTTGAAGTATCTTTTCATAGGATTTATTTTCTGGTTTCTTGGTTGTTGTTTTTTCCAAGGTAGTATTTCTCTGTGTAGCCTGCCTCAAACTAGGATTAAAGGCATTTATGACCACTACCTGGCAATGGCCCTTCTCATTCAAATCACCACACAGTTAGAGAGAAATGTTAGGAAAACCTGAGTGAAGGAGGATCTATCCTCTAGTTTTTAAAATTACCAAGATATACTAACATCTATTGTATTGTTTTAAAAGCCATTTATTTGTTTATTAGAATGAATGGTGATGGTGTGCACATGACCACATCTCATGCGGATGGAGACAATTGATTAATACAGATGCTCTTATTGGTGTAGAGCTTGCAATTGAGCTCCAGAGATATTCCTTTCTCTGTTTGCAATGGAGAGATTACAGGCATATAAAGCCCCTCCTGGTGTTTTCTTATGTGTTCTGGAGACTTCACCTCAGGCCCTCATACTTGAACGCTTAAGATTTTTTGTTTTATTTTGCTTTTTGCTTTTTCCTACTAAGAAATCCTACCAGCCTCTAAATGGGATTTTAAAAATATGTGTATTTTAGCCAGGCACCTTTAATCCCAGCACTCGGGAGACAGAGGCAGGAGGATCTATATGAGTTTGAGACTAACCTGTTCTACAAAGCTACACAGAGAAACCCTGTCTCAAAAAAAAAAAGAAAGAAAGAAAGAAAGAAAGAAAGAAAGAAAGAAAGAAAGAAAGAAAGAAAAGAAAAGATGTGTACTGTGTACTAATTGCTTATTGGTCTCTACTGCAACCTAAATAAAGAGAGGTGATCCATGGACCTTGTGATAGTGCTGGAGGTGGAGCTCAGTGATACTGAGTGGACTTATATAGTGAATGAACTTCTATAGTGGGTGATAGGTGAACATGTTGATTTAGTCCAACATGACAAGATATAATGGTATAAAAATTTCTGGACCCATCTTCTTTAAGTCTAAGGCTGATTGAGTGCAGTTTAGGGCTCAAGGAGGGCTCATTTGCCTGCAAAATGTTAAGGTCTTTGTTATTTCTATATAGAAAATGTAAGTATTGGCCACTATGAACAAATGTATAAGAAATGGGTTTTAATTTGGTTTAATTTTTTCTTTTATAATGGCCATATTTCTTTTTCTTAGTGCATGTGTGTTCACACGTGTATGCTGCAGAGTAAGGCTTACCCATCTCGATGCCTCTAGATTGTTTTTGATGAGAGCCTTTACTAAATTTGTTGAAGACTTTGTTATGAATTGTAACTTCTTCATCCAACATTATTAAGAAAGTTTCCTTCATTTTGAAAGAGGTGAACCTACCTGCCCATATATAACAATATAACTTGTGTCAATATATCTTATTAAAGGAACAGATTTATACAAATCTGTGTGTAACCATCTAGCAGAAGTCATTGTCAAATTGGTTGGGAACCAATGGCCATCAACAAAGAAATGTAACAATAACATAGTTAACTCATGCCATGAAACATTATTACTCAAAGAAGATGATTGAAATGCAACTGTCTGGATCTGACTGACCCAAACTCAAAGGTACAGGTGTCTCAGGCAAGCACACCACCAACAGGGAGTCTTAAAATTACCTATTTATATTTAGTGTAGCTTGAATAATATTGAATCCAAAATTTTGTACATGCCAGACAATTGCTATAGAGACTCCTCCTTGTCTGCTGCCTGGATGCCCCTACCACCCAAAATTTAAATAATATTTTATTTAAATTTCCAGTTTTGCCGTAACTGGAACCTTGTTTTGTTTTGTTGGTTTTTTTGGACATGGTTTCTCTGTGTAGCTTTGGATCCTTTGGAAACTCTGTAGACCAGGCTGGCCTTGAACTCACAGAGATCTCCCTTCCTCTGCCTCTAAAGTGCTGGATTAAAGGCTTTTGCCACCAATGCTAAACTGTTCTTGCTTTTTTAACATTTGTTTGTTATGTATCTACTGTCAGAAGAGGACAGCTGATGTCATTTCATTATGATAGTTGTGAGCCACCATGTAGTTGCTGGGAATTGAACTCAAGACTTAGAAAAGAAGTCAGTGCTCTTAACCTCTGAGCCATCTCTTCAGCTCCCTTGGAGCTGGGACTTGTGCATCAAGTGTGCTTCACTCACATAGGTCCATCCACAGATTGTAGACAGAGAAAAGAGACGAATGTGCTCAGGGGACATTTTCTCAATCAACAAGTGGGTCAATCCGATGTGCAGAGGAAATCTCTGTACTGAATCTATGGAAACAAGGAAACACTAGGTATGGAGGTGTGCCCCTGTCATCCCGGTATTCGGGAGGCCAAAATATAGAGTTATAAGTTCTAGACAAGCTTGCACTGTGTGCCAAGATCAAAGTTCAAAATTATAATAGAATGCAAGAAATTTAATTCATAGGAAAAGTCTCAGTTTTTTGTGGGGGGAGGGTGAGTGTGAATACATGAAACACATGTGCTTAACATCTTCCTCCAAGACAAGGGACCAGAAGCTCCCATGTCATCCACTTGCTTAGTCTGCAATACCCTGGTTAGAGAGATACATCACCACATCCAGCCTTTTAGTCATTGGTGTGGATTTGAACTCAGGTCCTTATGTTTGCAAAGTAAACAGGCTTGTTCTGTAAGCCCTGGGATGACCTGAGCCCCAGAGCATAGTGAATGAATGACTGAAAAAGTGCTTATGAAGAAACCAAATATTCGTGAAGAGACTTAAGACTTCTCCAGTCACACTGTAACATGTCTCCCACAATTTACAAGTTGACACATCCTGTTAGTTTACTGGCAGTAATAAGCATACACTGACCCAAAAGCTCACAATTTGGCCACTCACAATGTTTTCTGTCTCATAGTATCACCTATCATGTTTAAAATCTAACTCTACGGGACTTTGTAGTTTTAATTAGCTTAACAAGGGATTGTGCTATTCTCTGAGCTTAATTGTCTGTGCACAGGAGTTTCTACTGTTGTAGCAGAACAAAACACTTAAAAATGCAAACTCATTCTCTCTCTCTCCCTCCCTCCCTTCCTCCCCCTCTCTCTCTGTGTCCCCCCTCTCTGTCTCTCTCTGTCTCTGTCTCTCTCTCTGTGTCTCTCTGTCTGTCTCTGTCTCTCTCTCTCTTACACACACACACACACACACACACACACACACACACACACACACACACACACACAGAGTAAATATTAGAGCTGAAGAGATGTCTCAGTGGTTGAGTGTGTGCATACTGCTCTTGCAGAGGTTACAAGTTCACTTCTCAGCACCCATGTCTGGCATCATGCATGTGATACAAACACACACATGCCAGCAAAGCATTCACTTATAAAATAAAATTGATTTAATACAATAGTTTAAAAACCAGTCTTTCAGCTGGACAATTGTGGCTCATACTTGTAATCCCAGCACTTAGGAGACAGAGGCAGACAGATCTCTGAGTGCAAGGCCAGCGTGGTGTAAAGAGTGATTTCAAAATCTGCCAGTATTGAGTTTGCAATAACCAGGAGCTGATTTTCAGTTTTCCTTCAGTGAACCCATTTGTGCAAGAAGCCCAAACTTACAAATTATGTCTTTTTTTTTTTCAAAGATTTTTCTATTTATTATGTATACATTCTGCTTCCATGTGAGCCACCATGTGGTTGCTGGGAATTGAACTCAGGACCTCTGGAAGAGCAGTCAGTGCTCTCAATCTCTGAGCCATCTCTCCAGCCCTAATTATGTCTATTTTTATGTACAAGTTGTTTCCTGGAATAGCCCTCTCCCACTCCTCCCTAGATTCCCACTTCTGTTAAGAGAAGGGGAGGAGAGAAGATACAGATTCATAACTGCAGATGGAACTGCCCACAGTTGGCCTTAATTAAGTACATGCTAGAGTTTTCTTTGGCACTCCCAATTTGTACCTAAGTTACAAATTTGCAGTTTGCATGTGATGTTTGATTTTAACTTTTTTGTTGGGATTTGTGATATCTTCATATTTGTGTGGGTGGACTTGTATATATCAGAAGGTCTTCTTTTTTATTTATTTCCTTCTTTATCTCATTTTTGTCTCTTCTATTACAAGGGATCAAACTTGGCCTTTTGCATGCCAAGTAAGCAACCTAGTACTGTGATTAGGCCTCCAAATATTTTAACCCCCTTTTCAGTATGTCTCATTGGTTGGCTAGGAACTTGGTAGACCAGACGCCTAACTAACTGTGTTGGTTCTGGGGAATGTAACTGAGGTCCCATACATACTGAACCTCCTTGCTGGTCTTATCTCCAGCATTTTTTATCATTTACTAGTGTACACACACACACACACACGCACACGCACACGCACACGCACGCACGCACGCACGCACGCACACACACACACACTGTAAAATTCATATAATGTATATTTAAGATATATGTATGATTTGTGTTTTTCATTTGTGTGTTGGCTGGGTGTTGGTGTACATATGTCACGGCACATGTTGTTTGGCTGGAAGTTAACTGTAGATAGCCAGTGCTCTGTACCATGTGAGATTCATGCATGAAATGCAGGCTGTCAGTCTTGCTGTATGGTTTTTGTGAGTCAGGCTCACTGTGTCGTGCTTGCTGGCCTGGAATGCCTATGAAGAACAGGCTGGCCTCCTGCCCTCCGGATGCTCTAATTAAACTTATGGCCCAGCACATCTAGCTGGCTGTCAGTCTTGTTATCAGGCTCAGAGCAAAATAAAGATGGTAACTTTGATTGAAAAGACTATTAGGATTCTTAGAGACAGGGTCCTATTTCCCAGGCTGGCTTCCAACTAGTCGTTGGAAGCACAAACTTCTGTCCTTGCCCCCTACTCAGGAGTGCTGGGATTATGTGGTGTTTGGGGCTGAACACAGAGACTCATGCAAGGAAGGCAAGTTATATATCAGTTGAGCTACACATTATAGCCAAAAAGTCTGTACTTTTTACATTCAAGGTCATGTTCCCCTTAGGTGTTTTTTTTTGTTTGTTTGCCTTTGCTCTTTGCCATTGCTGAAATTAAACGCATGCATCACCATCACCCAGCTTCTCCTTAGGTTATTTAATTGCTCTATTAACATGTTAGAAACTTTTTTTTTTTAAATCAAACACACTTTCCATAAGGTTTTGTTTGGGATTGCATGAAACCAGACAAGTGTTCCTCTGCCATGTTACCTACATATCTTTGGCTTTCAATATTCTGAGAATTTATACAACTCCTAACAAATAATGCATCTAATTTGTTTCTCACCATAGATTTCTTCAAAGAAGACATGTCCTAAAGCTGTTTCTCTGGGTACACAGTGTCCCATAGTTGTAGTGTCTGCACAATGATCCTGGGAAATATTCAGTTCACACAAGCAAGGCATTTGATGCCATCAAGGGTGACACAGAAAGATTCTGTCTCAGAACTCTAGCCTTTCCAGTACAAAAGTTGATGGACATAGGTTGTTTCCAGGGACCCTTGTTCAGTTCCCAGTACCCACATGGTCTTCCAAAACTGCATGTCCCTGACACTCTTTTGGCACCCACCAGGCACCTAGCTCACAGATGCTAAATGTACATATTCACAGGTAAACACTATACATTTGAAATTTAATTTTAAAAAATCTGTTTTTATTTTTTACAATGAGTCTAACTTCTGGGCTATTTGATACTCCCGAAAAGGCCATTCCTGGAGCTGGAGAGAAGGCTCAGAGTAAGTGCACTGGCTGCTCTTCCAGAGGTTCTGAGTTCAATTCCCAGCAGCCACATGGTGGCTCACAACCATCTGTAATGAGATCTGGTCCCTGCTTCTGATGTGCAGGGATATGTGTAGGCAGGACACTTCAAAAATGAAAAATAAGAAAGCTTTCAAATGTGTAACTGGTGTAGATGAATACATTCTGCCTTTCCAGGTACTTAGACAAAACAATGATGATGAGAAGGTTCTCTGTTTGGCCCGGGAGCGTGTAGGCCACCACTGTCAGACAGCTGTGATGGTTGTGGGCATCGTTCTTTGGCAACCCATCTCTCCACCATTGGCTGACCATCTGTACGATGAGATCACAGATAACTTAAGATCCTACAGCGGGCATCCCACTGACCGAAGATGTACCTTCAACGAAAAGTAATCAGATTGGCTTTGAACTGCTTTGACTTCCCTTTCTCTCTGTTGTATGTGATAAATTTATAAGTAATTGATAAATATCAAGGGAGACCAACCTTTGTTGGTGTGGTTGTGCTGGAGGAAGCTGGAGCTAAGGAGGTGGAGGGCAGCTCAGACTGCAGTGAGACCCTTCTTCTCCTCCTCCGTCTTTTTAAATGCACTTAAGGATACTCTGCTTTAGATTTGGGGGCGGCCCTAGTGATTGAACCTCAGCCTTGTTCATCTTACTGGGTATATATTTACCATGCATATATACAGCCTCTGAACCAAGGATATTCTTATTTGCTATTGCATGTGACCCAACTCCATGGTAGTGTTATGAGGAAATGGTCTTTAAGAGAAGATTCCTCATTAGAATTTGAGGCCTCTTCCCCATAAATTTAATACAGAAGTCACATCAATTTTCTTCAGCTTCCATTATTGGTTACGTCCTCCCAGCCTGTGTGCCCCTGCTAGGCCATGTCTATGAAGTAGCTGTCATTCCTTAAAGAGGGCGTCTTCTTCCTTAGCGGAGATGATTTGTATGGAACTCTGGCTCTAATGGTATCTGTGCATGGCCTCTCAACTCTCCTGGCCCTTTGCCTTTATGCCACTGTAAATTGATTATTCTGAGCCTATTTCTCAATATACAGCATAGATTCTCCTGTGTCTTTATAGCATTGGCTTAAGTAGTAATTATGTTTTGTTCAATTTCTTGTTTCCCAAAAGAATGGTATATCTGAGAGTATACATAGCTCTTTGGTAGATTTTTATCACTTAAAAAATTGAATATGAATTATGTTTTGTCTACCTCTGTGGATAATTTGGCCCTTTGGTCCCCACATCCCACTGTTCCTTCTTTCCAAGTTCACACAGGACCTTCTACCCTGGTCATGTCGAAGATTGTTATACATTGGTTTGTTTTTTGAGGCATATTTCATTGTGTAGCTAACATCACATTTGTCATCTTCATGTTCCCCCAGTCAACCTCACAAACCCTAGACTACAAGAATGCATGGCAGGCTGGGAATACAGAGGAGCCAGCACAGCTCATTGTTTCTGACCGTGTTTATTCCAGTTGGTCTTATGCTATTGTCTTGAGTTTCAGATCTATAATCTTTATATATAATTTTTAAGGTGCTTTTAAATTAAATCTAGAACTGAGGAGTATCTCCAAGTGTTATATGTATAAAGTTCCTGAACAAAACAGCCTTTCTATTCCTTCTTCCTGTTGTATTTCTCAAAGTCATTTCATTAAAATAGTCAGGGATTGTATAGTTAGTGTATTGTATTTTCATTTCCAGTTTCATGCAAAAGAAAATGATGTCATTTCAGACAAAATGTAACTTTTTATTTATTTCTCCGTCTCTTGTATCTCTAAGCCAGAAATTTTGTTGTCTACTTGGATTTAGAAACAACAATTTTAGTAAAAAAATAAGGACCAAATGTGTATTCAAAGTGAAGAGGATTGATTTGAGGCTAGATGTAGCTAGGGTATGTCTTTGTTTTTTTGTTGTTTTGTTGTGTTTTGTTTTGTTTTGTTGTCTTGTTTTGTTTTGTTTGTTTTTTGTTTTCAAGACAGGGTTTCTCTGTAGCTTTGGAGGCTGTCCTAGAACTAGCTCTTGTAGACCAGGTTGGTCTCAAACTCACAGAGATCTGCCTGCCTCTGCCTCCCGAGTGCTGGAACTAAAGGCGTGCACCACTACCCCCAGGCGCTAGGGTATGTCTTAATGAAGAGAGTTAAATGCAGTGGTAAATATTATAACCTGCTCATAATCCATCATATATGTCTTTGTATTTCTGTGACCTTGTCTATTGTCTTGCTCAATATCTTCCAGACGTACCTGTACCTGTCAAGGCCTCAATCCAAGGACATGTGGAGCATCTTTCTCCTTTGGCTGTTCATGGAGCATGTATTTAAACGGCTGTAAGTTTGGGAGAAGCCCAAACCCTAGAAAATTCAAACTTGCTCCAAACTATCCATTAAATGTGAGTTTCCTTTTTAATTTTTGATTCATTATCTACAGTACATAACCATGTATACTCCCTAAAAAGTTTTTTGAGAATAAAATTTTAGCTATTAAATGTTGTAAATTACTAAAACATGTATGTAAATACATATTGTAAATATGTCAAGTAAAGACTTTTTTATTTGTCTGTCGGTCTGTCTTCATGTTCTCCAATACCATTATTAAAGGCACCTAGGACTTAATTGGGAGCTAGAGTAGAACAAACCATTTGTCTAAATGTAAAGACTAAGAAAGTTTTCTACCCACAGAACTATTATAAGAGAATTACTGGAATACTGCGTAAAGCCAAAATAAGACGCAGAAGATATATGAGACCTCTGAAACCTAGATGGATGATTCTGGAACACAAGGCCCAGGTGAGTAGAGATACTAATCAAATTTACTATTCATCTTTTTAAATTGAAAATGAACTTCCAAGCCCTTTCTGTAGTCAACTGTAGGAGTGGTTCTGGCTGAATAGGTACTAAGTAAGGGGATATATTTGAATTTTGTTAGGACAATGGAAATATTGATTCATTACCACCACTAATTTAAATATAATGGACAAAGGTCTTCACTTAATTAATGTGCAAATTGTATTTTACACCTGTTAGTTAATTTTAGGGTAAGGGAAGAGGACTGAGATCTTATCTCAAAATCAAATGCTAAAAGACAAGATTGCTGCTATTGTACTGACTCGCTACAACAATTTACGAGCTCCTGGTTAGTCAGGGTTGCTCCAGAGAAGGCATGTTTTATTTTTGTTGTGTTTTTGAGGGGAGGTTTTGGAGATAAGGTTTTTCTAACTGTCCTGGAGTTCATTTTTAAGACCAAGTTGGCCCTGAACTCAGAGATCTCCCTGCTGCTGTCTCTTGAGTGCTGGATGAAAAGTGTATACCACCATTGTCCAGGAAAGCATGTTTTTAAAGACATTAATCAGTAGAAATTATAGTTACATTATATATTCAAAGAAAACTATGTAATCCAGCACACTGGAATTAAACCATTTAATAAACATCATAAATGATGTCAAGCAATGTTTATGTACTATACATATGTCATATCTGACAGTAACAGTCATGAGAAATATCCCTTTATCTTCAGCTTAAGTATATCACCTCAGAACAAAGCTAATGTAAGAACGTATATTTGACTTAGGTAAGTATAGAACTAGGTTCAGTAGATAGCTATAGATGAGTATAGATAACTACAGAACTAGGTGCCCTGCTTAGAATATCTGTAGTGTGTTATTAGTACTCACTTAAATCTGTCAGGTTAAAGCCAGATGTAGTAGCAATCATCTTTGATACCAGAGTGGAAGCCAGACAGATCTGAGTACAACCAAGATACTGTCTCAAAGAAACAAGGAAGACAGTAAAATTTAATTTTTGTCTTCCTATATTATTGAATTCTTTATTCATATATAAAAGATACTGTTAAGTATTACTCTTTTAAGCTCTAAACTGCAATGTCGCTGCTTTAGTTGTTGGTTATTTTTTTGTTTTTCGAGGCAGCTTTTCTCTGTGGCTTTGGAGGCTGTACTGTAACTCGCCCAACATTGGTTATTTTTAATGATAACTTAAAGACACAAGCTAGGAAACTGTCAGTAGGCTAGGATAGGTGAAGTCACCAGGGACAAAGAGGAGGGGTGTGTGCATCAGCTCTGTAAGCCAAAGCTGAGGAATTGGGGAAGACATAGAAAAATGCTTGAAAGAATAAAGTGATAAGTACAGGTATCTTAACATTTCTCCAGACATGCCAGACGGTGGTGGTAGAGGCGCAGGCACTACCTCAGGAGGTAGAGGCAGGCGGAGTTCAAGACCCAGCCTCGTCTAAAAAGCTAGTTCCAGGAGAGCCTCCAAAGCCGCAGAGAAACCCCTGCTTTGAAAAACAAAAAACAAAACAAAACAAAAAAAGTAGAAAAACCAATAAAACCATTTCTCCAGATGCTCTTTTTAATTATAGATTGGAATTAGACAAGAATCTTTACAAACGGACTTTCCAAAAACAGCTTAGTGTAGTGATAGTATCAACGTTCCAGGAATTGAGCGATGTGCAAAGTTTGCTTAGAGTTGTAATAAAAAGATGATGTTTGTTACCCCTGGTTTGAAATAATAAAATCAGACAATGTCAGGAGAGACAGCTCTTCTGTACAAATTGGAATGTTGATTCCACGTTTCCTGAGTGATAAGTAATTTCACCTTGAGGCTAGTGTGACTTACATAGTCCTGAGTGTAGGCCCAGTGCTCTTAAACATCAGAAATGAGTGACAAGAAGATATGTTTCTGGTTTTCACACCATAGGCAAAACTCTGTTAAGAAGCCATGAGTAGGGCTGGAGAGATGTTTCAATGGTTAAGTGCTGCTATTTGCTTCTGTTCAAAACTTTCCCCAAAACTATCATATGGAAAATGCTCTGCTCATACTGACTGTGACAGTGCTTTGTCCACAGTAAAATAGGCTCTACTGTGCTAGAATGGCAAGATTCTTGGTAATAGTATTAATTATCTTATTTCTTAATCTTCTACAATCTGTAGCATTTGTAGTGAAAAAGAGACCCCTATCTCAGTGCATTCTTTCTTTTTTTCTCTAGTGCTGTGTATATATGAAAACCAATAGCCTCCGCAAGAGCAGTAAGGGTGACCCATCTCCCCAGCCTTTCTCATCTTTTATTTAAAAGATATGGGATCTTTTAATGGAGGACTGGTTAGCCTTGGACTCAATCCTCCTGGGCGAACCTGCCAAGTTTTAAGCTCATAGCCATGCTTATTTGAAACTCCTAGAAGAAGATATTACATATGTGATATACTTTATATATATTGGTCTCTAACCTGGAAAACGTCTTTCTGTGCCTCACCATTGCCTTTAGAAACCTTATCTGTGTTTATTTCAAGTGTCCAGTTCTAGTAAGTAAACAGGTATGCCTTTCATTCTGAACATCAAGAGCGGTTATAGAGTTTATTCTCCACTGTATAGGTTTGTGATGTTAAAATTCCTTTTTCAAAAGATAAAATTAGGCCATAACAACCTCTTGTAGTGCCGATTAACACAATTATCTTGTATTCTACCCACTGTATCATGGTAAGTGAATTATATGTCAGCCACATCATGAAATTACTTATAGTGGAGTTTTTTATACCTGTCACTCACTTTACAGTGTTTTAAAATTATCTCATGGGGATTATCTTTTATTATAGGAGAAAAAGATTGAAGGAATTTTAAACAAAGTGGCTGACACTTTAGCTCCAATTTATAAGCAGATGGCTCCAGTTGCTTATCAAAATCAGGTATGTTTTTTGGGTTTTTTGCTTTGTTTTTAAGCAGTTTTCCAATGACCTTAAGCATACATATGTCAAGTTTGTATGTCAAAATAGTTCTCATTAATAGAATTATAACCATAGCCAAATGAGCAGCTATTATAATTTAGACGTAGTGCTCTGCTCCCCCAGAGAGCTCTCCAGAAGTACCAGAGATAAAATTCTAGGGGCAACAGAACTGGTTTGGGAGGCCATCTATCTACATGGCACCTTGTTACAAAATCAATAAAGTAAGATGGAAAAGTGTTTTAAAACGCCCACTGCTCTGGGTGTGGTGGCTCATGTCTTTAATCCCAGTGTTTGGGAATCCTCCTGAAGCCAGCAGAGTTCAAGGTTAGCCTGTTTTACATGGAGAGATCCAAATATTCTTGGCTCAATCTTTACCACGCTCTTACCCCCCACCACCACCACCCCACTGCCACAAAATAGAGCCCTTAAGTTCTATAGAGCACTCACATGATTGCTCACGACCAACTGCAGTTTCAGAGGATCCGGTCCCATGAAATCTTACTTCTGTGGGCAACGAATGGATGTACATGGTGAGCTGCACACGTGTACATGCAGACAAAATACTCATAAAATTAATATATTAAAAAAAAATAAAAGCATCGAGCTGGGTGAATTGACACATACATTTAATCCCAGCACTCGTAGGCATGCAGATCTCTGGGTCCAAGACTAGCCTTGTCTACAAAGAGTTCAAGGATAGCCTGGGCTGTACAGAGAAATCCTTTCTCAAAAACACATGAAAAATACTGTTCTGGTTTATAGAGACAGACCCTGGCTGCTCATAGTTCATAAAGGAGTACTTTCTGCTTCTTAGACTCCTAACACTACATATGATTAATGCATTCATTGTGTTTGTCATAGGAGGAAGCACCTTTATCAACTGAGGCATCTTGTCCACCAGCCCTTAATAACATATATATGCACATCTAGACACAAAACCTAAATCATATATAAAAATTTACAGAGGAAAAAAAGTTCTGGGCTAGATAAATGGTTTGGTTTTTGTTTGTTTTTTGTTTTGTTTTGTTTTGGGCATCATTTCGGTATCCAGCACATTCAAGGTGGTGAAAACTGTCCCTAAGTCCAGTTGTCACCCTCTTCTCACTTTTGAAATTACACTCACGTGACACACATACACATGCAGACAAAACTACTCATACTGTCTTATTTTAATTTTTAAGGTAAAATATGAAGATGTTGCTGCAGACTGTCGACTTGGTACTAAGAAAGGCCGTCCTTTTTCTGGTGTCACCTGTTGCATGGACTTCTGTGCCCATTCTCACAAGGATAATCACAACATGATTAATGGAAGCACTGTGGTATGTACTTGCATGGCTTTAAGTCCTCTATTCAGTGGGTGCTTCCTCCTCCCATCCCCACTTCATAGGGTTTCTTTGTATGTCCCTGGATGTCTTTGGTTCACTCTGTAGACCAGGCTGGCCTGCCTTTGCCTCCCAAGTTTTGGGATTATAAAGGCATGGGCCACCACTGCCCAGCTAGATGTGTTCATAAAATATAATTGTATTGAAAAATATTTTAATATATTTGTTGGACATGATTACAGATGGATTTTTTCTCCCAGCTATTAGGAGGCTAATGCACTAGGATCTCTTTGAGTGCTATACCAATGTGGGTCTATAGTTAGTTCCAGGACAGTTGAGGCTAGACCGTATGTAGAAGCCAGAAGGTCAGATAACACCAGGAGTACATGACCCATAGAATCAACTAAGCAGGGCTCATAGGGGCTCACATATACTGATGTGACAATGAATCCTGTTTGGGTCTCAGCTAGGTCCTCTCCATATACCTTATAGTTGTAGCTTGGTGTTCTTGTGGGACTCTCAGCACTTCAGACGCCCTTCTCTCCTGGGTTGCCACAACCATTGGTCGTAATATGAGGGTTTGTGCCCATTTTTATTGTATCTTAGGCCGTGATCAGTGGATATCTCCTGCTTTTTTTTTTTTTTTTTCTTCTGAAATGAGTTGGGATGAGGGACTGGTAGGAGTTGAGGGACTGGAAATTGCTGTAATGCAAGAGCGAATAAGAAGAAAAAGAAGGAGAAAATACATTTATAATATAATAAAAATATAATTTAAAATATGTATTTGTTAAACTTTCTGAAAAGTTGTACAGAGCAGAATATTTTGTTTAATTTATTGCATTATACTTTTTTTTAGTTTTGTTTAGTATTTTGAAACAGGGTTCTCTGTAGCTCTGGCTGGCCAGGGATTCCCTGCTTCTGGCTCCTGAGTGCTGGGATTAAAGTCATGCTCCACCACCACTATCTGGCTAAATTATTCCTTTTACCTTGTATGTAACAAATTTCCCTCTGTGGGTTGGGTGCATACCTGTGTATGCCTGGTTTCCATGAGGTTCATTAAGAGAACATTAGTTCTCCTGCAACTGCAGTTAGGAATGTCTGGGAGCTGCCATGTGAATGTTGGCAACTGTTGAATCCCTCAGTACTTAAATACTTTATACTCTGTGGCAAAACTTATTTAATTTGGGCCTAGGTGATTGCTCTGCTAAGCCTCACAACCTGAGATCTACCTAATATTACACCGACTCCTACAAATTTTCCACTGACCTCCTCAGATGCACTGTACATCATAAACACAACAGGCACAAATAAATGTTCTTTTGGTCTTTTGTTTTTTACAAAAATATGCTTTAAGAAATAATGACATGCCTTTAAAACCAGCAATTGAGAAGCAGAAGGCCAGCCTGATTGACAGAGTGAGTTCCAGGACAGCTAGGACTATTACACAAAGATACCCTGTCTTAAAAAAAAATAAAACATTTTATGCTGCCCACCGACACATATAGTCAACCCATTTATGTTTCTACCAGTCCTGACATTGAGACTATGTTCAGCATATCTGTTTACTTGTTAAAGACTGGCTTAGAACTCACAGATAGGTCGCTGCCTGCCTTGGCCTCCTGCTTGCTGTTACCACCAAGCCCAAGCATTTTTTGTTTTGTTTTGTTTTTGTTGTTTTGTTTGTTTTTGTTTTGTTATTTGAGGCAGGGTTTCTCTGTATTGTTTTGGAGCTTGTCTTAGAACTCGCTTTGTAGACCAGGCTGGCCTTGAACTCACAGATCCACCTATCACTGCCCAGCCCCAAGCATATTGTTTTTAATGCTCTCTATTTTACTTTGTATTTCCACATACTGGCCTGGAAAACATTACACAGCTCAGGTTAAGAATATACTTAAATTTAGTTGGTCCAGCAAGATGGCAAGTAAGTAAATAAGGAAATGTAAGTTTAAAGCTGTTGAAGGGGCTTGTTTCTCCTAGGGTTTCTATTGCTGTAAAGAGACACTATGACCACAGCAACTGTTAGAAGAAAAACATTTAATTGAGGTGGCTCCCTTATAGTTTCAGAGGTTCAGTCCATTATCATAGGTGGGGAGCATGGCCTGTGAAGGCCACAGGAAGTGTGACACACTCGGTATGCCACAGTGAAACACACTTCCTCCAACAAAGACATAATATTTCCAAAAAAGTCACACATCCTAATAGCGATTATGGGGCCACTTATATTCAGACTACTACTGGCTTTAGAAACAGCACAGCACAGTAAGAACCTGCTTGGACAGTTCAGTTCCCAGCAAGCCAGGGTCAGGTGGAACACATCCTCAGTTCCTTTTGATCCAATGGTCTCCTTGACTTCTCCAACATCGGCAACTATGTACATACAGACATGGACACAGACTTACAGGGACAAAAATAAAAAGAAAATAGATAAAAAGCAAACACAAACTCTAGAACCGATGGGGCAAGAACAAATGTCAAACAAAAGTGGAAATACTGCCTTGCTTCATAGTGAGTTGGAGGCCAGGCTGGGCTTCAAAAATAATTGTTCTGAAGAAAGGGAAAGTGAGAATATATAAATATTTTGCTTACAGTTATACTCATCTGCTTAAAAGGTGAGAAGCCAGTGAAATTGTATTTAGTTAGGATTAGTATGCCAACTTCAGCCAATTGAAACAAAACTGAACTGTAGTAGGCTTTGGTCTTTGTTTCATGACCATAGCAACTCTTGTGACAGAAAGAATTAATTGGGGGCTTTCTTAAAGTTTCAGAGACTTAGTTCATGTCAAAGCAGAGAGCATGGCAACAGGTGGATGTGGTGCTTGAGAAGTAGCTGAGACCTACCTGATCAGAAAGAGAGACTCCTTAATTGCATTAAATTAATTTTAGGTCCACGCCTTAATCCTCATATTCCTTTCAAATGGTGCTCTTGACTGAGTTCAAATATATTTGCCTAAGGGCCATTCTTATTCAAACCACCTCACATCTGTTGGCTTAGATGAATGTGGACACATGCCTATTCCCCTCTCCCTGTGCCTCAGGTTTTAACTTTGCTTCGAAAAGATGCCCGAGACAGGAATAATCTCCAGGATGAGCAGTTCCATGTTCTTCCACTACACCGGCTTGCAGACACTGATGAATTTGGCTCCCGGGAGGGCATGGAAGCTAAGATCCGCTCAGGGGCCATCGAAATCATTAAGCCATCTGTGAAGAAGCTACTGCATTTCAATGAGCCTATTCCTCGATGTGGGAAGAGGAGGACCACAATGAAGGAGCACAATAAGAATCCAGCTGCTGACGAAGTCAAAAAGAAGAGGAACTCTTCTAGTAAGTGTGGCCCACTATTGCCCCAGATAGGTCAAGCTGGTGTTCCCTGAACAACTTTCATCTCCAGAAAGGCTTGTACTTTCTTTTCTGTCAAGAGACCTTATCTTGACACCCCCTGCGCATGCGCCCGCACACATACGCATAGAGGCAAATGTGTGCTGAGGGACTTATTTACTCTTTGGGCTCTTTACTCTTTTAGGGTACCTGCCACCCAGCTGCCAAATAAGTTGCATGGAGGCTTATTACTTTTTTAAAGATTTTATTTATTTATTTATTTATTTATTTATTTATTTATTTGTTGTGTATACAACATTCTGCTTCCGTGTATATCTGCACACCAGAAGGGCACCAGATCTCATAACGGATGGTTGTGAGCCACCATGTGGTTGCTGGGAATTGAACTCAGGACCTCTGGAAGAGCAGTCAGTGCTCTTAACCTCTGAGCCATCTCTCCAGCCCCTTACCTTTTCTTAATTTACATTATTCTTTCTACCTCTTGCCTCTGGGCTTAAACCTTTCTCTTATGTATACCTTACTTTCCCTTGTACCTTGGCTAGCTGTGTGGCTGGGTGTCTGGCCCCTAGTGCCCTCCCTCTTTCTCTTGCTCCTTCTTTCTTTTTGATCCCAGATTTCATCTATTTATTCTCTCTCTTCCTGCCAGCCCCATCTAGCCTTTGTCTCTGCCCAGTTTTTGGCTGTTCAGCTCTTTATTAGACCAATAGGTAAACAAACATAACACGTTATATCTTAAAATAATCTTCCACAACAGAAATGACTGCATTTTGTTTTCTAATCCTCACCTAGCCCTCATTCACATTTATTTTTAAATAATGCTCTTCCTTCTGTTCTCTTTAAACTGCTATTAAATATAAGCACCCCCTGCCATTTTTGTATATAATGGAGTAATGCTACCTGTTTTTTGTTTTTCAAGATAGCGTTTCTTCATGTAGCCCTCCTGAGGTCGATCAGAAGCCTCCTTTGGCTTATCTGATTACCATGCCCAATTAAAATTAAACACCTCATCCTAACATGCGGTCACCCCCTTTACCTTAATAAACTACCTTTTGCCAATGTGCCAGGTATGTCTCCTCTATCCAAAGCCAGTCCTTTGTCCCTTCTCCCTACCCTCCCTTGTCCCTTGGTCCTTACTCCTTTCTCCCTCAATACCACCACATACTAGCCCATTCTAACACAGACCCCCCTTTTCCCTCCTCTTAAAAATTACACCTGCAAGGTCATTTGCTGCTGTTTTTCAGTGTGAGTTAGAAAGCAGCCGCTTTAAATATTTTTCCCTGCTTAGTAATGCATCTATCTCTGTGAAAACAGGTTCTTAACAGAGCTTGGCCTATTTCCTAAGATGGGAATTGCTTCTCACCAGTATCATTGACTTGATAATTCTTAATTCTGGAATTGTTACTCTGTGCAAATACATGCAACAGATGGATTCCAATGATCACTTTTTAAATTTTTGCTATAGGTTTTCTTCTTCTCAGAATGATTGTAATAATTTCTTTTGTGTTGCATTTTAGATTATTTTTCCCTTTGCTCACAGATTTTTCTTTTTAAAGTACCTCAGTGTTCATTTCTTTCAAAGCTGACTTTGAAATCTTAACACAAACCTAATTGTCTCTGATAGCTCCTGTTATGGGACTATGTTCCAGTTTTCTTTAATTTTGAAATGAATATGAGGAGGGACAGGAAAGATGGAGCACTGGTTAAGAACACTTGCTGCTTTTTTAAAGAAATTGTTGTATGAACAGTACATAGGCTGAGGTGTAGCTCCATGGGATTCATCCCTAGCAGTACCCTAATGATGGGGGAGGTCCTTCTGTATATATGTTTATCTTATTGGTTGTTGAATAAAGCCAATAGGGGAGCAAGATAGGTGGGACAAGGAGTCGAGGAGAATTCTTGGAGTTGCGATGTGAGCCTGGTAAGAGAGGATGCATGCCTCTGGCGTCCTCGATCAGATAAGTGTTTAGAAACATATAGATAATGGTTATGGTCCATCCTATAACAGAGATAACAGATAAGAAATCCTAGTAATTAATTGCCAGCAGCATTGTACCTAATATTAGTCTGTTTTATTTTGGGGTTTCTAACATTGTGCTGGAAACGGGTGGCTGGCAGAAAGACGTATCTTTACAAAATGGTGTCAGGAGGTGTTAGAAGGCTAGGTATTTTGGCTTATGCTTGTAATCCAAGCACTGAGATAGGAAGACTCTGTGAACTGCAGGCTAACCAAATTATAAACACCCTGTTTCAGATTTGCATTTTGCCTGCTTGTATGCCTATATACCACATGCATACCTGGTGCCTGAGGAGATCAGAGAGTGTCTGGAGTTACAGACAATTGTGAGCTTCTATGTGGGTGCTGAGAATCAAACTCTAGCTCTCTGGAAGAGCAACAAGTGTCCTTAACTTCACAGCCAACTGTCTAGTATCCAGGACACATTTTTAAAAATTGAAAAGGCTGGCACTTGAAAGGCAGAGACAACCAGATATCTGGGCATGGTCTACATCAGTGGTTTTCAACCTTCCTAATGCTACTTGCCTTTACTGACTCCTGAACATTGATATTTTCATCCCTCCTTCAAAATTGACTTTGCTACTATAGGAATCCTAATGTAAATATTATATTTCATAAATATTCACTTATATTTCAGTGGTCTTTGGCGACCCCATAAAAGTGTTGACTCCCCCTCACATACAAAGGGATCTCAATCCAGAGGTTGAGAACTTCTGGTCTACATAGTGAATGTGAGGACAGCCAAGTCTATGTAGAAAGATACTATTTATTACTATTTACTACAGGCCTAAGTAAAGTCAACTGATAGAGTGCTTATCTACCTAGGAGCTAACACCAAAGGGGCAATAAAAGCATTTAAAAATAATTTTTAACATCTGGCAAGTAAAAAATACCTTATGTTTGTTTTCACATTTGTTGTAACTTTCTTTTTATGAACTAATAGTGAGATAGTGTGACCTACAGTTAAAATTGAAAGAAAGCCCCATTTTATTTTATTTGGTTTTTCGAGACAGGGTTTCTCTGTATTGCTTTGGAGACTATCCTGGAACTCGATCTGTAGACCAGGCTGGCTTTGAACTCAGAGATCCGCCTGCCTCTGCCTCCCAAGTGCTGGGACTAAAGGCGTGCACCACCACGCCAGGTTCCCCATTTTATTTTTAAAGGTTCAGACAACACTTAAAAACTACTCATCAGCCTGCTCTACTCCTCACCCAGTGAAAGCAGAATCTGCAGACTTATGTCCCCCAAAACCTTCTTACCTGGAAACTGCTACCTGTATGTACAATAGTGCAGCCTCAGGTGGGTTTCCAGAAACAAGTAGCATTGTCCACTGCACAGTGCCTTCTGGAACACACGGTGGCGCTTATGAAAATGGTGAATGTGCTGGGATTGAACGGCCTGGTAAAGTGGCTCCTCTTCCTCACACATCTCTTCCCATAGCAGATTCCCTTGTTGATGCTGAGCCTGTCACTAGTCCATCTGAGCACCCTCAGCTGCCCTTCCTCAGCTGTCCTCGTGAACTGGAGCACTGTGCAGCAGACGAGCCTCTCTCAGACGATCTGTCCTCCGACGAGATTATCATCACTCAGACTGAGTTCTTGTCAGACAGTGAGGAGATCTACTATGACCCTTGTTTTGGTGGGGTGGCGATAGCACTTACTCATGGCTCGGTGCTGATTGAATATGCCCGGGGGGAACTTCATGCTACCACCCCTCTGACAATACCCAATCGAAGTTATCCTATCCGCACATCCCTTGTATTATACCAGCACAAAAACATGAATGTGCCCAACCATGGTTTTGATCTTTGCAGGATTAAATGTAAGCCCCGAGATTTAAGAAAAAAAAAGCCCGTAGACCCGGAGGGTCCTGATTTATCCATTGAAGCCAATTTACTCCGCACAATTCCTTCTCGTATTGCATCGACCTTAACCCACGACAATGTTGTCACTGTATCCCCTTACGCTTTCACTCACATTGCAGGACCCTACAACCACTGGGTCTGAAGGCTTTTCTCCCATAATGCCTTTGCTAGTGCAGTGTGTAGTTTCTACGGTGCTGTTCAAAAGAAAATCATATTGGTGTTTACTGTACCTTTATTTTGACCCATTTCAACTCTGAGGTAAAATTTGAAAGGGTACTTAACTGTGATTATATTTTGAGAATTGGTGGAACATACACATTTTCAGCAAACATAAAAGTTTTATAGTTTAAATACATAAAGAAGTATCTTGGTTAGGTGTTGACCATGATAGAATCATAGTTTGGTGCTTCAAATTAAGTCTGTTGACTATGAAGAGGATTTTAACAGGTTCATGCAATAAGTTGTAAAATCCAAGATACAGTGTTAATTCTATACATACAGTTCCTGGTGCTTAACCACATCAACACAGGTAGTAATGAGCTGAATGACTGTCATGGTGCCCTCCTTCCAGAATCTTCTGATCATTACTATCATGTCTGCACATTTCTTTGAAATAAACCAATGAAATGCTTTTTCTCTTAAAATATCCCTCCTGTATAAAATTATTCTTTATTCTAGTGGTGGTTGGAGGCTGTTCATTAACTGTAAATATATATATTTTGAAAAGCACTTTCTATTTTGAAAAGTAACTTGAAATAGTATGGTAACTGAATCCTATTGTCTATTGTGTATGCATATTTGCATAAAAGAGAAGTCAGTTATTATAGTGTAGCGTTCCATCCTGTAAACTGTGGTCTGTATTCAAATGATCTATGACATGTTCTCTACTTATGAAATATAGGATCTCAAAAAAAATTAAAAATACAAGGTACCACCAATATCAATTTACCCCTTTTAACTAGGAATTTAAAAAACAAATTGTCTCGTCAAGAGTCCTCATGATTGAAGTGTATATGACCCATGATAGATGTTTTCAAAGGGAGAAGGGACAAATTGAGACCAATCAAATTCTGCCAGTGTTTCAACATGAGGAAATAAATAGTTAATGTTTCCCTCCCAAATGAAAAGAAAATATCTGGTAGAAATAATTGAGGGGAAAACTCTATTGCTATTATTGCTTCAAGCCCAGCATCACACAGAAAAATTTGTACTTTAAGCCAATTAATCTGAACCTTTTGGGTTAAGGCAATTCAAACTTCTTTAGTTACCCCCTGTTTGAAGGTCACTTTAGTGTTCCAAAGTTCTTACCCAAACAAAAAACCTAGAACCAAGAAACTCAGTGAAGTCCACATGCCACAGGTGCTATGACAGGGACCCTAATGGTGCTTCTCAGATGCCATAGGAAGCCAGTAACTACCATCAAAATCTTGGTGCAAGCTCTCTAGAGAGTAACTTATTGAAATAATATATGGTGCAAAGTTTCTGACTAAGGGAAAGGAAGAATGGACAGTAAATAAGGAAGTGTCCATCGATATCCCATCATTTGCAAGTAGATTTATGTTCTTTTATTATATACAGTAAGGTAATTTGTTAACCAGATTTAGTATTTTGTGTGCCTTGGATTTCTGTTTAAAAACATCTCTATTTTTAGCCTAGGCTTTCTTACAGTTATAAGCATATAAATGTGTTTATTGATCTTCAGCTGCTTCAGTAACGTATTTGTTGGTACATGCTACCAGGAATACTCCCTAGTGAAATTAGCTTTGAGATTTTAGTCCATAGCTCCCACTAGAAATTGTTTCCTTGCCATGCTCATGGGATAAAAATCTTCTTTCCCTGCATTTTATTCATCCATTCATCTATCCATCCCCCGATACACATTATTTGAATATTCTGGATTGAATTTGATTTTGTTTTTCCTTGAATCACCACCTAGGATACAATATTATAAAGACTGCTTAGGATTATTTTCCATGAAAACAGCAAATTACCTTTTAAAAAGAGCAGGAGTGATACATATTATAAATTCAAAGTAATTTTTTGTTTTGTTTTTGGGAGACAGAGTTTCACTAACAGCCCTAGCTATCCTAGCTCTGTAGACCAGGCTGGCCTAGAACCTGCATTTGCTAGGATTAAAGGTGTGCATCACCATGTCTGCTTCAAGAATGGTCTTTCTTAGGAAACAACAAAATAAAATGGTTTGAGATGACAGTCCCAAACTCATCTGACATTTTTTTCTATACCTTTATTTTACCGTAATTACAAATTTCTTTAACCTTGCTTGTGAAGCTCAAGTTAAGCTTGTTCATAGTGTAAAGTTGAACACACTGTTATGTATAAACTAAGGCTGTTCTTAGTTTGAACACTAAACGAATTGTTACATATAACTTACATGGTAAACCGGGTGTTGGTGGCGCACTCCTTTAATCCCAGCACTCTGGAGGCAGAGGAAGGTGGATCTCTGTGAGTTCAAGACAACCCTGATCTATGAGAGCTAGTTCTAGGACAGCCTCCAAAGCCACAGAGAAACCCTGTCTCAAAAAAACAAATAATAATAATAATAACAACAACAACATAAAAAAAATAACAATTTACATGGTAGCCCACCTGACAATTTGTGACTGGGTCTATGTAGCCCTGGCTGTCCTGTAATGCACATAGTGGACCAGGTTAGCCTTCAATTCACAGAAACCTGCCTGCCCCTGCCTCTGCTGGGATTAAAACTGTGTACAACCCCTCTCCATATTGTTTTTGTTTTTCTTGTGCTTGTCAGTCTCATGTATATCTATATCCTATTTCCAATTTTCTACAAGGTACCAAATAGACCTTGTCATAAAACTTACTAAAATGCTATTGTTGGGACATTAGACTACTAGAGGTAAATTTTTACAACCTGTTCCTATCTTAAATGACCTCCCAAATGTAATCATTGCATTTGTGAGATCTGTAAGTGATCCATTCACCCCCATTACATAGCTGTATGGATATCTTTATGTAACCGACTTGATTCACATTAAGAAAACTTTCTACTACTTTTACTCCTTCTGATTAACATTTCACAATAGGATATGCAGAACTAACCCCAGATTAGCATGTGGGGAAAAGATATGACAATATTTCATGATATCCTCCGTCGGCTGTGAGCACACTGACCTGGAATGTGCCAAGTGAGTAGGTGTATGCAATCTTTAATACGAAGTTGCCTTCAGTTACACCGCTCAATGCATGGCATCATTTACCAATCTCACTGCAATAGAAGTCATAAAGCTCAGGCCCAGTGCCCACAAAACAGATGGCACCTGTCAGCTTGTAATTGATTGAAGGCTCTGTTCTTAGGAGGACTGTGCAAAAAAACAAAAAAAAAGAAAAACTTTAATTTTCTCAGCAAGAGGGTATTGTATTAATGTGAACTATCCTTATTTTTGTGCAAATCCTCCAGGGAGTTTCAGAGCAAGAAAGGTCATGATAAAATTAGGTCAAGATTCCCTTGGCTCTCAATATCCTGGGCTTTGTGCAGAGAAATTACTGACTTTACCTATGAAACTAGCCTATTAACTCTTGCCTCTAAACAAGGCAGTCCTTGTCTTTGCCATTCTCTCTGGATCCCAGTGTCTAGAATACTTAAAGATCTCTTAAGAAATGGCTGGTGAAAATGTGCTGAGTAAGGCATATTTTCCTTGTATATACTCCCTAGTTGTGGTAGCGCAATTTCTTTCTGCCCTTCACCTAGTTAAGTGCCAGCCGTGAATTGTGATGTGACATCTTTGCAAATGGGAATGCTGGTTCATTGCACATGGCACTCCTAAACCTGCTCTGCTTTGTCACTTTGATGTGGCATATTTAGCCATTGTTTGGTTGTGTAAGCCATCTAGATTTTTCCAAATGAAGTGGGCATTTCATAATGTATTTCTCACAGCATTAGAAAGTAAACAATGCCATCCTGTTGTCAGACATAGTTTTCCCAAATTTTTCTGAGCACATTAGGACAGGCTTGTGTATTAGTTGTAGAGCTGGACTTGTTTTTTAAGAGTCTTGTCTTGTGTAGCGAGTCATGAACTATGGCTGAGGATAGTAAGAACTTCTTTTTCCACTTTTTCTTCTGAAACTGTGTCTCACTGTGGAGCCCTGGCCAGCCTGGAACTCGAGACATATACCAAGCTGGTTCCTGTACTGTTGTGACCTTTATCCAGAACTTTGTAAGTGCTGGGTTAGCACTCCTAAAAACCTTATTTCCCTTTCTAGACCTTTGTTTTTATGGTTTTTTTGTTTTGTTTTGTTTTGTTTTTTTTTTTGAAGGGAATCATGTCTCTATATAATCTTTCCAAGGCTTTTTCTGGGTCCTCTGCCTTCCTTTTTTTAAGACATTATCTCATTATGTAGTCCAGGCTGGCTTTAAACTGTTTTGCTTCAGCATGCAGGATGATAGAAAACAACACAAATAATACAGTGCTTGCCTACCATTCTGGGAGACCCCTGTGTCCAATACCCAGTACTGCAGAAAGGATCAAGTGTGTTTGTGCGGAACTTTTCTGTTGGAGGTAAATACACTTTAAATGTAAGTGAAATATGCCTATTTGATTGTGTGACTTTTCCACTCCCATCTGCTAGAGTGCAGTCAGGTAGTTTTAGTCACTGGTTCTTATATGCAGGTAGACTTTCCCTATCCTACAAACTTAATTGTTGATAGGAACTTACTTCCTAGGGTAAATTTAGTCTTGAAATTTTTCAAGTGCAATAGTAACACCCCTGGTATACTGGAATTAGAATCTTCTTATCTCAAACCACCAGCTCAGACCTTACAGCCCCACATTAATCACTACACATAGTTTCCTAAATAAATCTTTGGTGATGAGCCACCAGAAGCTCTGGTGATTAAGTCAAGGTGCAGAACAGGGAATTATGCTTCTTTCAGCAACCAAAGTTAGATTTCCATGCCCAAAAAACCAAGAAGTACTTGTATTTCCTATCTGTTCTCTTCAAATTTTAACTGAAAGTAGATTTTAAAATCAAGGTAGAATTTTGAAAATAAATAGGACATTAACAAAATGATAAGTTTCTCTCCCTAAGTGTGGTCCACACACCTTTAACTCTAGTTCATGGGGAGGTAAAGGCACTAGGATTTTAGGTTGAAGGCCAGCCTCAGCTACATGACAGCATGTCTTACAGACTGCATTGTACAACATCCCACCCCTACCTCCACCCCCCACTATTGAAGCTTAGAAAACAGTTCTCTCTTGACTGCAAGCGACAAGAATGGCCAGTAGCTTACCCCATGTTACACAGCAAGTCAAAAGGGGTATGAGTGATATGATTATGGGTGCTTTGCTTCCACGTCACATGTGTGCCATGTGTGCTGTGCCCATAGAAGCCAGTAGCGTCCCCTAGAAACTGGAGTTAGTCTGTTGTGAGCTGCCATCCTGATGCTGGAAATCTAACCAAGGTCCTGGAAAAGTAACCAGTAAGCCACCCATGGATGAAAATGCTCTTAAATTTCAAGTGCTACATAAAGTTATGCAGGAAAAGCAGAATTGAGGTTTTACTAAATAGAGCTAATAGGAAAATATAAAAATTATTTATAAAACAGTTTTGTTTCCATTGTTTACCTACCTGTTTTCATTCACATATTAAAAGTCTCAAATTCTCATTTGTTCATTAAAGCTTAGTTTTATGGTTTGTATTTTGTTCTATTAAGTGTGTGTGTATATATCCCAGAACCAAATGCTCTGATCCCTAGGTGCAGGAATTGCATGTGTGAACCACCTTATTTGTTGATCAAAAGCATAAGAGATTGCCTTTACTATTAATAGGAAGACAAATTTTCCACAAAATAGTGTTTTAAATAGTACTTTTAAAGCCCCTTACAATCAAAGTTTAATATATTTGTTTAAATATATTGAAATGAAGGTTTCTTGAAGGAAATTGTGCTAGCTGAACAATTCTAGTTCCTAGCCCTTTGTTAGAAATATGCAAAGTTACTATTTGTAACAGGTTGTATTTTCTCTAGATTGTATGGGTTGTCTTGTTGGGTTGGGTTGGGTTGGGTTTGAGAGAGAGAGAGAGAGAGAGAGAGAGAGAGAGAGAGAGAGAGAGAGAGAGAGAGAGAGAGAGAGTTCCACTTCGTTTGTAGCCAAATAACCTTTACCTAGAGAGTTAACAATACTGGATGTGTTTGTAAAGTTTTTGGTACTCTCCCTATAGGGTATTTCACCAACCTCTATATGCAAGTAGTATATATATTTTGACTATTGTGATACATTCTTTGGCACAAAATGGGGGAGGCAGTCCAAGTAACTTTGAGGATTCGGGTGAGACCTCTTAAGCTGGCGATTCCTCTTCCCAGCACCTGTTTGTGCTGTGATGAAATAGCTTGATTGTATTAGACTTTACAAACACAGCTCATAGGAAAGATTAAATATTTTTAATGCAAGGTATGGTCATATTTTTTTTAGCCTTGATGGAGTTAACATTGTGATAGGTGCTTTAAGAGAAATATTTTTCCAGAAATGGTTTTATAGCTAAAACTGGGCAGCTTTTGCATTGTGATGTGTGGGTATCCTGAAGTTGTTCCATAAGGAGAAAGTTGTACCATCCATGGCAGAGAGATCAACATGAATTTCTATTGGGATCATTTTCTCTCATATAGTGCAAATGAACAAGAAACAGCAGAATGTGTATCACCCGTGCGAGGGAAACATTCACGCTCCTTGCCATATGCAGCCACGCCGAATTTCCTCCAGGCACATGGTAACTTTCCTAAGTGAAGGTCTGGCCACCTGACTCTTGGGATATGTTTACTGTTGGTTTTCACCTATTGCCATCCTGTTGCATCTTCTTAATTGAAGTATTATAAAAAATGCTGTCAGGATTGCAAAAAAAAAAAAAAGTTTAGTTCTTCGCATATGAGGGAAACAGTTAAGGAGAGAGAGCACTTCATCGTGTCAAAGGGAAAGATAATCTTAATGGTTTTAACCCACGGTCAATACTGAGTCCTCTGCACAGAATGGAACACTTCCTAGCAGTACTTGAATACTTGGGAGTTGGAATTGCATGTTACTTGAAAGATCTAATTAAGCTAAATTTTGGTGCACAGCAATTGTACATTATTTCATGTTTATGTAGCAAAATACATTGAAATGTAATAGTATTGAAATCATAAATGTAAAAATAGTTGTGGAAATTGTCTTATTTTCCTTATATCTCATTTGTTTAAAGCATAAATTTTCTTTTATTGTTATAACTAAATAAGGATAAATGAATACTGTAATTGAAAATATATTTTAAGTCTTTGTCATGTGTTTTGTTTGTTTTTTTTTTTAAGCTATTGCAAATTGTATCATTCCTGATTATATACAACTTTGTGGGTGGTATAAAATAAATTTTATACTTCTATTTTGTACCTGGTAGTCTAATTTTTCTTTCCTCCTCAAATTCTCTTTTGTTGTTGTTGTTTTGTTTGTTTTTTAACTTCTTTAGCTCCTCAGTGGTTGTGCATGCCCTTAATTCCAGTCCTAAGGGGGCAGAAAGGAGGGATCTCTGTGAGTTCGAGGCCAGCCTTGTCTACAGATCTAGTTCCAGGACAGCCAGGGCAGAACAAAGAACACACACACACACACACACACCATGTTTAAGCAGAAAATCAGTGCTTTATGTCACACTTAGCACACCCAAAAGCTCCAGATCATTTCATAAAACCCAAAGAAAGAGTTGTTTTCATTGTATTTTATGTGCCTGGGTGTTTTGCCTGCATGCATGTCTGCGCCAAGTGCATGTCTGGGGCCTATTAAAGCTAGAGAGGGCATTCAATTTCCTAGGATTGGACACAGATTAGCCACCATACAGGTACTGAGAACCCAGGTCCTTGGGAAGAGCAGCCCATGCAAATACACACCCCATACTGCCTGTGGGTCTCTTTTTTTTTTTCTCCTGTAGGGAAACAAATCCAAAGCCTCAAACTTGCCAGGCAATTGTTCTTAGCACTGAGCTACAGCCTTGGGAGGCAGAGGCAGGAGGATCTCTGAGCTTGAGGCCACCCTGCTTTACAGAGTGAGTTCCAGGATAACGAAGGCTATAAAAGAACCCTATCTTGAAAACCAAAGGAAAAGACAAAACAAAAAATGTAAACAACACTCTGTGCTAAGCACCCAGGATCTATGAACTGTCTAAGTATTATTGATTGAATATCTGCCCTCCAGCCACAAATTTCATATATTAACATCCTAAGGGCTAATTTAATTATCTAAAAAGCATTATCCTTCAAAAGAATAGAATTCAAAAGATAAAATCATTGACCTTATAAGAGATGTTCCAAGGATGATGCCTTTACTCAGTTGGAGTACTTGCCTGGCATGCATGGAAACTAAAATCTTTGTACCATATGAGGACAGGATGAGAAAGAACTAGGCAAACTGTATCTGCAGGAGGGACCTCAACCAACCATACTGGCATCCCAAAGTTCAGACTATCTTCTAAAGTGTTTTGCCTGCACATATGTCTGTACAACATGTGAGTGGCCAGTGCCTGGCAGAAGTCAGAAGCTGGTCTCAGATTCCCTGAAACTGGAGGTTATGACAGTTTTGAGGCACCATGTGGAGCTAAGTCCTCTGCAAAAGCAACAATGGCTCTTAACTGCTGAGCCAACCCTTTAGCCCCGATCTCAGAATTTTAGTCTTCAAGAACTTGAGAAATAGCACCAGACATTTTGAGTTTGGTTAAGACTCAAAATGGCAAAGCAAAAACCTGTGGGAATATTTGAACTGCAGAGCTGAGGGAAAACAACAACACAGCTATGCGTGAGAGCACTGACTTGTTATCAGCCTGCCAGAGGCTGGGACAGGAAGATCACTGGAGCCTATGACCTGACTACCAGCCTCAGCAGCACAAGGAAACCTTCCTAAGAGGAAAGGGAGAGAAAGAGCAGTATGGAGCGAGTCCACTTGATACAGTGCTTGCCTACATACATAAAGCCCCTAGGTTCCACCTTTATTAGTACATAAATGGAGCATGGTGACACAGACCTGCAACCCTAGCACCTGAAAGATGGAGGCAGGGAGATCAAAAGTCAAAGGTCATCGTTAGCTATATAGAGTGAGTCAAGGTTGCCATGGCTGCATGAGACTGTCTACAAAACAAAAGAAAGCGTCAACAACTGTGACAGTTAAGGGTAGAGGTGCTTTCTGCCAAGCCTGAGCAAGGTCTAAATTCAATCCCTAGAACACACATGATATTAGGCTAGAACCAGTTCCCACAAGTTCTCTCATCCCGACATATTTTCTGTATGAACTCACGTGGACACATACATACCTCTCAATAAATAGGTATGTATTTGGTATAAATATAAATAGAAAAAAATATAAATAGAAAAAAAAGGTATAAATAGAAAGATTGTGGGTTATTAAAACCCACTTTTGGGTTTGTCAGAGTACCCACTTTTTTTGTTTGTTTTTTGTTTTTTGTTTTTTGGAGACAGGGTTTCTCTGTGTAGCTTTGGAGGCTGTCCTGGCACTCTCTCTGGAGACCAGGCTGGCCTTGAACTCACAGAGATCCGACTGCCTCTGCCTCTGCCTCCCCAGTGCTGGGATTACAGGCGTGCACCACCAACACCCGGCCTCAGAGTACCCACTTTTCAAAATGCAATTGAAAGCATCTGGGAATGGTATGAGCCCACACAGGTAGATGAAATAAAACGTGAAGTCCACAATTACTCCCATGTATACACAGTCAATTGTCTTTCAACAATGTGGCATAACAAAGTATTTAACAGAAGAAATCACTATTCCAAATTGGTGCTGAGGAAACTTTTTTTTTTGGGGGGGGGATTCCAGACAGGGTTTCTCTGTAGCTTTGGAGCCTGTCCTGGAACCCAGCTCTGTAGACCAAGCTGGCCTCCAACTAACAGAGCTCTTGTCTCTGACTCCGTAATGCTGAGTTTAAAGTGTGTGCCACCACTGGCCATCTTACTACACTGGATTTTTGTTTGTTTGTTTCCGGAGATAGGGTTTCTCTGTATAACAGCCCTAGCTGTCCTGGAACTGACTCTGTAGACCAGGCTGGCCTCGAACTCACAGAGATCCACCTGCCTCAGCCTCCCGAGTGCTGGGATTAAAGGCGTGCATCTAGGACAGCCTACAAAACAATACAGAGAAACCCTGTCTCAATAAACCAAATAAATAAATAAATAAATAAATAAAAATAAATAAATAAAATGAGGTTTGTGAATGAATGGGATGGGCACAGTACTCCATCCTTTCATCCCAACACTTGAGAGGCAGAGGCAGGCAGATCTCTGAATTTGAGGCCTGCCTGGTCTACATAACACCTTCCAAGTCAGGTAGAGCTATTGTGGTAGTTTGAAAGTGATTGGCCCCCTCATAATCTCATAGGGAGTGGCTCTGTTAGGAGATGTGGCCTTGTTGGAGAAAGTGTGTCACTGTGGGGGCAGGCTTTGAGGCTTCCTATGCTAGAATTCTACCCAGTGTCTCAGTTCATTTTCTGTTGCCTGCAATATGTAGGACTCCCAGCTACGACTCCAGCACCATGTCTACCTGCATACCAGCATGCTCCCCTTGCTGATGGCCTGATATGATAATGGCCTGAACTCTGAAACTGTAATCAAGTTACCAAAATTAAATGCTTTCCTTATAAGAGTTGCCATGGTAATGGTGTCTTCTCACAGCAATAGAAACCCTAAAACAGCTATGTAGAAGGCCATTTCTGAAGACACAAAAGAACCAAAACAGTGAATGAAAAACACCAAGAAAGAAGTATCCTGGGGTGCTGGAGAGATGGCTCAGAGGTTAAGAGCACTGACTGCTCTTCCAGAGGTCCTGAGTTCAATTCCCAGCAACCACATGGTGACTCACAACCATCCGTTATGAGATCTGGTGCCCTGTACTGGTGTGCAGATATACATGGAAGCAAAATGTTGTGTACATAATAAATAAATAAATAAAATCTTAAAAAAAAAAAGTATGCTGGTAGTGTATGCTTTAAATTCCAGTACTCTAGGGGCAAAGACAAGTTGGCCTCTAAGAGTTCAAGGCCAGGCTGGTCTGTATAGTAAATTCCAAGCCTGCCAAGTAAGATGTCTCAAACAAACAAACGAGGCGGCATTCTTATGCATCAGTAACAAAATGGTTTCCAGTTGTCATAGGAAATACTTATGGTATGGAGTATTCAGTATGGGCTGATTGACAGGAAAAGCATCCATGAGGAAGACGAAAGAGTAAACCGAATTTCAAATGTCTTCTATGTTCCGCGTGTGTGTGTGTGTGTGTGTGTGTGTGTGTGTGTGTGTGTGTGTGTGTGTTTAAAGATTTATTTATTTACTATATATACATACAACATTATGCCTCCATATATGCCTGCACGCCAGAAGAGGGCACCATTACATTACATCTCATTACAGATGGTTGTGAGCCACCATGTGGTTGCTGGGAATTGAACTCAGGACCTCTAAGAACAGCCAGTGCTCTTAACCTGTGAGCCATCTCTGCAGCCCCGCTGAAGTGTGTTTTATGATGAGTTAAGATCATAAAATTCACACTGTGGTTTCAGCTCAGTGTCAGAGTCCTTGATTGGCATATTTAAGTCCCCGGGCTCAATCCCAAGTGTCACATATGCAATAAGTAAGATAAATGACAAAATTATGTTTAAATGTTAATTATATTTTTATTAGAATCAAAATTGCCAAAAACCTGGGTGGTGGTGGTGGCGGCCCATGCCTTGATGACATGATTCTTTAAGTGTTAAACATCAGACCCATGTTCAGAGTCCAGCACCCATATAAAAGCTGAGCATCTGCTTTAACCTCAAGTAACCTCGAGTGGCTGTAACGCCATCACTGGCGATGTGGGGATAGCCAGGCCACTGGGGCTTACAGGGTGTGGAGAAATGTTACTGGACAGCACACTTCTAGCTTAAACTGCAAGCTCCAGCTTCAGTGAGAGACCATGTATCAAAAAATCAGTAGAGGGCTGGAGAGATGGCTCAGAGGTTAAGAGCACTGACTGCTCTTCCAGAGGTCCTGAGTTCAATTCCCAGCGACCACATGGTGGCTCACAACCATCCATTATGAGATATGGTGCCCTCTTCTGGTGTGCAGATATACATGAAAGCAGAATGTTGTATACATAATAAATAAATAAATAAAATCTTAAAAAAAAAAATCAGTAGAGCAGAGCTGGAAAGATGGCTCTGTGGTTACAGAACATGCTGCTTTTTCCAAGAGTCTGAGTTCAGGTCCTGGGTTCAGCCACATAAAGGTGGCCCACCCCCAACCGATGACTCCAGCTCCAGGGGATCTGACAGTCTCTTCTGTCCACCAAAGATACCCTACACTCCTGACTAATACAGACTCATGCACATACATATAAATACACATAAATATGAAAAAATAAGTGGAGGCTTAGAGGTTAAGAACACTGGCTGGAGCCAGGCAATCATGGTACCTTTAATCCCAGCACGTGGGAGGCAGAGGCAAGCACATCTCCGTGAGTTCATAGGCCAGCCTGGTGTACAGAGTGAGTTCTAAAACAGGTTCCAAAGCAACGGAGAAACCCTGTCTCAACCCTTTCTTGCCCCAACACACACACACAAAGCACAGGCAGCTCCTCTAGAAGACTTGGGTTTGATTACAAACACTAACATGGCAGCTTTCAATAGTCAATAACTTCAGTTTCAGGAGATCCTATGCCCTTGTCTGGCCTCCATTGACACAAGGTATATAGGTGGTGCAGACATAAATACAATCAAAACATCTATACACATAAAAATGTTAGGAAAAGTTGTAAAAACAAAAAGAGTCGTGTCATGTTATGGTGGCACACACCTTCTATTCCAGCACTCAGGAGGCAGAGGCTGGTGGATCTCTGTGAGTTTAAGGCCAGCCTGGTCTACAGAATGAGTTCCAGGACAGCCAGGGCTATAGAGAAACCCTGTCTGGAAACAAACAGACAAACAAACAAATGCTGTAGGGATATAGAGATGGCTCAGTGGTTATGAGCACTAGCTTCTCTGTTCTTCTAGAGATCCTGGGTTCAATTCCCAGAAACTACATTGGATTATGTAGTTTCTAATCTAATACCCTCTTACAGTGTGCACTATTACAGGCAGATAAAGCACTCATATACATAAAATACACAAATAACCCATTGCCAGATGGTGATGGCATATGCCTTTAATACCCAGAAGTAGGCAGATCTCTGAGTTAAAGGCCACCATGGATTACAGAGCCAATTCCAGGACAGCCAGGACTGTACAAAGAAACCCTATATTGATTAAAACAAACAAACAAACCAAGCAAACAATCAAAAAATTGCAATAGAAGAGACATTCAGTATTGACCTCTGACTTTCATACACCCATACCCTGGCAAGCATAAATGCAAACACATCCAAATAGATAATGACAATAAATAAAACTTTTTTTAAAAAGTGGTGCATGGTGGGGGAGGTTGGAGGTGACACATTTCTTGTGGGAATGTAAAACAGTCCAGCCACTGTAAAAATAGCTGAACATTATGTCAAAAGATAAATATAGGATTATCATATGACCCAGATTTGTACTCAGGGATACAGTCTATTCCCCCAAAGAATTGGAAACAGTTCAAAGAAAAGATTGTGAGTGTTCTGCAGAGGAGGGAAATGAGAAAAAAACATTTGAAGCAGGGTCAGATTATATAATCCTGACTAAACTGCTATTTACCATGTCGTCAAGGCTGGCCTTCAATTTGCAGTAATCCTCCTGCCTGGGAATCTAGGGATGCACCACCGTGGCCAGCTGGAAAGCTCTTTTCCTTCCAACATTATAGGTTCTGCTGGGGTTCTATAATAAAAGACAGATTATAAATCAAAGGTTTGGTTATTGAGTAGGTTTATAAGTCATCATAACAAAGGAATAATGAATTTAGAGTGAGGTGGGCATGACAAAATCCCGTATCAACTTAAACTATCCCTTGACCAGAAACAAAAAAAAAGTAACAAGAAACACTAATTACGTTTGTGCTGGTCTGTTATCTCAGATAGTCAGGAGGCTGAAGCAGAAGGAGTACAAGTTCTAGGCCTGCTTTTTTATAAACTGAAATCATGTTCAGCTCAGGCAACTCTATGAGACCCTGCCTCCAAGAACAAAGAGGGAAAAACAGAAAGAAGATTGGGTAACTGAGTGTTTTTGCAGAATGCTCAAGGCTTGAGATAGTCTCTGATAACATATTCTCTCTGTCTCTGAGAGAAAACATCATGACCAAGATGGCTTTGTTTATTTATTTTATTTTTTGAGACAGGATCTATGTAGTCCTGGCTGTCTTGGAACTTGCTGTGTAGACCAGGCTGGCCTATATAAATCCTCCTGCCTCCTGATTTCTGGGACCAAATGCTGGTCCACCCCAATGGCTATTTTTTTTTTTTTTTTTTTTTTTTTTGGCTTTTTGAGACCAGGTTTCTCTGTGGCTTTGGAGGCTGTCCTGGAACTAGATCTTGTAGACCAGGCTGGTCTCGAACTCACAGAGATCCACATACCTCTGCCTCCCTAGTGCTGGGATTAAAGGCATGTGCCACCAACACCCAGCCAAAAGAAACTTAACTTTTTTTTTAATGCTTTGAATTACTGCCAGGTTATTAAAGAGACAATGACTTGAAATGAATAAAAATAAAAGAGAGCCAATCAATAACAATGAAATTTTTGTTTGTTTGTTTTTCGAGACAGGGTTTCTCTGTGTAGCTTTGGAGCCTATCCTGACACTCGCTCTAGAGACCAGGCTGGCCTGTAACTCACAGAGATCCGCCTGCCTCTGTCTCCTGAGCGCTGGGATTAAAGGCATGTGCCACCAAAGCCCGGTTTGCTAAATGTAATTCTTAAATCAAAGAACTTCTTAGTGTGACATTCTGGTTTCCTTCAGGGTTGGTCATAGATGCTTGAAAGTAGAACTAACCTGCTAGATAGTGGTAGCACACGCCTTTAATCTTAGCACTCGGGAGGCAGAGTCTGGTGGATCATAAATGCTCTTCATTGAACTGCCTGTCTAGGTCCTTTTTGTTTGTTTTTAAAACTGTTACCAGCTGGGCACTGGTGGCACACGCCTTTAATCCCAGACAGAACTCTGGAGGCAGAGACAGGTGGATCTCTGTGAGTTCGAGATCAGCCTGGTCTACAAGAGCTAGTTCCAGATGTCCAGCCTCCAAAGCCACAGAGAAAAACAACAAAACAAAAAAAGTTTCCCTATCCTCTCTTGCCTAGCTCTTGGCTGTTCAGCTCTTTATTAGACCAATCAGAAGGTTCATGACCACTATTAACTACGGTTCCGAGGAATCCTCTGTCCTCTTCTGACCTCTAGGCACACACCTGGTGGACATACATCTATGCAGGCAAAAACCCTCTAGAAATTAAAAAAAAAAATCTAATAAAAGCATCTGTAAAAATTCTGCCTTGTATAGTGGTTTGTTCCTGTAAATCATGGGCACTATGAGGCTGAGGCTGGAGGATTTTTGAGCCCAGAAGTTCTTTTCCTGTTAGGGCTACATGTGGGAAAATATATACACATATGTATAGTAGGTCTTTCTTTGGACTGCCAGCTCTTTAATAATTACACTGGTACTTTTTTTTTTCTTGGTTTTTTGAGACAGGGTTTCTCTAACAGCCCTAGCTGTCCTGGAGCTGGCTCTGCATAGACCACGGTGCCCTCAAACTCAGAGGTCTGCCTGCATCTGCCTCCCGAATGGTGGGATGAAAGGCATGTGGCACCACAGCCCAGCTGAGAAATTTTTAATGTGCATTGTTCTTTTTACCTGTATGTATGTTTGCGTGAGGACAGTTGTGAGCTGCCATGTGGGTGTGGGGAATTGAACCTGGGTCTTTGGAAGAGCAGTCAGAACTATCAACCCCTGAACCATCTCTCCAGCCCCAACACAGAGACTTTTTATTAATTATGAAAGTTTGTCCTTAAGTTGGGCTTGTTTCCAACTAGCTCTTAACATTTAACATTAACCGGTTCAAGTTAATCTACATTCTGCCACACGGCCTGTTATCTCTCCTCAGTACCATGCATCCAACTTCTTCCAAGTCTGGCTGAGGCTGAGTAGTCTCTCTCTCTGTCTCTCTGTCTCTCTGTCTCTGTCTCTGTCTCTCTCTCTCTCCCTCCCCCCTCTCTCAAGTCCTGCCTATCCTCTCTTGCCCTAGACAGGCGAGGTAAGACAGACAGTGTACAAAGAGACCTACTTCACACAGGATGCAGAAAAAGATTATCCCACCACATATGAATGCATCAGCATATCTTCCAAATACTGATTTTTTTAAAATGCCAATTACATCTCCATTTTATTTATTTATGTGTTTATTTTTGTTTGACACAGGGTTTCTCTGTGTAGCTTCGGAGGCTGGACATCCTGGAACTACTAGCTCTTGTAGACTAGGCTGGACTAGATCTCACGGAGATCCGCCTGCCTCTGCCTCCGGAGCGCTGGGATTAAAGGAGTGCGCCACCGACGCCCGGCTACTCCTCCATTTAAAAACACAATTTGGACCTTACACGTTCATCCTTCCAAGCAACTCGCCCTGGAAGAGAAAGTGGACAGCCGGCCACAAGATGGCGGCCAACCTGGCGTGACCACGTGACTCCCATCGGCTCCCTCTCCCTCTCCCTCTCTCTCCAGCCCCGCGTGAGGAAGGAAGCGCGTTAGCCTCAGAGCCGGGCACAAGGACAGCAGCCAGCCAGCTCAGTGTTAAGCGAAGCCAAGGTAACCCGGCTGGGGCACGCTCTGACTCCAGCCGCTGGGGAGGGCGCACGCGGGGAGCGCGCACGCCGAACGTCCCTCCGCAGGCGCCCGTTCCTCCGGGAGTCGGGAGGAGGAGGGGCGTGGAGGGAGACGGCCAAGTTGGCGCATGCGCCTGAGCTTGACGGGGTTTGAAATGGCTTCGGTGTTAAACCGGACCCGACTCAGGTGAAGGTCTGGTCGGTGCTTTGCTCAGGAGCGGTGGGAGGCCGAGTCAGGCTGCTCCCGCCCGCGGCGGGCCGGCGGAGGGGTAGGGGACCCCGGAGGTGGGAGGCGCGGGAGAGCGGGCGGGCGTGGCGGCCGTGGTGGGGCGGGCGGCGGACGCGGCCCCTTTTGTGCGGGTCGGAGCAGGCCCGCGCGGCGCGCCCTTCCCCCAGCCGCCGGCTCCCGGCCCCTCTCAGGTGCGGCCTGCCTGCGCCCCTCAGCCTGCTCCGGCGACGCCGTGCGTGCTCGCCCAGCGCTGCCGCGGCGCCAAGTGCCAGCCCGGTCCCGGGCGCCGCGACTGTTTTCCGGGGTTAGAGGCTCTCTCAGACCGGTCCTAAGGGCCTCGGGGACAGCGACGGCTCTCCGCGCTGGCCCCTGTGGACGCCGTGGCCGTGGCCTGGGGCGCTGGGTTCCATCTTCCGCGGCCTGCGCCCTAGAGAGGCCGGGACGGGAGGAAGATGGGCGTCCCAGCCCGGCCTGTCGGGTCCCCCAGCTGGGGATGCCAGGCCCAGCCTTTCCTTTTCTCTTTGACTTCGCGGGGAGGGATGGGGGTCTTCTCAATGGTTCTTTTTGAGGCGTGCGTTCTCCCAACGGCCTTTCCTCTCCGGAGTGGAGACTAGGGTGACTGTGAGGCCATAGTGATTTCCCTAGTCACATCTTCGAGTAATGTTCGTTATTAAAATGGTATTCATCAGTGTTTGCCTTTATGGGGGAGGGGGTGTCACCTCGCAGTTTCCGTTATTGACATAACCACTGCATGACCTCAGTCCACAGCCTGGAGACACACTCAGGCTATGCTTTGTGTATCTATCACGTTTGTTTATACACAGCCTTCTATATAGCCCTAGCTGTTAACGCCATTGTAAACTACGCTGGCCTGGAATTTTTTATAGAGATCCGCCTGACTCTGCCTCCTGAGTGCTGGGATTAAAGGTGTGTGCCACCAAGCCTGGCCAGGCCCCTTTTTTGGAAATGTCACTGTAGTCCCAGAAGGAAGTTCCTATAAATCCACCCCTAAAGATACCTTGTTGATAGTGTGTTTTGTTTTATTTCAAAGGTTCAGTTTGCACACATTCTATTTCCAGTTCTACTTTGGAGCATGTCTTTATCAATAGTCATTTCTCTAAAACAGCCTTTTGTGGTATTTGTAATTTGGTTGAACTTTGACATATGAATCCTTACTTCATAGATACCTGCTGTAGAAGAGAAACAAGTCAAGGTTTCTCCCTCCTCACATCATGGCTCAGTTTGGAGGACAGAAGAATCCACCATGGGCTACTCAGTTTACAGCCACTGCAGTATCACAACCAGGTCAGGCAACTGAACACTGTATTCTCTCTCTCTCTCTCTCTCTCTCTCTCTCTCTCTCTCTCTCTCTCTCTCTGTGTGTGTGTGTGTGTGTGTGTGTGTGTGTGTGTGTGTGTGTGTGTTAGGGGCTGTCTCTCAATTGTGATTTAAGTGAATACACTGGACAGCAAAATGTTTGAAAATGATGTATTAGGACACTTTTTTTAGGACACTTTTGAAAATTAACATCAACAACAACAATAAACCTAGGCGTTTGGATGATTTTATAGCATTTTTGTTTTAGGGGGTTTTTTGGTTTTTTGTTTTGTTTTGTTTTGTTTTTTAGTTTTGGTTTTTCAAGATAAGGTTCTCTGTGTAGCTTTGGAGCCTGTCCTGATTCTCACTCTGGAGACCAGGCTGGCCTTGAACTCACAGAGATTCGCCTACCTCAGGCCCATAGTGCTAGGATTAAAGGCGTGTGTTGCCACTGCCCAGCATTTTTGTTTGTTTTTGTTATCTGTATCCTAAGAGTTTTTAAATTTACTAAGGTTAGACTACTAATGGATTTTGTCATAGTGTCTTCATACTTACACACATAAGTATGTGTACATTCTTTTTCCTTCACTGCTCTTTATCATTTCTGTTTTTGCATTTGATATAGTGTCTCCATTAGCAGTAATCCTTCAGGCATGGGCCACCTGAGTTTTCTTTCTTTCTTTTTTTTTTTGATTTTTGTTTTATGTTTTTCGAGACAGGATTTCTCTGTGGCTTTGGAGGCTGTCCTGGAGACCAGGTTGGCCTCGAGTGCTGGGATTAAAGGTATGGGCCACCAACGCCCAGCAAAAACCATACGTTTTAAATATATCTAAATGCCATAATTTATAAAATGTTTTATATGACTTTTTCTTTAAATTACTTTTTTTTTTGCTGGATGTGGTGGTGTATGCTTTTAATTCTAGCATTCAGGAGGCAGAGGCAGGTGGCTCTGTTTAGTTTGAGGTCTAAATAGTGACTTCCATGACAGTCAAGACTACTTAGAGAGAGACCTTGTCTCAACAGCCCCCCATCTTTTTTTTTTTTTTTTCTTTTTGGTTTTTTGATAATTTGTGTGTGCCTCTGGTGGATGGGAAGGTGGGAGGAGACAGTGCACATATACCCAGTGTTTGTATGTCTAATGTCTATGAGTACAGGAGAGAGAGGGAGAGGGAGGGAGGGAGAGAGAGGGAGAGAGTAGGTTAGAGGACATCTTTTGGAAGTTGGTTCTTTCCTTACAGGATGGGTTCTGGGGATTGAACCCAGGTTGTAGGACTTGCATGGTAAGTGCTTTTGCCCACTGAGTTTTATTGCTAGTTCAGTTATGGTTTTTACTAGTTTGAATTTAATGTAGAAATACTACTCTATAAGGATTTCATTGCTCCAGGTGTTGCTGGTGCTCACCTTTAATCCCAGCACTCGGGAGGCAGAGGCAGGAGGATCTCTGTGAGTTCAAGACCAACCTGGTCCATAAGAGCTAGTTCCAGGACAGCCTCCAAACCCTGTCTCAAAAAACAAAAAAATCCAGGGAGGACATGGCTTAGGCAGTAAAGTCCTTACACAGCATCCACAAAGCCTTGGATTGGATTTCTAGCACCTCATACATTGGGTGTGTGGTCCTGTCTTCCTGAAATCAAGCACTTGTAAGGTAAAGGCAAGAGGATCAGAAGTTCAAGACATCTCTTAGTGAGTTTCAGGCCACCCTTGAGCACAAATGTTCTTGACTTTTAAAACAATATGTAGCTGGTCTTGGTGGTTCATTCCTTTAATCCCAAAGCACTCAGGAGTCAGAGACAAGTGCATTTCTGTGAGTTTCAGGGCAGCTTGGTTTATATAGCAAGTTCCAGGAAAGGCAGGGATGTATAGTGAGACCCCATCTCAACCAAAACAAAACAAAAACCCAATAACTAATAGGCTAAGGGAAAAAAATAGCTGTTAACATCATAAATAAATGCTTACAGTTTAAAAGTAAAGTTTAAAAAATAAGTCTTTTTCCAGAGGCATAAAACCAAAAATAAATAAAAAGCCATTTGTTACTCATTGTGAATTTTTTTGTTTTGTAATCCCCCACCACTCCCCCACCCGCCTCAGGGCTTTGTACATGCTAGGCAAACTTACTAGAATTTTCAGTTTTTTTTTTTTAACATTTATGGATTGTGTATGTGCAGGTCAGAGGACAATTTGTAGCAGTTGAGTTGATTGTATACTTCCATCTTGTGGACTCCGGGGTTTAAAGTCATGTCTCAAGATTGGTAGCAAGTACCCTTTATTCACTAGGTGGTTATGTTAGTAAGATTTCTGTTGCTCTGATAAAGACCATAATCAAACACAACTTGTAGAATTTATTTCATCTTACAACTCTGAGGTCACACTCCATTACTGAGATAAATCAATAGGAACCTAGAGGCAGGAACTAATGCCCCACAGGCTTGTCTATAAGTCCTCATGGAGGAATTTTCTCAATTGTGGCTCCCTCTTAGATAACTCTAGTCAAGTTGACAAGGGGGAAAAAAAGGAGCCTGGACAATTGACCCCTTGTCAACCTGAAGCACAAACACATTTTTCTATGTTAGGGTTATTTTTGCTGTTATAAAACACTGACTAAAAGTAGCTTGGAGAGGATTGCTGTTACTGCCATGATCATGGCAACTCTTATAAAGGAAAACATTTAATTGGGGCTGATTTTATAGTTCAGAGATTTAGTCCATTGTCATCGTGGTGGGAATCGTGTTGGAATGCAGGCAGACATGGTGCTGGATAGGTAGCTGAGAGTTCTGCAACTGGATCAGCAGTCACCAGGAAGAAAGACTGAGCCACTGGACCTGACTTGCACCTCAGTAACACACTTCCTTTAACAAGGCCACACCTATTCCAACAAGGCCACATTGTCCTAACCCTTTCAAATAATGCTACCACCAGGAGCCTAGGGGGGTAATTTTCATTCAAACCACAGTGTGGGTCCTTCCTTCTCAGATAACTTTGGGTTGAGTCAAGTTGACAAAAACTACCAACCAGAACAACACTTCTGCCTGTTTCCTCTCTAGAGTTTTTAGACAAAATCTTAGAGTCAGGCTGGCCTGAACTGATTTTCCTGTCTCTACTTTGCCACATTTTCTATCAGTAACACAACCCTCGCATACCTATATCTATACATGTATTTGGTTTTGTGTTTTTGAGACTAGGTCTCTCTGTGAAACCCTAGCTTGTCTTGGAGCTTGATTATGTAGACCAAGGTGGCTTTGAATTCATAATCATCTTCGTGCCTCTATACCCCTGGCCTTCTAGTCTGGGATTAAAGGTGTATTCCATCATACTCAGCTCTTTGATTAGAGTCTGGGTCTAGATAAAGTTGGTTGTGTTACTGCAGTGAGGTCAGTGGAGCCAGTTTTTTTTTATCTGTAATGGGACGTCATGGGAGATTCCTGCAGAGAAACAGAGTAATCTTGATCCCTCTCCTCTTTTAATCTCATTTTAGCTGCACTAGGTGTTCAGCAGCCATCACTTCTGGGAGCATCTCCTACCATTTATACCCAGCAGACTGCATTGGCAGCAGCAGGCCTTACCACACAAACGCCAGCAAACTATCAATTAACACAAACTGCAGCATTGCAGCAGCAAGCTGCAGCTGCTGCAGCTGCATTACAACAGGTGAGTTTCAATGTGATGAATGAGATGATAAAAATGATACCTGGAGTTGCTCTGTCCTTTGTTTTTTCTTTTACTTGTTCATTTGTTTTGTTTTTTGAGACAGGTTTTCTGCATTGTTTGTTTTGGCTTTGAACTCATGACTCTCCTATTTAGCACCTCAAGTGTGTGCTAGTATGACTTAAATAATGAAGAATTGTAGATTAAAGAAAAAACTATTCATAGTCAGGTGGTGGTTATACACACTTAGTCACAGCAATTGGGGAGGTAGTGGCTAGGTGGATCTCTGGGAGTTGAAGGACAGCCAGGGCTACACAAAAAAATTAAAAAAGAAGAAAAAAAAAAAACCACAAAATTCTTTTTTTCTGGTGTTAAGAATTGCACTATTTGGGTACTACAGAGATGGCTGAGTGGCTAAGAGCACCAATTGCTCTTCCAGAGGACCTGTGTTCAATTCCAAGTACCCATATGGTAGCTTACAACTGCCTATAACTCTGGTTCCAGGGCGTTGGTGGCGCACGCCTTTAATCCCAGCACTCAGGAGGCAGAGGCAAGCGGATCTCTGTGAGTTCGAGGCCAGCCTGGTCTCCAGAGCAAGTTCCAGGATAGGCTCCAAAGCTACACAGAGAAACCCTATCTCGAAAAACCAAGGGAAAAAAAAAATAACTCTGGTTCCATGGGATAGGACACCCATGACAAAACACCAATGCACTTAAAAAATTGCATTTTAGCATGGCAGCTGTAACAGTGCACTACTTTAATACCAGCACTGATGAGGCAGAGGTAGGTGATCTCTTCGAGTTTGAGGCCAGCCAGGTCTACAAAGTGAGTTCCAGAACAACCAGAGCTGTAACACAAAGAAACACTGTCTTGAAAAACCTAAAAAAGTAAAAAAATTAATAAATAAAAATTATATTAGGGCTTTTCTTGGTGGCACATACCTGTAATCTCAGCACTTGGGAAAGCAGAGAATACTGTGTTTGAGGCCTTACTGGAGTGCATAGCAGGACACTATCTGAAGACAAAACAAAATAAAACCAAGTTTTTATGCTCAGCACAAAGTATAGTTGTATAGTTAGAAATCTTAAATTCTTTGTTTGTTTTTCAAGATAAGATTTTCCTGTGTATCTCTTGCTGTCCTGGAACTCATTCTGTAAACCAGGCTGGCCTCAAACTCAACAGAGATCCATCAGCCTCTGCCTCCTGAGTGCTGGGATTAAAGGCTACACCTCCCCACTCCAGCAGAATCTTAAATTCTTATGATCCTGAGTTGGTTATATGTTACTTAACTATTGTGGTTTTAATGGCTCTCATAGATAAATAAACACCATTTCGTTAGTTTTAGATAAGTGTAGCTGGTTTAGAAAATTTCAGTGTAGTTTTATCTGTAGGTATGTACTTTGAAAATAAATAAGTATAACCTTGTCTTTCCTTTACTAATCTTTTTCAGCAATATTCACAACCTCAGCAGGCCTTGTATAGTGTGCAACAACAGGTTAGTGCAAATTTTTTGTTAAAAATTGGTTTTAAACCCTGGGTGGTGGTGGTGCACGCCTTTAATCCCAGCACTCGAGAGCAGAGGCAGGTGGATCTTTGAGTTCCAGGCCAGCCTGGTCTCCAGAGTGCCAGGATAGGCACCAAAGCTGCACAGAGAAAAACCTATCTCGAGGAAAAAAAAAAAAAAAAGATATTCAGGGTCTGGATAGATGGCTCGGTGTTTAAGAGCACTTGCCAGGTTCTCCAGAGGATCTTGTTCAGTTCTCAGCACCCATATGGTGGCTTATAACTATGTGAATCCAGTTCCAGAGTTCAATTCCCAGTACCCATGTCCAGTGGCTCTCAAACACCTGTAACTCCACCTCCTGGGGATCTTATGCCTGCTTTGACCTCTGTCATAACAAGGCAAGCACTTGGTGCATAGTTACACATCTCAAACAAAACAGACATACACATAAAATAGTAGCTACATTTTGATAGATAAAATTTTGAAAACCAAGAATAGCTCTATGAGTCATCTCTGAAAGAGCAATCCTGACTTATCTTGTTTGTTTTCTCTTTCAGTTGCAGCAGCCCCAGCAGACCATTTTAACACAGGTTAGTTTGCATTTGAGTATCTGAGTTGAGTTTTATTTCTGTTGTAGTTTGTCAATAGGAGTTTAAAGATACTTGTTGGATTTGTGTAATAACATTTCAGTATTTATTGTTATAAATGGAAAGTGTGCTAATGTGTTTTCTGTTGTGAATACTGTATTATGTATTACATGCTTCCACTTTAAAGAAAGGAGTAAAATTTGTTTTTATGTACAGATCTAGGTAAAACTCCAACTAATAACCAATAGGAGGTAGCTTCTTCGGTAGGAAACTGGATATCTGAAACTACTTGGGTAGCATAGGAGCTTTTCACCTTATAATTCCTTGTTCAGTTGTGAATCTGTCAATTTGTTTTATTTTCTTGAGATAGGTCAACTGGCTATGTAGTCAAGGATGACTTTGAATTTCTTGTCTTCCTGCTTCTAACTCATTGGTGCTAAGATTATAGGCATGATCCACTATAAACCATGATCTGGTTTATAAAGTGCTGAAAATTGTGTCAGTAAAATGGAGAACACAGAAATGTGTTTCATGTCTTATTTTGGCCTCCACATTTGTGCATGTGTGTACACAGGCTCATTCCCATCTCTCTCTCTCTCTCTCTCTCTCTCTCTCTCTCTCTCTCTCTCTCTCACACGCACACTATATACCCCTTCCCCAGTCACTCTGGTGCCTTCTTTTGGCCTCATTGGGCAGCACCACTTACATGTGCAAGTACAGATACATACTCACACACATAAATAAAAAATAAGAATCTTAAAATGTAGGTGCATGTCTTCAATCCCATCATTAGGGAGTCCGACACAGGTAGATCTCTATGAGTTTAAGGTCAACCTAGTCCTCATAGTGAGTTTTAGGCCACCCTGAGCAACAAAGTGAGACCCTATTTAAAACAAACAGAAATACTCCACCTGTCAATTGAGAACTGTTCTTCCTGTAATAATTAAAATTGGTTCAAGCTTGATCATGGACATCAGTAGTCCCAGCACTCAGGCAAGGGTTCCCAGATTAGATAGCAATTGGGAATGTATAGAAAGGTTCTATTTCATAAATCAAACAAAAGCTAAATTTTTCTCTGTAGTGCTCACTTAGTGTGTATTAGGCTCAGTTTGATTCTCAGGACTCAGACACGGGTGTGTGCACTCACACAGAGACATTTGAACATATACCACAGAATAAGAACTAAAGTGGAGCTGTGCCGTGGTGACGCAAGCCTTTAATCCCAGCACAGAGTTCCAGGACAGTAAAGCTACACAGAGAAACTCTATCTTAGAAAACAAAAAAACAACAAAAACCTAATATAAACAAATATATAATTCATTTTCTTTTAAAAAATGTTTAAAGTTATTTATTTACTTCTTCCGTATGTGATGTTGTGTGTTTAGATGCATGTCAAGATCAGAGAAGATATTTCCTGGGTTCTGAGGCTTGAACTCAGGCATGGTAACAAATCTGCTGAGCCATATCTCTGACTTCTAGCTTATATTTTCAATCCCTAACAAAACTCTCCAATTAAGTGGAAAACTATAAAAATTTCTCTCCTTAGAATAAATATCTCCCTAACTGTGCCTGAAAGCAGTGGCATGTTGGGAAGTTAAAGACTTTTGCTAAGATGGTAACCGGTCAAATTAAGGAAATGCTGAGCTGGGTAGTGGTGGTGCATGCCTTTGATTCCAGCACTTTGGATGCAGAGGCAGGCCTGGTCTACAAAGTTAGTTCCAGGACAGCCAGAGTTGTTACACAGAAAAGCCCTGACTCAAATAAATAAATAAATAAATAAATAAAATAAACAAAAAACAAAGCAGAGCTTAGTTTTTTTACTATGTTTAGTATTTTGTTAATCCCTTAGCAGAATCATTGATTGGTTGCTTGGTCTTTTGAGCTAGGATATCACAGTAGATGCCCTTGCTCAAGCCTGTGGCAGTTGACCCTCATGCCTCAGCTTCCTATGGTGGGTATGAGCCTCCATACTTAGGGTTTGGGTGGGAGAGAGAGAGAGAGAGAGAGAGAGAGAGAGAGAGAGAGAGAGAGAGAGACACTGGTATGTGAGAAGAGCAGGAGACAACCTCAGGTATTCTTTGTGTGCTGTCTACTGTTTTTGTCTTGTTTGAGACAGGATCTCACTGCCTTGCAGGCTAAACTGGGGGTCAATGAGGTAGCGTCCTGCTTCCAGCTCTCCAGATTATAAACAGTCACCAACATGCCTAGTGTTTTTTCTTTTCCAGTTTGTTTTGAGAATGGAGCTGTTTCTTTACTAGTACAATACCTAAGTTTACAGTCATTTTTACTCTTTATTATAGACAGTTGCAAGTCTTAATATGATGTTGCTTTTGTTCAATAGCCAGCTGTTGCATTACCCACGAGCCTTAGCCTGTCTACTCCTCAGCCTGCCGCACAGATTACTGTATCATATCCAACACCAAGGTCCAGTCAACAGCAAACTCAGCCTCAGAAGCAGCGTGTTTTCACAGGAGTGGTTACAAAGCTACACGATACCTTTGGATTTGTTGATGAAGATGTATTCTTTCAGCTTGGGTAAAAAAAAACTTCATTAGATGTTGATAGATGGTATATGTAGTAACACTTTCTCAATCATGGAAAAAAATTATAGTTCATAATTTTATTTTTAAATCATTATGTTTGTATATTTATACTTACGTTTTTTTTTTTTTAAGATTTTATTTATTTATTATGTATACGACATTCTGCTTCCTTGTATATCTACACACCAGAGGAGGGCACCAGATCTCATAACGGATGGTTGTGAGCCACCATGTGGTTGCTGGGAATTGAACTCAGGACCTCTGGAACAGCAGTCAGTGCCCTTAACCTCTGAGCCATCTCTCCAGCCCCAAATTATTTATTTGTATTTTATGTAATCAGTGTTTTGCCTGTATGTGTGTCTTGTGTGAGGATGTTGGATCCCCTGGAAGACAGTTGTGAGCTGCCATATGGGTGCTGGGAATTAAACCCAGGTTTGGAAGCACAGCAAGTGCTCTTAACCACTGAGCCATCTCTCCAGTCCCTACTTACATTGTTTTTAAATAAACTTACATTTATTTATTTATGTCTGGGGCGGGTGGAGGGGTTACACACTATGGCTTTTAGAGGTGGGATTTGGTTCTCTCCTGTCATGTGGGTTCCAGGGATCAGGCTCAGTCCTCAAGTTTGGTAATAAGTGCTAATTGATCCCTTTTTAATTCTTTATAAATGTTTTGTTAACTAGGTGGCAGCCCTAGTAACAGTCATGTTCAGGCTAAGAATACAATTAGAGATTGAGGCAGGTGTGGTGGCTACATCTTAAATCCCAGCACTTGAATGTCAGAGGCAGGTGGATCTGTCTGATTTCCGGGCCAGTTTGATCTTCATGGTGAGTTCCAGAACACCTGGGACTTTGTAGAAAGACCTTTGCCTCTAAACAAACAAGCAAACAGATAAAATAAGATGGAGGGTGAAACAAATTAATAAATAAAATAAGATGGAGTTTGAAATAGCCTTTTAAAATCTAATCTTGTTCTTTTTTTTTAATACTAAAATTTTCTCAATTGTGTGTGTGTCTATTTGTGTATAACCACATACATGCTTTGAAGGAAAGGTACACTTACCTGGGCATGTATGTGTGTAGGCCACAGGTTGGCTTTGTTGTTCTTTTTTAAATATATGATTTATTTAAATTTATTTTATGTGCATTGGTGCAAAGGTGTCAGATCCCCTAGAACTGGAGTTATAGACAGTTGTGAGCTGCCATGTGGGTGCTGGGAATTGGAAGAGCAGACAGTACTCTTAGCCACTGAGCCATCTCTCCAGCCCTGGCTTTGTTATTCTTTATTGCTCTTCATCATATCTTTAATTTTCTACAAGGTCTCTCACTTCACTTGGAAGTCACTATTTCTGCTAGACTGGCTGGTCTTCAAGCCCCTGGCATCTCTCTGTCTTTGCCTTCCCAATCCTGTGGTTATGGGTGTATGCCACCACGCCTAGCTTTCATGTGGATTCTTGGGATCCAGACTTTAGTCCTCATGCTTGTACAACAAGCATTTTACCCCATGAATCATCTCCCCTGCCCCTAAAAATTAGGGTGGTGGTTGTTTTGAGGTAGGATATCCTTGTCGCTGTAGCTGGTTTGGAATTCATTGTTGAACTGGACTCACAGTGAACTCATAGAGATCCATCTATTTTCCTCCTGAGGGTGTTTGCCACCATGTCTGGCCAAAGAATGTTAAGGTTTTTTGTTGTTGTTTTTCAAGACAGTTTCTCTGTATTGCTTTGGAGGCTGTAGTCCAGGCTGGCCTTGAACTCACAGGGATCCACCTGCAGATTAAAAGGCGAGCACCACCAATGCTCCCCGGGGTGTTCAGGGCTTTTTTTTTTTTTTTTTTTTTTTTTTTTTGTGGTTGTTTTGTTTGTTTGGTGTTTTGATACAAGTTTTAACTCTAGAACTTGCCATGTAGACCAGGCTAGCCTTGAACTCTCTTAGATATCCACACCTTCCTCTGCCTTCTGGGTGCTAGGATTAAAGTTGTGTACCACCCTGTCAGTCAAACATTTATTTTCAATTGGGGAAAAAAGAAAAGAAAAAACAATTCCTTGTCCTGTTCCCCAAAATTTAATTGTATCAGGAATTTTGTTTGTTTTGTTTTTGAGATAATTTCTCTGTGTATCTTTGGGGGCTGTCCTGGAACTCAAGTTGTAGACCAGGCTAGCTTCGAACTCACAAGAGATTTGCCTGCCTCTGCTTCCTGAGTGCTGGATTTAAAGACCTGTGCCACCAATCCTTGTCCTACCTTATTCCCTTGAAACAGGGTTTATCACTGAACCTGGAGCTAGGCTAGTAGCCAGCAAAACTTGGTGATCCTGTCTGTTCCTCAGAACACTGTGGATACAGGCTTGAACCCTGCCTGGATTCTCCTGTGGATTTTGCTGGTTTCAAAGCAGGTCCTTAGGCTTGCACAGCAAGGGCTATTGCCCCATTAGCCATCTTACCTTAGGTGACTTTAATGCACTGTAAGTGCATAGCACTGTAAGTGCTATGTTGGGGAAACTAATTATTGCTCAAGATTTTTTTGTGTTGTTGGGCCTCCTTATTTTCATGATCTCTCTAAAATCTAACCTCAGGGTATTATAGTGACAGTTTTATAATAGAGGAGCATTGAGAAAACAGAAGAGCAAATTGTTCCTGTACTTGAAACCTTCTTATTTACATACAGTGGAAGGTGAAATTTAAAAATGAGTCTAGGATTGGAGATGACTGCAGTTAAGGGCATTCCACAGTCCTTCGAGAGACAATTCTTTAATTCCCAACATCCATGTCAGGTGGCTCACAGCCGCCTGTAACTACAGCTTGCGGGGGAGGGGCAGATTTGATACCTCTGACTATTGGGGTACTAATTCATCTAAGCATATCCATAGCAGACCCATAACAGATAATTAAAAATAAAAATAAATCTTTAATGGCTGTAGAGATGAGATGACTTGGTAGTTCAAAGCACTTGTTATTGTTGCAGAAGACTCATGTCTGGTTCCCATGGCCTACACTGTGGTACCCAAACATCTGTAATTCTAGTTCCAGGGATCAGACACCCTCTTCTGAGCTTCATGGGTTCTGGCATTCATGTGGTCTCCATTTTTTTATGATTTATTTTTATTTCATGTGTTTTGGAATTTTGCCTATATGAGAGTATTGGATTCACTAGAACTAGAGTTATAAACAATTGTGAGCTGCCATCTGGGTCCTGGGAATTGAACCTGGGTCCCTGGTAGAGTAGCCACTGCTCTTAAGCACTGAGCCATCTCTCCAGCCCTGTGGTCTGCATTTTTATATGCAGGCAAAACATTTATACAATTAAATGTAAAGACATCTTTAAAAGAGTATACGGTCCAGACTTCCATTTTAGTTGTAATATATTTAAAATCACTGTAGCCTTTGAAAGGCAGAGTCAGATCTTTGTGAAGCCAGCCTGGTGGATATAGTGAGTTCTAGGCATGCCAAAGCTCTATAAGAAACCCTGTCTCCTAAAGAAGTAAAACAAACAAAATATACATAAGTCTGTTTTTGTTCAGGAAGATCTCTTCAATTGTATATAAGTCAATTTGGGAGAATCTTTTTTGTATTTATATTTACCTTTTTTTTTTTTCCAGTGCTGTTAAAGGGAAAACCCCCCAAGTTGGTGATAGAGTATTGGTTGAAGCAACTTATAATCCTAATATGCCTTTTAAATGGAATGCACAAAGAATTCAAACACTACCAAATCAGGTACATAATTATTGAGTTTGGTACTATAGAAATTTGATACTTGACTTTGCTGATTTACAATGTAATTTCTTTATAAAGAAATTTTCTATTTATATTTGTTTGTTTTTAGAATCAGTCCCAAACCCAACCTTTACTGAAGACTCCTACTGCTGTTATTCAGCCGATTGTGCCACAGACAACATTTGGTGTTCAGGCACAGCCCCAACCCCAGTCATTACTGCAGGCCCAGATTTCAGCTGCTTCTATTACACCACTATTGCAGACTCAGCCACAGCCCTTATTACAGCAGCCACAGCAGAAAGGTAATGTATTATTGCTTCTTGTTTCTAATGAATGTGTAGGGATGGTTTCCATGATGCTAAATACAAAGATATGGACTTTCAGAAAACATGGAAAGAAACTTCAGTATCATGAACAGAACTTTTCTACCTTTTTTTTTTTCTTGGTTGTTTAAGACTGGGTTTCCCTGTGTATACCCTGGCTGACCAGGCCGACCTTGAACTCAGATTTTTCTGCCTCTGCCTACCAAGTGCTGGGATTAAAGGCATGCTACAGTTTGCTTTTTGTTGCTATGATAAAGCACCACCATCTAAAACCAGCTTAAGGAGGGAAGGTATAATTGGCTTACAAGTTATGGTCCATCATGAAGGGCAGTCAGGGCAGGAGCTGAGGCAGAAATTGAAGCAGGGCTGTGGAGGAGCTACTTGCCCTCTGAGGCTTGCTTACCCTGTGTTCTTAGAACTCCCAGCACCATCTGCCTGGTGGTTTGTACCACCCACGGTGTTCTGGGCCCTCCCCCAATCAATCATTAGTCAAGCCAGTGCCTCACAGACCTGGCCTACAGTGTAGTCTGATGGAGACATTCTCTCAGCTGAGGTTCCTTCTTCCCAGGTGATTATAGCTTGTTTCAGGTTGATAATAAAGCTAACCAGAATAATATTGAAGTTTATTTTTTCTGATGTTTGGAGTAAATATACATAAATTGGACATCATTCATTGCCTGAACATAAGTGTGATACATTATTCTCTTATATTCGCCTCCCACTGCCCTCTATCCCTAAAGGGCTCCCTTTCCCCTCTCATTAGTCCCCCTTTCTTGTCTCCTACTGCATGTATTTCATTGTCCTCTATCTTCACGATACAGCCTTTTCTTTCCTTGTTCTCTTTTATAGTTTTATTATCTACAATATCAATGCACACAGGTATTTATTTAAATTGAGTTTCTGCATATGAGAAGAAACATTTTCTGTGGAAGTATGATTTCTGATTACATCCATTTTATTAAAGATGCCATGATTTCATTTTCTTTATGGTTGCATAAAGTTGCGTTGTATGTATGTATGTATATGAAGCTACATTTTCTGTTTGCCTGTTGATGAACTTCATTTCCAATCTTACAAATAATGTAACTGTAAACATGGGTGTGTAAGGATCTCTGTAGAATATTGACATGTAGTCTTTTTTTTTTTTTTTTTTTGTCCCAAAATAGGGTTTCTCTGTAGCTTTGGAGGCTGTCCGAGTCTGGAACTCGATCAGTAGACCAGGCTGGCCTCAAACTCACAGAGATCCACCTGCCTCTGCCTCTTGAGTGCTGGGATTAAAGGCGTGCACCACCACCACCCGGTCTTTTAGTGTGTACATGTATAATGTGTGAGTGTAAACATGTGCACATTGGGAAGTCAGAGGACAACTTTGCAGAAGAGTTTTCTTGTACCTTTTTTAAGGTTCTAGGTATAGAACTCAGGCTTGTATGGCAAGACGTTCCCCTCTTGCTGAGACTTCTTATTTGTTTGGTTGGTTTTTTTGTTTGTTTGTTTTTCTACACAGGGTTTCTCTGTGTAGCTTTGGAGCCTGTCTTGGAATTCACTATGTAGAAGACCAGGCAGGCCTTGAACTCAGAGATTCTCCTGTCTTTGCCTCCCAAGTGCTGGGATTAAAGGCATGTGCCACCACCAACCAGCTATATGCTATAGTTTTGTTATTTGCATTTTATTTTTTAAGGACGGGTCTCTTATAACACAGGCTTGCCTAAATTCACTGTGTATCCAAGCATCATTTTGAATCCCTGATCCTTCTGCTTCTATTTATCAAATCCTGGGATTGTTCATTTATTTTGGTTTCCATCATGACATCTTTTGGAATGTTCATTTTTTTGATTTTTAAAAAATTCCTTGTAATTTTTTTTTAAACTTTGTTTCTTTGTCATAGCAACTGAAGGATAGGATAGGTAAGACTAAAATTCTTTGGCGGGAATTGGTTATGGCCAATGCTTTGTCACTCATGTTGCATCATTTATTGATTTTAGTTATCCCAGTATTACTGATACTGGGTTTGATTACTTGTAGGTTTCAGTAGCCATAGATATCTCTGGTTTAATAGAATCCTTTTTCCCCTGCAAATGAATAATCTTCCAATTGGTATTTTAATATTCTCTGGTTATCTTATTCTATAGTATTCACTGATTTAGTGTATATAGATCAGGTGTTGGCAAACCGTAGTCCTTGATTTTTAGCCCATAATGTGAGTAATTTTTATACTGAACAAATTTTAAAGAGAATATGTTCTCCTACCCTTTTTTTATTTTTTGTTATTTTTTGAGATAGGGTTTCTCTGTGTAGATGTGGTTTCCTAAAAGTCACTCTGCAGACCAGGTTGTCCAAAGAAGTTGACTTGTCCTATGTGGAAAAATAGATAACTATGTTATTTTATAAAGAAAATGTTTAGTTTTTGGTACCAGAGAGGAATCACTAAATAACCCATACTAAATACTATGGGGCTGAAAAGATGGCTCTTCTAGAGGACCCAGATTCAATTCCCAGTACCCATATGGCAGTTCACAACTGCCAGCATGGTAAAACATCAGTGTACATAAAATAAAATTAAGCTACTTTTTTTTTCTTGAGTGCTGGGATTAAAGGCGTGTGCCATCAACGCCCGGCTCCGGCATGCCACTTTTAAAAGTAGAAATAACTATGTATTTTGTTGACTTGGAAAACAGACAACTTTGGTGAACCCCACTTACTTTGTTATCTTTATCTTACTCAGCCTCGTGATGTATTTTTAGCTTTATTTAACAAATTTTTTTTCTGTTTTCTTCTGTATCTTTTGAAGCTGGCTTATTGCAGCCTCCTGTCCGTATAGTGTCACAGCCCCAACCGGCACGGAGATTAGATCCACCATCAAGATTTTCAGGAAGGAATGACCGAGGGGATCAAGTACCTAATAGAAAAGATGACCGAAGGTATGTTTGAAAATAACATTGTGGGCTAGAGAAACATGCTCTTCCATGGACCAGGGTTGGTTCCCAGCATCCATGTAGTGGTAGCTCTGGGGCTTCTCATTGTCTCTTCTGCCTTTCTCAGGCATGCATGTGGTGCACACACATACATGCAGACAAAACATAAAAAATAAATTAGAAGTTGCTATAAGTTCAAGGCCTGAAGTCATTTGGACTACATAGGGACTACCAAGCCAGCCTGATCTTATAACAAGACTATCAAAAATTAACAAATAAAGGAAAGAAAACAAAAAGAAACTATTTATTTGTTTCTAACTTGGCCAACCTAGAATTTCTAGTTCCACTTGCCTCTGCCTTCTGAGTGCTGGGATTAAAGGTGTACACTGCTATGTCTGTCAAGAGCTATTGCATAATATCAATAAGTATTAGAGATTTTATTTTTACTACGTTTATTTAATTTGCACCTGTTCCCATGCCATAGTATATATGTGAAGGCCAGAGTAAAACTTGGAGGAGTCTCTTCTCTTCTTCTACCATGTGGGTTCTGGGAATGAAACTCAGGTCCTCAGACCTGATATCAGAGCCTGCACCTGCTGAGCCATCCTGTTGGCCACATAGTGATTTTAGACATCCTTGCTTTAAGTCGTGAAAGGGACAGAGAAAGACGAAGATCCAGAGAAAGATCACCTCAGAGGAAACGTTCCCGGGAGAGGTCACCCAGGAGAGAGAGAGAGAGATCCCCTCGGAGAGTCCGCCGTGTTGTTCCACGATACACAGTGCAGTTTTCAAAATTTTCTTTAGATTGGTAAGTTTCCCCTTCTGTGTTTTTTTGTTTTGTTTTTTTCGAGACAGGGTTTCTCTGTGTAACAGCTCTGGCTGTCCTGGAACTAGCTCTTGTAGACCATGCTGGCCTTGAACTTACAGGTGTCTGCCTGCCTCTGCCTCCCAAGCACTGGCATTAAAGGTGTGTACTACCACAGCACAGATAAACCATTCCTTTCAGATTAACTGTGGCTGGGTACTGTAATATAGAAACATTAACCTACTATATACGTACACAAACTTGGTGTCTTTTATGTGCTCTGTCTTTATTGAATTAACTCTTACTTAGACTCTGAAGTCAGAAGGAGATTACTAAATTTCTCAGCTTCATCTACAAAATCTCAAAGGAACTTATAGAATTATTATGAAGTTGATTTAGATATCTATAGCACTTAGCCTAATGTATAACAGTTAGAAATCCTCTGTGATTCATGGTGGCAGCGAGCACCTAGATCATAGGTTAACAGATAGGAAAAAGAGATGAACAGATAGATGTGGTGGCACATGCCTTCAGTAACATCTCTTGGGAGGTAGAGACTGGAATATCTCTGTGAGTTGGGAACCAGCTGAGTCTATATAGCAAGTTCCAGAATAGCTAGAACTACATAGAGATGCTGTCTTATAAATCTAAAATGAGCCAGGGGGTGTTGGGGCACACCTTTAATCCTGGCACTCAGGAAGCAGATGCAGGCGGGTCTTTGTAAGTTTGAGGCCAGCCTGGTCTACTGAGTGAGATCCAGGACACCAAGAGCTACGCAAAAAAAAAAAAAACCAACCCTGTTTTCTAAAAAAACCCCAGATTGACAGTAAATTAGAAAAATAGTATTTAAAGCTCTTTAGCATTGTTACCAGTACCTATGTCTGTTTCTGTGACCTGAGGATTTTCCTACCTTTCAAGAAAGGATAACATGAATATTCATGATACTAGCCTATTAAATACTAAAATTTCTGTATATTATATTCTAGATTAAGAAACTAGTATCTGTTATTTAATGCCCCTGTGACATTGTTATATAATTGGGGTCAAATCAAGTAATCTTAGGTTATACTAGTGTTTTTTATCTTTGTTTACTCTTAGATAGTTGCCATATTTCAGAAAAACCCAAATGGAACCAAAAGCATTTCCCTGGAGCCTCTAAAATATTGGTACATGGATAAATGTTTTATTCTATCTGTTGTCAATATTCAGTGTTTTTCTCAGAAAACTTGGTTGTAGATTGAAATTTCTGTCCCACCTAGTCCCGCAGCCATTTAATCCCAAATAAACACACAGAGGCTTATATACATTATATACTGTTTGGCCTGTGGCTCAGGCTTCTTATTGGCTAGCTAACCCATTTCTGTTAATCTATTTCCACGTGGTCTTGGCTTACTGTAGAATTCCAGGGCATCCGATCTTCCCAGTAGCTACTTGGTGTCTCTCTCTTGACTCACTTCCTCTTTCCAGCCTTCTCCTAGTCTGTTAGCCCCACCTATACTTCCTGCCTGGCTACATCCTGCTTGTCCATTTTCCAAAGCAGCTTTCTTCATCAACCAACAAGAGAAACATATATTCACAGCACACAGAAGGACACCCCCCATCACTTGGTGATAGAATATGAAATAGAATAGCCAGCTAGTTCTTACCAAGTTAGACTTTAACAATTCCATTTTGCCACCTTTATGTAAATTTCCAGAGCATCAGATGAACCAATTGCAAAAAAAGTTTTAAAGTTCTTCACCTATAGTTGTAGAAGTCAAAGTTTCTTTGCACGAATATGGTTATGAGGTCATGTGAAAGGAAATGAATTATTTGTACTTAATCTCCCTGTTCCATTATAGATGTTACCCCTTTAGGGCAAAATGACTTAATTTTAGTGTTGGAAATTTTGGATACAACTCTCTTCCTTAAAAGTAAAACTGAAGGAAATGTGCTAAAGAAATGTCTCAGAGGTTGAGAGTATGTAGTCGAAAAAAAAAGTGTGTAGTGCCCTTTCAGAGCACATGAGTTTAATGCCCAGCACCTCTTCTGCAGGTCACAACTACCTGTGCACATAGCCAACAGGCCTATACGTAGCACATAATTAAAAGTAGTAATAAAACACCTTTGAAAATAAAACTGAAGGGGCTGGAGAAATGGCTTTGTAGTTAAGAGCATTTGATGCTTTTTTCAGAGAAAGTGCCCTTAGTTCTCAGCACCCACATGGAGTTGCTCCATAACTCCTGTTCCAAGAGGTCCTACACCCTTTTTTGGTACCTGAGTCCTTATAAAATTAAATAAATTTTAAAACAAACCCTCATGATATATTTTCCACATTTATGTTATTCTAGCAGTGGAACTGTATCAGTGGCATCAATGGTTTACCTGTACATAGCCACTGTTCCTGTTTTGGAAGTGAATTGTTGGAGTTTTATAGCACATGGATCTTTTGGGTGTTCTACAAGCATTTTACTACTGAGCTGCATCCACAGACAATCTGTATTTCTGATTTGGACTTCAAATAAAGACAACATTTTATATATTGTATTTTTTTTAAGAATCATGTCTTGGGCTGGAGAGATGGCTCAGAGGTTAAGAGCACTGACTGCTCTTCTAGAGGTCCTGAGTTCGAATCCCAGCACCCACATGGTGGCTCACAACCACCCATAATGAGATCTGGTGCCCTCTTCTGGTGTGCAGATATACATGGAAGCAGAATGTTGTATACATAACATATAGATAGATTAGTTGGTATTTCATAGTCTTATTTGCAGTGGGATGTTTTTGCCTATTTTTTGTTTAGTTTTGTTTTTTTTTTGAGACAGGGTTTCTCTGTGTAGCTTTGGAACCTGTCTTGGAACTAGATATGTAGACCAAGATATCTTGGCTTCAAACTCACAGTGATCCACCTGCCTCTAGCTCCCCAGTGCTGGGATTAAAGGCATGTGCCATCAAGGCCCAGCTGTTTTTGCCTATTTTTTATTTTTATTTTTTCTCTTTTAGGTTTTTTTAAAAAAGGACTTATTTATTATGTATACAGTGTTCTGCCTGCATGTATTTCTGCAGGCAAGACATCATTACAGATGGTTGTGATGTGACCCACCATGGGGTTGCTTGGAATTGAACTCAGGAACTCTGGAAGAGCAGTTGGTGCCACTGAGCCATCTCTCCAGCTGGTCTTTTTGATGCAGTGTCTTACTGTATAGCACTGGCTACCCTGAAACTTGCATTGTAGACCCATTGTCCTCAAACATTCAATGATCTTCCTGCTTCTGCCACCCAAATTCTGGTATTACAGGCCTGTGCCACCATGATTGTCTGTCCACTTTAATTCATTATGTTTTTAGGAGCCATCTTGATTTTTTTTTTAGATTTTATTTATTTATTATCTATATAACATTCTGGTTCCATGTATATCTGCACACCAGAAGAGGGCACCAGATCTCATAATGGATGGTTGTGAGCCACCATGTGGTTGCTGGGAATTGAACTCAGGACCTCTGGAACAGCAGTCAGTTTTCTTAACCTCTGAGCCATCTCTCCAGCCCCAAGATCTTGATATTTTTATTAGATTGATTTATCTTTGAATTTCTTTTTCTTTCTTTTCTTTCTTTCTTTCTTTTTTTTTTTTTTTCAATGTCCTGCTAAAGAAAATGAAGTTATTTAAAATATTATCAAAAGGCTGGAGAGATGACACAGTGTTTAAGAATTCTGGCTGTTCTTCTAGAGGACCCAAACTTGATTCCCATTACATAGATGACATTTGTCTTAGTTATTTTTCTATTGGTGTGAAGAGACATCATGACAAGGAATCTTATAAAAGCATTTAAATTGGGGCTTATGGTTCCAGAGGATAGTAGATTGAATGACCATGATGACAGATAGCGTGGCAGTAGGCAGGCAGGCAGCTTATTTATAAGCAAAGGCAGAGATAGGGAATGGCATACTCTTTTGAAAGCTCAAAGCCTACCCCCAGTGTTTCACACACACAGTGTTTCACACACACTTTCCAGCAAGACCGTACTTTCTTCTAATCCTTCCCAAACAGCCCCACCAACTGCAGACCAAGCATTCAAATATGTGAGCCAATAGGGACCATTCATATTCAAACTACAATTATTTAGTTCCAGGGTATTTGATGCCTTCTTCTGACCTCCTCTGTCACCAGGTATTCACCTGGTGCACGCATACACACACACACACATCTATTTTTTTTTTTTTAAGGTCATTGTCACATATAGGTGGCTAGGAACATATATCCCCTCTTTGCATAGTAATCTGGTATAGATTACTTTCTTTCATATTAAGGGGTATGGAGGTATGGATAATTGGAGCTAATTTGGATTTTGATTTCATGTGAATTTGCCCCGAACTTTCAGACTTCTGCCTGCCTCTGCCTCTGGAGTGGTAGGATTAAAGATGTATGCCATCACACCTGACTCCTGTGAATTTTTCAATTTAAGTGTGTTTGATCTAGCTACTTACTACAGAATAAAAATTGTATTTTTTGCTGGGCAGTGATGGCGCACACCTTTAATCCCAGTACTCAGGAGGCAGAAGGAGGTGGGTCTCTGTGAGCTCAAGGCCAACCTGGTCTACAAAGTGAGTTCCAGGACAGGCTCCAAAGCTACACAGAGAAATCTTGTCTCAAAAAAACAAAACAAAAAAATTGTGTTTTTCTTCCTATCACAGATGTGACTGAATGGCAAGACTGAATGGCAAATAGCAACTTGGTACCCCTCATCACATTTTAGTATACATTTTTGTATGAACTGTATTTTTTTTCAAATGCACATACTTCCAACTGAGGGGGAACTCCTTTTGTTCTGATAATCTCTGGAATTGGAGATGTAATTTTGGTTTTTGGAGACAGGGTTTCTCTGTAGCTTTGGAGGCTGTCCTGGAACTAGCTCTTGTAAAGCAGGCTGGTTTTGAACTCACAGAGATCTGCCTGACTCTGCCTCCCGAGTGCTGGGCCTAAAGGTGTGCACCACCACCAGCCGGCGAGATGTAGTTATTTTAAAGGGTTTTCTCTAAGGAATTATAAACTGCACACAAAAAAATAGTGAAGTAAAAGTAACATTCAGATATTACTTATCCAGCAGTGTACTATGCAGATTTGAATCTGTGCATTTTTACTGTGTCATTTTATATAGCTTCTATGCATAACCTTTGTTTTTTAAGGCTGTTTATTCATTATCTATGTCTATTTTCCAGTCCCAGTTGTGACATGATGGAACTAAGGCGCCGTTATCAGAATTTATATATTCCTAGTGACTTTTTTGATGCTCAGTTTACATGGGTGGATGCTTTCCCTTTGTCAAGACCATTTCAACTGGGAAATTACTGCAATTTTTATGTGATGCACAGAGAAGTAGAGTCCTTAGAAAAAAATATGGCTGTTCTTGATCCACCTGATGCTGACCACTTGTACAGTGCAAAGGTTTGTATTCCACTGTGATGCAAATTTTGAATCTCATAGCTTTTGGAGTTATCCTTTAGAAACTGGTTGTTAGATAGCTGATCCAAACCCAATTTTCTCTGCCTGATTTTGTCTTAGCTATTTAACTATTTTAGCTTCTGTCTTAATTCTTTAGTTGTAAAACAATGGCTATTGTTGTCATTTTAAACTTCAAAACTGTGAGCCAGTTGATCTTGAGTGCCATATGACTTCCTATAGACCTGGATAAAACTTAATGTTGAGTAAATGTGCCAAAGACTAGTCAATTGCTTAGTCAATTTACTTGTGTTTTTAAAAATTGATCTGAAAAATGTAAGGAAAAATCCCTTTTTGAAAATGTAAGATTGATAAAGCACCTAATATTACCCCTCTTTTTTTTTTGGTAGCATTTTACATTCCACTTTTAGGGAAAAAAAACTTACATTTAAGGTTAATCAATAGTACTCATTTTTTTACATTACTTTAGACTTTTGACAGGATTGAATTATTTGACTATAATAGGTAATGCTGATGGCTAGCCCTAGTATGGAGGATTTGTATCATAAGTCATGTGCTCTTGCTGAAGACCCACAAGAACTTCGTGATGGATTTCAGCATCCGGCTAGACTGGTTAAGGTAAAATGAAATGTTTTTATTTTAGTTGTATATTATTTATCTTAATTCTTACTGTGTTTACATAAAATTGAAAACAAGCACATTTTAAATCTTGTTACTTTAATAATATTAAATCTATTTTCATGTAGTTTAGATTTTTTTTGTTTAGAATGTGGCTTTATTTCTGTTTTTAGTTTGGCTGTGAATTTGATGCTTTATGCTTGTAGCTCAGTAAAATCTCTTGGATGCTCTTAAAGATTGTATTTAAACATAGCTTGTTTCTTTAAAAGAATTCTTATCTGATCAAATATTTAGAGGATGAGTTATGATGTATAAATCCTATTCCATTGCTGAAATGCAGTGTGGAACATGATGAACTGAACTCTTCCTTGACTGGCAGATACCAGAGGTAGTAAAAATGATATTGGGAAGGTTTGTGCCTTTCCTTTCTGAGAATCTATTTATAATTTGATGGGCTATACTATATATGTAAATGATTCTTTGTTTTGAATTAGTTTCTAGTGGGCATGAAAGGCAAGGATGAAGCCATGGCCATTGGAGGCCATTGGTCTCCTTCGTTGGATGGACCAAACCCAGAAAAAGACCCCTCTGTGTTGATTAAGACTGCCATTCGTTGTTGTAAGGCTCTGACAGGCATTGATCTAAGTGTATGCACACAATGGTAAGTACCAATTCATTTCTTGATTGATTAGGAATGTTCTTGTGGTAGTTTATGTAGCTGTTCTTGTCAATCAGCCTTTCCCCTTTCCTTATTTTACCAACACTGGTCATACAGGTAAACTCAAAGGAAAATCCCCATTTGTAGCAAAAATTTATTTGGTGCCAAAAATGTTTTCGGGAAGGGGCATTAAGAACTAATCAAAATATACTGAAAATTTAAATGTTTCATTATGCTGTACTTTGGAAATTGGATGAATGTTGAAAAATACTTTTCATTTCATATATAGCTGGAGAAGATCCGTCCAGAGAGAACTTCATTTCATTACAATTCCTTTGTTATAAAGTGATGTAGTTGCTGATTATTTTTGTTCAGCCATATTTTCTCTTGAGGCTTATTTGTCTTGTGTATTTTAGCATATTTCTTACAATTTAATTGAGAATATTCTTTTTTTAGCACATGAAATCTGAACAGCTTTCCAGCTTCTTCAGGTATTCTCTAAAATAATGGGTAGTTCTGTAATCAAATCAGAAAATTCTTTGTGGAAATGTATTCTTTTAACTAATAAACTGTTATACAAATGTACCAAAAGAGGAACTATGGCTTCTATAATTTTTTTTTCTTTAGACCAACCTCAAGTTCTTGCAGCAAAATTTCTTTACTTGATGTGCTACAAGTGAACTAGGGTCTTTAAAATGTATTGTAGAATTTTTTTTCCAACATGCTTCTTCCCTTGCAACAGGTACCGTTTTGCAGAGATTCGCTACCATCGCCCTGAGGAGACCCACAAGGGGCGTACAGTTCCAGCTCATGTGGAGACAGTGGTTTTATTTTTCCCGGATGTTTGGCATTGCCTTCCCACCCGCTCAGAGTGGGAAACCCTCTCCCGAGGATACAAGCAGCAGCTGGTCGAGAAGCTTCAGGGTGAACGCAAGAAGGCTGATGGAGAACAGGCACTGAACGCTAATCCCTTTTTCTATTTCCGCTTCTCACAGGCACAGGAACACAGGCACAAATGCACACCACACACTACATAACAGACACACATGGAGGAACATAACTGGTAACAGCGACTGGTAGTCCAGCTTTCAGCAGTATAGTTGTATTTCTTTTATCGTAAAAATCTGTCTATTACGCTAACTTAAATGTAAGAGTGCTGAGACCTCAAAGAAAAAGTTGTGCTTCCATTGCACAGAATTTTGTTTTTATCATAGGTCTATTTGCTGGAATCTGGGACCAGTTGTTGAGCAAGATTCAGTATTAAGCCATTTTAAACATTTTGCCATTTTCTCAAATTTAAAAAAATTTTCTCTTTCACGGTCATCAGTTCTAGTCATGGATATTTGAAATTGGACAACCACAAGTCTGAGAGATTTGAAATTTCAGGCTATGTGGCAACGTCTTGGGTACATTTCAAAGGTCTGACTAAATCAGTCTTTGGGTGGCTTGAAAATTGGGGCAAGATCACACACTGTGTGGTTAGTGGAGACCGGCAGTGTCTGTGTATCCCTGATATCCTTTGTGTTGTAATTTATCACCCTTTTGTGTTTCACAGATCTGGCTTTGATTGGCTGATGTCTTTGTGATCAGTTAAAAGTGGTAGAATGTATGTATGTGGACTTGCCTAAATAATAACTTTAGGAGAAGACAATCTGAAACATTGTGACCTTGCACAGATCAGCAACAGACTTTTAAAGAATAAATGACTTACAGTTGAAGGTTTCAGGATAGTAATTTTGTTCTCAACTTTGTATGTTAGGATGAAGAAGAGAAGGATGATGGTGAAGTTAAAGAAATTTCCACTCCTACTCATTGGTCTAAACTTGATCCAAAGGCAATGAAGGTAATGGAAAATGTATACGTATTGTGTACCCACACACAATAGCAATGAGGAAGAATATTTTAGGATTTTAAATTTCTAAACAGAAATTAGTAAATTTGTTGAGACTGAGAGGATTGTTTCAAGTAGGAAATATATTCAACCTGGGTGTGGTGGCTCATATCCATTGTCTCAGATTTGGGAGGCAACAGCAGGAGGATTGCCTTGCATTTCAGGGGAATGACTTCTGGGATAGCCTAGGCTATTGAGTGAGCCTCTATTTTTAGAGGGGCAGGAGTGAGGCATGGTGGCATGCATATCTTTAATCCCAGTAGAAACAGGCAGATCTGAGTTTTAAGGTCTGTAGAGCTACTTCCATGACAGAGCTATACAGAGAAACCATGTCTCAAAAATAAAACAAACAAATAAAATAAAGGGTATGGAGCATTCAAACTGAAGTCCTTTGGTTTTCTATAACTATGATATGTTGCACTTGTAAATATATAAATTAAAGAGGCTGTATGTGTGGTTCAGATAAGGAGTATCTGTCAATGCTTCCAGTATAATAACTATGTTGATAGCACTGTTTTTCTGGTTTTGGGATGACCAGGATTGCAGGATTTCTATGCCTAAATAACCTAAATTTAAGGAGAATAGGAGAGGAAAAAGGTAAATCTGGTTAGGTGGTAGTGGTACACACTTTTGATCCCAGCACTCAGAAGCAGAAGCTGCCAGATATCTGAGTAACAGACCTGGCTGTTCTGGAATTCACTTTGTAGAACATGCTGCCCTCAAACTCACAGAGATCCTGTCTGCCTCTGTCTCCCAAGTGCTGGGATTAAAGGCGTGAGCCATTACATCAGGTGGTAAATCTGATTTTTGTAATAATTTCTAAGTTAAATGTAGGTAAGTTTACCACTAAACTGGAAAAGAAAGTAACAACTTCAAAAATGTTTGATTAAGGCAGGTGTGCTAGTGTTTCTTGCAGTAAATCTGGACTAGTTATCATGTGGTTCTCTATCTTTGGGCCTTTAAGTTGGTCAGATCAGAGACTGATCAGAGACTTGCTTATTTGTGTGGCAGATTTTTGAGATTTTTGAGACAGTGTTACCCCGTAGGCTGCTGTGGAGACCAGGCTAGCCTCAAACTCAGAGAAATCCACTTGCCTTTCTTTGTCTTCTGAGCTCTGGGATTAAAGATGTATCCAATCATTGTTTGGATTTAAAGCATTTTTAAACATTTGAGGAGGTGACATTAGCTAGCTTCTATAACACATGTGTGAAGGTCAGAGGATAACTTGAGGTAGTTGCTTCTCTTTTTCAAAGATCAAACCTGGATCATCTGGCCCTTTGGCAAGTATCTTTACCTGTTGAACTGTCTTGCCAAGACATTTTGTAAAAATTGTTTAATTTTTTATATTTAGCATAGGGTCTCATGTCTCATGTAACCTAAGGTGTTGTTTAACTTGCTATATAGCTGAGGATGGTCTTGAACTTCTGATCCTACTGCTTTGACCTCCCAAGTGCTGTAGTTATATCGGTGTGCCACCAATATCATACCCAACAACGTGTGTGTGTGTGTGTGTGTGTGTGTGTGTGTGTGTGTGTGTGTGTGTGTGTGTGTGTGTGTGTACAAGGCATGTATGTATATGCCTGGTACCTGCAGAGGCCAGAAGTGGGTGTTAGAACTCCTGGAACTAGAATTACAGATGGTTGTGAGTTGCCATGTGGGTTCTCTACAATAATCTATAAAGTTCTTTATTTTAAAATAATGCCAGGCAGTGGTGGCATATGGGTTTAATGCCAGCACTGGGGAGGCAGAGGCAGGTAGATTTCTTGATTTTGAGGTTAGCATGGTCTACAGAGTGAATTCCAGGCCACCCATAGCTATATAGAGAAACCCTATCTTGAAAAACCAAAAAAAAAAAAAATACATAACTAAGCATGACGATTGTTTCCCTGGGGAATTATAAGTTTGAAGGTAACCTGTTCTATAAAGCTAGACACTGTCTCAAAACAAGAACATTTCTTTTGATTATTAATAACAAGTGCTTTTTTAATTATAATAAAAAATATACTCTTTTCTTTCTAATATAACCTAATAAAATTCATAGGTAGGGACCAATGAAATATCTCAGTAGATAACAGCTCTTGTCACTAAAGCTGATGATTTGGATTTCAAGAACCTACATGGTGGAAAGAGTCACCTCCCAGCAGTTAACCTCTGACCACCACTCATAAACAATAGCACACCCCTTTTCTAAATAAGTCAGTATATTAAAATGTTTTTTGATTTGTTTGCTTCTAGCTTCTTTCTTACTGGGTACAAAGTTTTTGAAGATGGCTTGGTTATAATATATTAATGTCAAGAGTATATCTTGTCCTTTTTCAGTTAGCATTAGTTTTCCCAGTGTAATTTTTATTCGGTTTTGTTTTTCAAGCAGGTTTTCTCTGTGTAGCCTTGGCTGTTCAGTTCACTCTGTAGACTAGGCTAGCCTAGAAATCAGAGATCCACCTGTCTCTGCCTTGAGAGTGCTGGCATTAAAAGCAAGAGCCACCATGCCCAGCTTCTTCTGTGTAATTATTTTTAAACATTATATTCAGTATAGATTCTTTCCTTTGTTAAAATACTTATTCTTGCCAGGCAGTGGGATTCTTGGTATATGCTGTGGCACCTAACCTGGTTTAAAATATTTTTAAGCATCTTAAATTGTTTGGGGTTTTCAAGAGATGTCTAAGTACTTAAGAGTGGGTATTACTTTTTTAGAGGTCTAGAGTTCAATTACTAGCATTCACATGGGTCAGCCCACAACCCCTTGTAACTCTAGGTCCAGGTTGATCTGATGCCTATGGGCACAAGCACTTATGTACACAGGTATACACACATACCCATAATTAAAAAGGAAACAAAGCCAGGCAGTGGTAGTGCACACATTTAGTCCCAGCACTTATAAGGCAGATGCAGGTGGATCTCTGTGAATTTGAGGCCAGCCTGGTCTACAAAGCAGGTTCCAGGACAGTCAGGGCTATCAAAGAAACTGTGTTTTGAAAAACAAACATGAAAAAGAAAAGAGCTGGAGAGATGGCTCAGTGGTTAAGAGCAATGGTTATTCTTTCAGAGGACCCAGCACCCACATGGCAGCTCACAACTGTCTATAACTCCAGTTCCAGAGGATCTGACACATACAGACATACATACAGGCAAAACACCAATGTTCATAAAATAAATAAATCTTAAAAAAAGAAGAAAAATGAAAAATAAATAAATCTTTAAAACAACATTCTAGAGGTAGGCTTGGTGATAATCTTCTTGGGAGGTAAAAACAGGAAGATCTGGTGTTTACGCCTGCCTTTGCAACTCATAAGCAATTTTGACCAGTCTGGGCATTATGAAACGATGTCAGTAAAACACAAAAGGGTCAGGGTGATGGCTCAGTAGGTAAAAGTGCTCCTCTGCAAGCCTTCACAAGTAGAGGTTGATTCCAGGGAAATGCAGAAGCAATAGACCCTGCCTCAGCATGTTGAAAGGCAAGAACTGATTATTGGAGGCTGTCCTCTGACCATCACAAGTGCCATGGCAAGTGTGTCTTTGTACACACACTCAAGAGCACATGTTTTAAATTATTTTTCAAAAATATTCTGTAATTCTGCATTTTCAAAAATCACTGTATGGTCAGTGTCTCTTCCCCTAATTTGGCTTTTTGAAACAGTGTCTAACTGTATAATCCCTGGACTGCCTGAAACTTCCTACGTAAACCACACTAGTCTTAAATTTAAGTCTTAAACTTTTAAGAATCAGACAAAAGATAATTTGTTTTTTTATATCATACTTTTTTCTTCTGTGTTTTTATGCTCCATATATTTAGGTAAATGATCTCCGAAAAGAATTAGAAAGTCGAGCTCTTAGTTCCAAAGGACTAAAATCCCAGTTAATAGCTCGCTTGACAAAACAGCTTAAAGTAGAAGAACAAAAAGAAGAGCAGAAGGAATTAGAGAAGTCTGAGAAGGAAGAGGAAGATGAGGATGATAGGAAGTCTGAGGATGATAAAGAGGTATGTAGTTCATATTTGCATACTCCAATGTTATTAATATTGTTTAGAAGGAACTCTTGGAACATGTAACAAGTTGTGTTTGTGTGTAGTTTTGAGTTATAATTTAAATACGGTAAAATAAAAATTTTTTTTCTTTTTTTTTTTAACTGTCTACTCATGAGGTAGATCTTAAAATTGAGATCAATCTGTGATATGGTGAGACCTTTCCTTAGCAAAATGGAGGGTGGGCTGGTTGGATTTCTCAGTAGTTAAAAGCTCTTGCTGTGCTAGCAGATGACCTGAGTTCAAATCCTAGTACCAACATGATGGTACCAACTTTAGTTCCAGGGGATCTTGCTGCATCCTCTATGGCTTCAGTCTGTGGAACACTGACTAGTGGTGGCAAGGAATGAAGAAAGGACAAACACCCATAGAAATGAAACTGCAATCACATGGGATTTTCTAAACAGTACCACTGCAACCTGGAGACTCATCATGTTTATTAAAAGTACCACACAGGGAGAGTTTGTCTGGTCTGGGTATGAGATCTCTATAGGTTAGCAGTCTAAAGCTGTAAACACCCTGCAGGAGTTAACTGCAGTTGCTAGTCTTTACACATACTCATCCATAAACCCTTATATACACTCCTCTTAAGCATGGCCCATAGGAGTAACAGCTTGTCCAATATACCAAGGACTAATTGATCTCAGCATCCTTGGCAGGCCTTGCTCATGTCAAAGTACACATTAAATCAGCCCTTCTGCTGCTACTTATGGGATTTAGTGCCCTCTTCTGACCTCAGAGGGTACTAGGCATATAGTTAACATAGGTAGAAACAGGCCAAACACTTGTACACATAAAGTAAAAGAAAAAAAAAAATAGAGAGCACAAAAAATTATAAAGTAGCTTGCCAGAGTTTTTGTAAAAAACAAAACAAAAAAATCATGTAGTTAATTAAACTCAAAAGAATTGGAGATGCTGTCTTAAAGGAGTTTAGTGAGACATGACAGTTTTGTTTTCTTTTTGGTTGAGAGGGTTACCAAATAGTTCAGACTGTCCTAGAGCTCATTGTGAAGCCCTACTGGCCTAGATCCTGTGACTTTGCCTTTGTTCTTGAGAACTGGGGTTACAGACATGTTCCTGGCTAAGAAATGCCTTGAAGTTTGAGGAGCTTGGCGTGTAGGTCTATGGAAAAGTACTAGTCTAATGTGCATAAGGCTCTAAGTTAGATCCCCATCACGTGGGGGGAAGAAGAGAGAGTTCTGGGAATAGTTGGGGAAATGTGCTTACTGAAATGGAGATGACATTAGACAATATTGAAGATGAGGTAATATGGTTCAGTCAGTAAAACATGGACCTGAGTTCAGATCCCCAGTGCCCTTCTAAAAGCCAGGCCTGGTGGTACATGTTCCTATAACAGTGGAGATATCGTTAGTAGTGTATCCAGGAGGCTCTTCCAAGCTCACTGCCTAGCCAGGTTAGCCAGTTGGAGAGCTCTAGGTTCAGTGGGAGACCCTGTGTCCAAAACTTGGTGAAAAGTTATAGAGGAAAGCAATTCAATGTTGACCTTAGTTAGCCTCCAAATGTATTTGTGTGCACATGCACATTGACTGCATAATACAGGCACTATCAAAGCTAAATTTTTTATTTAATGATAATGTTTGTAATTGTATACTGTTTACCAGACTTAGGTCTCTTCAAGTTCACTCCATGGGAATAAAAACTATATCTAAAGCCAGCCAGATCTCTGTGAGTTCAAGGCCAGCCTGGTCTACAGAGTATGTTCCAGGACAGGCTCCAAAGCTACACAGAGAAACCCTGTCTCAGAAAAAACAAAACCAAAAAACAAAAGCAAACAAAACAAAACAAACCTGTATCTAAGAGACATTAACTCTGTATTCTACTTTTGGACTTACTGTCTTTCAAATGATAAAATGTTTCATACAGAGCTGAGTGGAATCTGATCCAAATGTTAAGGGCAGCAGAGGGCACAGGCATACTGAAGGCAGAAATGCCAGGCTTTCCCATCCTATCCAAACAGCTGCAAAACTAGACAGAGTCAGAGTTACTGTCAAAATGGCCTTGCAGTCTTTCTTTTTCTCTTTAAGGTTTATTTATTTTATTTATATTTTGCATAAATATGTGTTGCACATATATAAATGGTGTCCACAGAGATTAGTTAGAAAAGGACACTGGATCTCCTGGAACTGAAGTTATGGATGGATGTGAGCCCCCATGTGAGTGGTTGGAAAAAGAAACCTGAGTTATCTTCAAGAGCAAGAAATGCTCTTAACCGGCCAGGCATTGGTGGCGCATGTCTTTAATCCCAGCACTCGGGAGGCAGAGGCAGGCGGATCTCTGTGAGTTCAAGGCCAGCCTGGTCTCCAGATCGAGTGCCAGGATAGGCTCCAAAGCTACACAAAGAAACCCTGTCTCGAAAAACCAAAAAAAAAAAAAAAAAAAAAGCTCTTAACCACTGAGCCATCTCTCCAGCCCAGAGTTTTGTTTTTTGTTTTGTTTTTAATTAGCCTGCATGTGTAACTCGAAAAATTTCACAACTTCATTCTCTTTCACCTTGGGTTTAGGGGTGAGAGGTATTACTTACCTCTTACTTAGGTATTTAGGGGACACTTACTTAGGTATTTAGGGTTCATAGCAAGTACTATTCTCCATGGTTCTCTTACTGGCTTTTGAAGCCTTAAAAGTAGCATAGATGGAGCTGGGCGTGGTGGTGACACTCAGGAGGCAGGTGGATCTCTGTGAGGCCAGATTGGTCTACAAAGAGAGTTCCAGGACAGCCAGAGCTGGTCACACAGAAAAACCATGTCTTGTTAAAACCAATCAAAAAGAAAAGTAACATAATGTTGGTGGTGACATGGAGCTTTAGAGCACTGGAGAGGCAAATGTAGGTGGACTCAGTTCCAAAGCTAACCTTATCTAGATAGTTCCAGAACAGCCAGAGAGCTATACAGAGAGACCCTGTCTCAAACAATTTCATTTGTATTTATTCATTCTATGTGTGGTTGAACATGCCACTGGACTTGCCCAGACAGAGGTCAGAGAATAATTGCTAGAGTTGGTTTTCTTCTACACTGTGGGTGTGTGTGTGTGGGGGGGGGGGAGATCAAACTTAGGCCATCAGGGTTGGCAGCAAGTTCCTTCACTCATTTATCCCTATCCCCCTCCCGCCCCCCATTTTAATTGACTTTTTGAGAGAAGGTATTACTGATGTGATTCTGGCTGGCCTGGGAAGTCTTTATGTAGCTAGGTTGTCCTTATGATCCTCCTCTTGTCTTCTCTGACTTTTCACGTGCTGGGATCATAAGTATGTGTTAGCATAGTTGCTTAGTCATTTATTTGTTTTGAGATTGGGTTCCTCTGTTTAGCCCTCGCTGTTTTAGAACTAACTCTGTATGTGGACCAGAGCCTGCCTCTGCCTCCTGGGTTCTGGAATTAAAGGTGTGCACCACCACAATGCCCACCAGCATTGCTTTTTTATTTTTAATAACTGAGCTAAAAGGGAGTAAAGCTAGAGGATGTGTTAGGTTCTTTCTCAGTAACACTAAATGTGAGAGATTGGTATCAAGGGAACTGGACTCTGCTCTGGCAGACTATCTATTATGCCTGATGATCCTGGGAACTTCTTGAGGATGTTTCTTGTGATGTATTTTCCCCTTCATGACTTTTACTTTGTGCCTAGGCAGTTTGTGGGGCTTGTGGTTTCTTGTTTTAGTTCATGGGTTATAAATATCTTAGATGATGATACTGTTCCTGAGCTGGCCAGGGCTTTAGTCCTTTCAGTTTATGCCACTCCTTTATAGCAGGATAGGGTGTGTAGTGTCCATAACCTCTCTGAGGAACAGTCTGTTTCCTCAGGAAGTCCTGATATCCATTAGTCAAGTTATTTTTGAAGCCACATATATTCATTGATACTTGCTGCTAAGCTTGACAACAGCAGTTCAATCTCTAGGACTTGTGGTGGAAGGAGAGAAACACCTACCTGTACCCTGACCTCCACATGTGTGTTCTTGCTCCCTTAAATAAACCAATGAAATAAAGGAAATTTAAGAAAGAGAATTAAGAGCCATAAATGGTTCTGTCTCAGTTTTTAACCATTATGGCTAATAGAATCACTGTAAGAAGTCAGAAGACTTTTGTTTTTTGAAACAAGAACTCACTCTGTAGCGAAGGCTAGCCTGATACTCACTATGTATCTTAGGTTGGCTAGATAGAACTTGAGGTCATCCTTCTGTCTATGCCACCAAGTTATTGGGAGTACAGTCATGAACCACCACACCCAGCTCCTTTACATTTCAGTACACATGCACTTTGTACATGGAAGCTTCACCATGACTTAAAATCTCAAATGTCGGGCTGGAGGGATATCTCAGCAGTTAAAGACTAGGCTTACAACCAAAAAATTTCAAATGTCTAGGAGGAAGAACGAAAACGACAAGAGGAAATGGAACGCCAGCGTCAAGAAAGAAGATACATTTTGCCCGATGAACCAGCCATAATTGTACATCCAAACTGGGCTGCAAAAAGTGGCAAATTTGATTGCAGCATCATGTCTTTGAGTGTCCTTTTGGATTACAGATTGGAAGATAACAAAGAGCATTCATTTGAGGTAATGTTAAAGTTTTAATTAGGACCAAAATAATACCCAAAGTTGTGATTGACTCTTTAATGTATTGAATCTCTTGAGTGTTTCTTTGATTGTTCACATTGTTTGTATGTTTTTGTTCACCATTATTATTATGAAAAAGATTTGTCCTCTAAGGTCTCTAATAGATGAAATAGACTATCTTTTGCTGTTTGATTCCTGCAGTGTGGTGTTTTGTTTTGTTTTGCTATAAATTAACAAATTAGATCTAAATTATTCTTTGTTTTTCATTTTGGTTTTTTGAGACCATTTCTAGTGGCTCTAGCTAACCTTGAGGTAGTTTTATAGCCCAGACTCTTGAACTCCTGGTCATCTTGCCTCTGTCCTCTGCTGCAGTATAGGCCTGTGCTCCTGTGACTGTCCTATTGCCATTCTTGAGAGGTAGTGTGTTCTTTTATCAGAAGATACATACCAAGTTGTCTTACTTTTTATTGTGTGGTTGTTTTGTGTATGTGTATGTCTGTGCATGACAGGTGTGCCTGGTTCCTGTAGAGGCCAGAAGAGGGTGTAAGTTCCCCTGGATCTGGAGTTATAGATGTTTATAAACCACCATGTGGGTTCTGTGAATCAAACCAAACTCCTGGAAGAGCAGCCGTTAGTCTTAATCACTGAACCATCTCTCCAGCCCCTGGTTGTCTTGAGAATGATGTAATGTATTGTTTTCTTTAGAATTAAAATACCATTTAATGGATTTGAAAATTTTGTGACTGATTAGACTGTAAGAGAAAGTAAGTGGTATAGTGGTATTATCTTTCAACTTGAGTATGTGTTCTCTCTTGTCTGTCTCTATCTCTCATCTTTCTCTCTCAACAGGATCTTACTACATAGCTCTATCTGACCAGGAACTCTCAGAGATGCACTTGCCTCCCAAGTGTGTACCACCATGCCCAGATCCTCTCCATTGATAGTGCTGTGAATTGAACTCAGGGGCTTATGCATGCTTTGCAAACCTCTATCACTGAGCTACATGTATCTCCAGACTTTTCCTTTAAAAGTCTTACTGAGTTTCCAGTCTGGGCTTAAAACTCAATTTGTAATTCAGTTAGGCCTTCAACTCATGATTATTCTGCTTCAGTGTCCTCAGGGTCTGCTATTACGTACATGCAAGCATAACAATATTTACACTCTGTTTTTTATATGCTTATATGGTTCTGCTTATATGGTTGTGGCTTTTTGTGTGTGAGATGGTGTCTCATGCAACCCAGTCTGGTCTCAAACTTGCTATATGACTCAGGCTGGACTTGAAGAACTCCTGATCCTCCTCTTTTCCACCTTTGATATGTGGAATCACAGGTATGAGGCACTATGTCTAGCTCTTTTTTGAGACACGGTTTCATATAACCAAGGATGATGGTCAACTGTTGATCTTCCCGCCTTACCTCCCAAATGCTGAGTTTATGGGAATATACTACTATGCTTAGCAAGATATTTATATCCTTAAAACGTCTTTTACACAGAAAATGACTTGAGCTTGTTAAGACAGGATTCAGCAGTCTGAAGCATGAAGAACACAAGTTCAAAGCCAGCTGGATACATAGAAAGGGCTTATCTTTAAAAAGAAGCTGGGTAGTGGTAGCACACACCACTAATCCCAGCACTCAGAGGTAGAGCAGGTGGATATCTTTGACTTCAAGGCCAGCCTATTCTTCAGATCGAATTCCAGGACAGAGAAACCTTGTCTAGAAAATAAAAATTAAAAAAAAAAATGTTGCTCTTTTGAGGATGTTTATTTATTTATGTAGAGGGTGGTGGCTGGCTTGGAACTCATAAATAGTCCAAAGCGGCCAGGAAGTCACAGAGTTTTGATTGCCTCCCAAGGGCTGGGATTAAAGGCACGAGTCACCACAGCTAGTTCTTTTGAGGATTTTCATGGTCCTTACCTCATTCACTTCCATTTTTATAGTTCTTGATTTCTTCATCTCCCTCAAAATGCTCTCTTATAAATAATAAGTGTGGTAAGATAGTGCTTGATAAATGACTGATTGCTGGTTTATTCAGTATTTCTTTTGAATATGTCTAAATTAATATTGGTGTCTTTTTATAGGTTTCATTGTTTGCAGAACTTTTCAATGAAATGCTTCAAAGAGATTTTGGAGTCAGAATATACAAATCATTACTGTCTCTTCCTGAGAAAGAGGACAAAAAAGAAAAGGAAAAGAAAAGCAAAAAAGATGAGAGAAAAGATAAAAAAGAAGAAAGAGATGATGATACTGATGATCCAAAACCAAAACGGAGAAAATCAGGCGACGATAAAGACAAAAAAGAAGACAGAGATGAGAGGAAGGTCTGTAATTTACAGGATAGGCAACAAAACAGTAATGTTTAGTTCTAGCCTTTAGATAATAGTAACAAAAGCCAAACTAGACGTGTTGAGTATTGTGTTGGTATTTGAGACTGTCTCAAAAAACAGCTGGGTATAGGGTCACATACCTGTAATCCCATATGTCAAAGGTGGAAAGAGGAGAGTCAGCAGTTCAAGTACAGCCTGAGCCACAGAGCAAAGCCTAATTATCTATAACTAATTTTCTGATTTGTTTTACTCCTTCCTTCTCTTTTCTTTGTCCTTATTTTAATGTGTAAATTTTTCCTGTATGTGTATCTATGGTCCATGTGTGTGCATGGCAGCCTCTGAGTCAGAAGAGAGTATGGCTCTCTGGAGATTGAAGTTAAGTTGTGAGCTGCCATGTGGGTGCTGGCAGGGTTCCCCGGAAGAGCAGTCACTGCTCTGTATGTCTGAACCAACTCTTCTTCCTTTTTTCTGTTTCTCTCTGTCCTCTTGTCTTTCTTGCTGTGCACTGGGACCTACTTATTCTCCTGACTTCACCTTCCAAGTGCTCTGATTATGGCCATGCTCACCATGCCATCCTTGAATAGGATATTACTGTTGTAAGAAATCTGTAATTGATTGGACTTGTTACAAGTACATCCATTTAATGGACTTATGTTTGCTTGTCTGTCTTGTCATGATATTACCTAATTTTAAGGTATCTTAAATTATAGAAAGAAGAAAAAAGAAAAGAAGATTCTAAAGATGACGACGAAACTGAAGAAGATAATAATCAAGATGAGTATGACCCGATGGAGGCAGAAGACGCTGAGGATGAAGAAGATGGTATGCAGTAGACGACCTCAGGGCTGTAGAGTGAACTAAACATTTTCTGCTTTTTTTTGACTTTCGGAAATTTTCTTGTTTTTGTAGGACAGTCTTACTGTGTAACTGATTCTGGCCTATGTAGCCCAGGTTGGCTTTGGGTGACACTCTTTGCCTCATTAGTGTGATTACAAGCTCATTGTACCACATCTGGCTATTTTATTTTAATTAATACTTGAATCCTGTGTTGTGGCATTCTATTACTTTAAGGACATTTACTATGGTTCCTGTAGAAGCCAGGACAGCTTTTAAGAGTTGTTTCTCTCCTTTACCATGAGATCTGGACATTGAACTTAGGTTATCAGGCTTGCAAGGCTAGTGATTTATCCACTGAACCATCTTGCTGTCCCTTGCTGCTTCTCAATCCCTCTGAAGTCCTTAAACCTGTCAGTTAATGCTTTTCTGTTAGGAACTTGGCACTGACAGTCTCTTCTGTCAGCAGGTTCAGAAGCCCATCCCCTTTACATCCTCATGTTTTTGGTTGTAAGCCTAGGCTTTAACGGCTGAGCCATCTCTCCAGCGCCCCTTTATATCCTCACACCTGACATTTGTGTTCAGCTCTTACCTTCTCACTGAGGCCTATTCTGAAGACAACCTTAGGTAAAATTGCTTCATAGACTTTGCAGTGTGGTCTACAATGTAACATTATTTAGCTTAATGTCTTCCTCCACACTTGTTTATTAGTACTTTAAAAAAATTTTTTTTAACTTGCTTATTTTATGTGTGAGTGTTTTGCCTGCATGTCTGAACCTCATGCATGCCTGGTGCCTCTGGGAGTCAGAAAAGGGCATTGGATCTCATATACCTGTAGTTACAGATGATTGTGAACCACGTGGGTGCAGGGAATTGAACCTGGATCCTCAGCAAAAACAAGTGCTTTTTTAAAATGCTGACTCATTTCTTCAGCCCAAGAAATTTAAAACTTTATACTTATTAGTGTTTGAAATGGTGATTAATCTTATTAGTAATCACAAGGGTAGATAACAAGATATGTTTTAATTCATTAAGTTGATAAAAATTGTCCAGACTTGGTGTAGCAGCAGATCTATAACCCCAGCTGTTTGGGAGGAGTAAGGCAGGGATATCATGAGTTCAAGGCCATCTTGGACGAGGTAGCAAGAACCTATATCAGAACTGGTAGTTTACAAAGCGTAGGAAAAGCTTCAGTTTAGTTCCCAGAACTGGAAAAATTATTTTTTGGTCAAAATTAAGATACTCTTTTATGGCCTGACGGTGGTGAAGCGCTGTAATGGTACATATACCTTGGCTCCTCAGCACTAGAGAGACTGAGACAGGGTGAGAGGTAGCTTATGTGATTTAATGATACCAGATGTTCAAAGAAACAAGGTTTTGCTGAGGAGATGGCTCAGTTGCTGAAGTGCTTGGTGCGTAAGCATAAAGATGTACGTTGTACTCCCTTAGTATTCAGATGGCTTTTGTAATAATATCCCTGGGGAGGGTGAAGACAGGTGGGTGCCTGGAGCACAAGAGCCAGCCTAGCCAAACCAGAGAGACGCTGTCTCCATAAATGGAGAACAGTTGAGGAAGGCACCTGACATCAGCCAGTGGCCTCCACATACACAGGACACACATACCCACACAGACTCTTAAATATAGAAATCGGTGTGTTTGATTCAATAAAGCAGTGTTTCCTTTTCCTGAATTTGTAAAAATTTCCTTTTTTGTATGTGATGAGTATTTTGCTCACATGTATGTCTGTGTTTTGTAGGTATCATGTAGCTGAAGTTATGGCAGTTCACTGCCATGTGGGAATTTATAAATTTCCCATTGCTTTTTTTTTTTTTTTTTTTTTTTTTTTTTGAGACAGGGTTTCTCTATATAGCCCTAGTTGTCTTGTAAACCAGTCTGACCGTGAACTCACAAGAGATCTTCCTGGCTCTGCTTCCTGAGTGCTAGGATTAAAGGCGTGTGTCAGCACCACTGGGTTTCTTGTTTCTTTTTCTTAACTTTTCCTTATTTGATTTTTATATACCTGCTATTTCATCTTTTGAAAACTTCTGTAATAGAAACATAGTTTGGGTTTCTACAGCAGTTGAGAATGTATGAGTAAATTTTTTCTTCTTTTTCATTTGTTTTACAGATAGGGAAGAGGAAGAAATGAACAAACGAGATGACAAAAGAGATGTTAACCGATACTGCAAGGAAAGACCCTCTAAAGATAAGGTGGGTTGTTTGTTTGTTTGTTTGTTTTTGGGTGGGGGTTGCTGCTTTTATCTTTTCCTTTAGGATAAGGGACTTACTGAATAGCATATTCTTTAGAAATTGGCTTCCTTACCCTACATTTACTGATTTGGGGGTATTTGTGTTTGTCGAAGTTTTCATATTCATATATAAAATCTACTCAGTTTAGCTAAAATAAAACAAAGATCTTTTTTAAGATTAGTACTTTCATATAGACAGTGCCTTGATTTCTCATTCTTCCATGGTAGTAAAACCCGTATGCCATATCTTCTGTTCATTCTAGGAGAAAGAGAAGACTCAGATGGTCACAGTTAACAGGGATCTGCTGATGGCCTTTGTTTATTTTGATCAAAGCCATTGCGGTTACCTTCTTGAAAAGGATTTGGAAGAAATATTATATACTCTTGGATTGCATCTTTCTCGGGCTCAGGTAATGGATCTTGTGATTAAAATAAAGATTTTTTTTAAAAGATTTTATTTATTTATTTATTATGTATACAACATTCTACTTCCATGTATATCTGCACACCAGAAGAGGGCACCAGATCTCATAATGGATGGTTGTGAGCCACCATGTGGTTGCTGGGAATTGAACTCAGAACCTGTGGAAGAGCAGAAGAGCAGTCAGTGCTCTTCACCTCTGAGCCATCTCTCCAGCCTAAAAACACTTTTTTTTTTTTTTTTTTTTTTGGGTTTTCGAGACAGGATTTCTCTGTGTAGCTTTGGAGCCTATCCTTGCACTTGCTCTGGAGACCAGGCTGGCCTCAAACTCACAGAGATCCACCTGCCTGCCTCTGCCTCTTGAGTGCTGGGATTAAAGGCGTGCGCCATCAACACCCTAAAATAAAGAATTTTTATTTATTTTGCTTTCTTTGGATAGAAGCTAAGGGCTTCGATCATGGCTAGACAGGTGTCCTTCCACTAAGTTACATCATATCTCAGAAACTTTTAATGAAAGTAGAATAAATTCATTTCATTTATCTAATATCGTAAAGGCTACCTATTTTTCATGTGGTTTTATGAAACAAGAGTCTCATTTTGCAGCCCAGGCTTGCTTCACCCTTGTAGACACTACCTCAGCCTCTTTTAAGTATTGTGTTTATAGGCATAAGCCACCAGGTTAACCTTTTATCTTTCTTTTTAATCTAAGCTTTTTGTTTGGTTGGTTGGTTGGTTTTTTGAGACAGGGTTTCTCTGTGGTTTTGGAGGCTGTCCTGAAACTAGCTCTTGCAGACCAGGCTGGTCTCGAACTCACAGAGATCCACCTGCTCTGCCTCCCGAGTACAGGGACTAAAGGCATTCACCACCACCGCCCAGCTTAATCTAAGCTTTTTTAAAAGAAACTATTTTTGGAGCCAGCAAGATGTCTCCGTGGGTAATGGCACTTGTTACCAAATGTGATAATCTGAGTTTGATCCCTGGACCCCATAGGAGAGAGCCAGCTCTTGAAAGTTTACTTCTGACCTCTGTTTGCACACATTTTCCTTTTAAAGAAGTTATAGAAGGTTAGTGGTGGTACACACCTTTAATCCCAGCACTCAGGAAGTACAGACAGGATCTCTGAGTTTGAGGCCAGCCTGATCTACAGAACAAGTTTCAGAACACCAAGGGCTACACAGAGAAACTGTTTCTCAAAAACAACAACAAAACAAAACAAATCTTTGGAGCTAGAAAGATGGCTCAGGGGTTAAGACCATGTGTGCTGCTCTTGAAGAGGCCCCACAATAGTCCCATCACCCAGGCCAACTGGCTGGCAAGTGCCTATAATTCTAGTTTCAGGGTGTCCAATACCTCTTTTATGGCCTATTCAGTTTCCCACATACATGTGTGTACACTAACACACTTACATTAAAAAAAAAAAGTTTTGTTTTTAATTTTGGTTGGTTTGGTTTTGGTTTTTTGAGTCAGGGTTTCTCTGTAGCTTTGGAGGCTGTCCTGGAACTAGCTCTTCTAGACCAGGCTGGTCTCAAACTCCCAAGAGATCCATCTGCCTCTGCCTCCTGAGTGCTGGGACTAAAGGCGTGGCCACCACCACCCAGCTGACACAAATCTTTTTTAAAAGAAAAAAATCTCCTACAGTCAGCATATATGGTAGCCCATACTTTTATATTATAGCCCATACCACTGTGGAGGCAGAGCTAGGCAGGCAGGTCTACAAAAAAAGAAAAAAAGAAATGAGCTTTAAGCTAGAGATCTAACTCAGTAATAGTAGTGATGACTCAAGTCTGAATGAGGCTTTGGCTCATTACTACAGTGAAATAGAGAATTTTCATCTCATTTGTTTACTTGCTTGAGTAATAGGTCAAATAATTATATTTTCATGTTACTTTTTATTTGCTTGCATAATAGGTAAAGAAGCTTCTCAATAAAGTAGTACTTCGAGAGTCATGCTTTTATCGGAAATTAACAGATACCTCGAAAGATGAAGAAAACCATGAAGAGTCAGAGTCATTGCAGGAAGATATGCTAGGTTTGATACATTAAAATTTGGAGCCCTCTTTTGTTTTGATTTGCTTTGCTTTTGCCTTAAATTTTTTCAGATAAGTTTTGTCTCTATAGTTGTCCTGGCCTTGAGTTTAGGATTTTCCTGCCTTAGCTTCCCAAGTGCTAAAATTACAGGCAGACACTAGACACTGGCCAGAATTGCTCTTTGGGGTTTTTTTTTTGTTTTTTTTTTTTTTTTTTTTTTTTTTTTTTTTGGTAACTGTATTATTCATAAGTTGCTAAAGAAAAATGTTTTATATTCTAGGAAACAGATTATTACTTCCAACACCAACAGTAAAACAGGAATCAAAAGATGGAGAAGAAAACGTAGGGCTTATCGTGTACAATGGTGCGATGGTGGATGTTGGAAGTCTCTTACAAAAATTGGAAAAGAGTGAAAAAGTAAGAGCTGAGGTAGAACAGAAGCTCCAATTACTAGAAGAAAAAACAGGTGAGGTTATCGTTGGCTGTGCTGGTGCTTTTAAAGATACTTACATGGTAACAGTGCATTTTCACAAATAAGCCGTACCCTGTCAGTTTGTCTAGGCAACAATCAAAACTTTATTGCTAATGTTTAATTGTGTGCACGTTGTTTGTGTGTGTGTTGGGGGGGGTAACGAGGAAGGGGCATCAGATCCTAATCCCTTGGAGCTTGAGTTAGAGGCAGTCAGGAGCCACCATCCTAATGTGAGTGCTGGTAGCTCTGGTCCTCTGCAACAGTAATGTGTACTCTTGCTAAGCCAGCTTGTCAGCACCTGACTTTGTTTTCATTGTTTTTGTTGCTTAATTTTGTAAGAATCTTAGCTTCTATGTTAGACTTTTGAGACAGGCTCTTAACCGTGTAAACCTCCCAAGGCATGAGACACATACTCAGCCTTTTTGATCTTTTTTAACCTCTTTTAGAACCACATAAGTTTTGCCATTTTCTGTTTTCTCTAAATAGTCATCAAAAATGGAACCTGAGTCAGGCACTCAGGAGACAGAGGCAGGTGAATTTCTGTGAGTTGGATAAATATTCTACATAACAAATTCCAGGCCAGCCAGAACAGCTACACAAAGAGACAATGTCTCAAAATAAACCAAAAGGAACCTGAAATTAGAAGTAACACTATTTAAAACTGTTGATAGTTTGTTTCTTTTTTCCTTTTTCTTTTTTTGAGACAGAGTCTCACTTTGTAGCTATCGTGTTATGGAAGTCACTGTGTAGCCCAAGTTGGCCTCAGATTCAGCTATTCCTCTTTCTCAGCTTTCTGAGGGCTTGATATTAAGCTGTGTGCAAGCATACCTGGTTTGTGTTGTACTTTACAACTAATGAAAGTAGTTTGACTTTTATAAACATTACTTGTTTGTTTCAGTATTGAATCAGGACCCCATGCAATTTAAGTAAATTTGCTGCAAGTTGAGCTATATTCCTAAGTCTTTATTTGTATTTTAACTTTGAGACAAAGTCAAAGTGAGTTTCCCACACTGAGCTTGCACTCATTCTATGGCCAAGGCAGGCTATGAACTTAGGATCTTCTTGCCTTGTTCTCCTGAATAGCTAGAATTATAGGCCTTTATCACCAGGTCTAGCTGCTTTTGAATTTTATAGCTCAATTTTTATTTTCTGTTACATATATGTATGTATGTATGTATGTGTGTGTGTATGTATGTATGCGGGCGGGCACATACACCATGGCACACCTGTGGAGGTCAGGGGACAACTTGTGAGAGTGAGTTTTTTCTTTCTACCATTTGGAGTCAAAATGGTGTATTTTGAAATTTTTTTAACAGATGAAGATGGAAAAACTATATTAAACTTGGAGAATTCTAACAAAAGCCTCTCTGGTGAACTCAGAGAGGTCAAAAAAGACCTTGGTCAGTTACAAGAAAACTTGAAGGTTTCAGAAAACATGAATTTGCAATTTGAAAACCAATTGACGAAAACACTCAGAAACTTATCCACAGTTATGGACGATATCCACACTGTCCTCAAAAAGGTTAGATACTTTGTCTTTTCTATGTTTTCATGGTTTATTTAAATTTTAAAATCACTTACTGCCATCTTCAATGTTTATAGTCTGTATAGTTGTTCTAGAAACAATTAGTTATAATATATATTCCCAGCATTCCAGCGTTCTGGAAACTATTAAAAAGTAATCCCAAAGTAACTATTTTCCTTCAAACGTATATATAACATATAAATGATTTATGTGTATATATTTACTAGACCAATCAAGAGACTAATAAAATTATACTTTGTTTTTCTTTTATAGGATAACATAAAGAACGAAGACAGAGATCAGAAATCCAAGGAGAATGGATCAAGTGTATGATAAAATGCATTTGGTGATGATGAGTGGTGTTATATAATGTACTATATAAAAAATCATGATACAGGAACGTGTGAAGGCAATGCATGCTTGATTTTAGTAGTATAAACATATATGTTAGTTCAAATGATGTATAAAGTTTTATGAATGTGAGTCTGCTTTTGAAAATTGCCTGTAATTTCTAGCATTCAAATTAAATATTCACTGACTGGAAGAATTTTGCATTGCAAAATCTTTTAGGATGAACTTTTTATAGTTTTAACCCCAATAAAGTTCATCAGTTTAATTGACAGTAACATTTAATTACTAAATGTCTTTTATTGAAATATGTAGAAAACTTGCTTTTATTTATGGAATTATTGTTAGTTTTATAGTTCATTTTTAGTTTTGGTATAAATCATAAAAAGCATGCTGCTTAATATTTGAAACTTTTTTGAACTAAATATTTTCATTCTTTAAATGCATTTGTTAAGAACTTAATTCATAGACTGGACCTAATGGCATATTCCAGAAATCCCAAGATTTTGAGTTGGTAAGCCAGACTGGACTACATAATGAGATCTAGTCTCAGAAACAATGCAATTCATCCAAAAGACACTGTATCTAAAACCCACAAGTAAGAAAGCGTTATAGAGCTAGCATTGTACTTAGAGTTTACATAAATTGCTAGTCTTGATGGTACTATTATACACTCAATTGTTTTACTTGCCCTGAATACTTCTATTTTAATTTTGAGAGTTAAGAAAAAAAAGCAGTGAACATCAAATGTACAGTTTAGTAAAAGCCAGTAGATTGTCAGTATGATTGATGCCTTAAGTTAAGTCATTAATTAAAAATATTTTTTTAATTAATCTGTGTACTTCCTTCAGAATTTTGGTGGATACTTAAGACTTAAAAAGACAGGAAATATGATTTATTGTACATCCTTGGTTTTTAATGGGGTAAATGTATTCTTCACAGCTTAATGATAATATTGACAAGTTTTAAGGTGTTCTTTCTATTGGATGGATGCTGCTGACATCTAATTGGTAGAACTAAGTAAGGGGGTTGCTCAGCATCCTGTATTTTGTAGGACAGCCCAACCGTGGCCTCCACTCCCCGACTAAGTCCAAGTATCGTGTGAAAGCCTGGAGATTTAGTTAAAAATCGCGAAGTCTGGCCAATTGTGCTATGTGGATCTGTGTGTTTTGTAGGGAGGGAGCAGCCTTATATACAGACTTAAGGCAAAGTGGAAAAAACCCAGGTATAAAAGTTTGTGCTTTTGATGCCAGCAAGGCCAGGCCAGGGGCTGTAATCCAGGCCTAGAAAGCAGAATGCACCCATGGTTATTGGCTGACAAGCAACTCATGGAGACCCCATGGGGGCTGGGACCCAACACCTCCCCCTACACCCAACAAGGAGTTCTCAGTTTGGGAAACACTAAGGAGGAGGAGAGTGGCTAGGTGACGTTTTGGTTATACAAGTGAAAGCAAACTTACGGCCAGTTATGAGTACATGCCTTTGATCCTAGCACATGAGAGCCAGAGGCCAGCAGATCTCTTGTGAGTTCCTGGCCAACCTGGTCTACATAGCAGCTACCAGAACAGCCTGGGCTATAAAGAGACCCAAGGGGGGTGGGGGGAGCAGGTGGCAGAATTAAATTTGTTTGAGATAATTACATTTTTCTAGTTAAACTAGAATGCCTCCTGTCATAGAAAGAATGGTTGTTTTGGGGTGTTTTTGTTTTGTTTTTTTGCTTTATTTGACTTTGATAGAATAATGACCAAATATTCACTATAGGTGCATAGGATAATGTAAAGTGCCATGTTAACCTGTTGTCTAAGCTTAATAGAATCCACTGCACATGTCTCTTCTAAGGGCTGTCTTAAAGGACTGAAGATTCTTTCAAGAACTTTTTGTTTTAAATTGTTTCTTTTTGTGGGGGTGGGGGAAGGGTTGTTTGTATAGGTATTTTGCCTGTATGCATGTCTGTGTAACACATAACATTCCTAGTGAATACAAAGGCCAGAAGTGGGTGTTGGATCTCCTGGAATTGGAGTTATAGGTGACTATAAGCTGCCATGTGGATACTGGAAATTGAACCCTGTTCCTCTAGAAAAGCAACAAACTGCTGAGCTCTCTCTAGCACTCTTAGTTTGTCCCCTCTCCCACATTCCTGCAGACAGGGTTTCTCTGTGTATCCTTGGCTGTCCTGAAACTCCCTTTGTAGACCAAACTGGTCTCAAAGTTAGAGAAAATGGGCTACCAAGGGCTGGGGTTAAAGGCATGAGCCACCACCTCCTAGCCAAGGGTATGTTTAATCTGTGCACAGTCACATTACTGATTGATACATAGTTACAAAGAGTCCATGTGGGATTTTTTTTTTAACTTGAACTTAATAAAAAGTAACAATACCAGGATATTGAGAATGTTTTGGGCTTTTTTGTTTTGGAGACAGGATTTTTCTGTGTAACCCTGGCTGTCCTGGGATTTATTCTGTAGCCCAGGCTGGCCTCTAACTCAGAGATCTGCCTGCCTCTGCCTCTTCAAATGCTGGGATTAAAAGTGTGTTCTACCATACCTGGTTCTTGAAAAAAAAATTGGGGGGTGGTACAGGGGTGAGACAGCCCAGTCTATCCTACAACTTGCTTTTGTAGACCAGGTTGGCCTTAAACTCACAAAGATCCACCTCCCTCTGCCTCACAAGTGCTGGGACTAAAGAGGTGTGCCACCACTGCCCAGCTTGGCAACTGCTGTCCTGATCATCAGTTTTAACCAGTAGCAGTTCAGGTAATAATGTTTCCCCAGGCATAGACTCCATCACAGCCACTAAAGGGAACTTAATCTCTATCCCTCTGTAGAACTCAGATTGGGTAGTTGGAGAGATGGCTCAAAGGTTAAGAGCATTGGCTCCTTTTCCAGAGGTGATGAGATCTGGTGCCCCCTCTGGTGTGTGGGCACATATGCAGACAAAGGTATTTCTGCTGGGTGGTGGGGGCTCACACCTTTTTGGGGGGGCGGTGACTTATTTATTATCATTCAGTGTTCTGCCTGTATGTATGTCTGCAGACCAGAAGAAGGCAAGAGATCTCATTAGAGATGGTTGTGAGCCACCATATGGGTACTGGGAATAGAACTCAGGACCTCTGGAAGAGCAGCCAATGCTCTTAACCTTAAGTCATCTCTCCAGACCCTAGTGATATACATCTTTAATGCCAGTTTGAGGCCAGCCTGGTCTACAGAGTTCCAGGACAGCCAGGTCTGCTGTTACACAGAGAAACCCTATCATGGAAAACAAACAAAAAGGGTATTTCCATTATTGTGTAGAAAGCCCACATTTGGTGAAGAGGAATACTTGTGAGCAAAGAAAATCTCAATACAGCTAGGCATGGTAGCTCAAAACTGTAATGCCACCATTCTGAAGGCTGAGGTAGAAGTATTCCTCAAGCTCAAGAGCAGCCTGGCTTAGAGTGAGACTGGAAATGATACTGTAATAAAAAGAGTGTTTTGAAAGGGTTGGATATTTGCCTGCGTATGTGGCAGTAGGGAAAGTGCTTTGGCATATCAGTTGTATACAAGCTTGAAGGTGAGAAGAACAAAGATCCATTTTGTTGTTTGCTTTGGTGCCTTTGTTTTGCTTATTATAGGAGATTAAACCAAGCCCTGAGTGCAAGATAAACAAACACCCCTAAAAATCCTTTTGAACAGAACTATAAGTTGGATGTGGTGGCACAAGCCTGTGTTCCCAGCATTCAGGAGGCCAAGGCAAGGAGGATCAAGAGTTCTGGCAGCCTGGACTGCATAGAGAGACCCTCCCTGTCTGTGTGCTGTGACATCCACTTGAACACAGACACACACACACACACACACACACAAAACAATCTTTTTTTTTTTAAACAACTAACATTGATTTATGAATCAATATTTATTCAGAGACTAAAATTCTTAACTCCTTGAAATTTGAGGTTCTGGTAATCATAAAACTTTAATCATAGTCTTGTAGCTTACTGACAAGGAAATAAAATCAATGGGATTGAGGATGAATCTGATTTAGGGCACACAAGTGAAGGCTGGGTTAAACCTCTAGCATCCAAAACAAGAGCCTTAATCTGCTGGTAAGTGCATCCATTATCCCTTAAGTAGCAAAAGAACTGCAGTCTTGTAGAACAGAGAATGTGTACTTCGGTTCTGTGACTAACAACCATCAAAGAACAGGAGCTTCTTAGTACAAATAAACTGCTTAAAACAGGTTTTGCTATGCAGCCCTGACTGGTCTGATAACTACATAGCTTTGGAAGTCTGCCAGAGCTTATGGCGTGCTGGAAGTGTGTGCCACTGCTCAGCTCCACTCCGTTTTTTGTTATTGGCAATATTTAATTTCAAAATCTAGTATCAACCTGTAAAGGTGGTTTTAAATTTTTTATATCTTTATATATTTGTATTATATATATATATATAAATATATGAGTTTTTTATTTTTTTAAAGATTTTTATTTATTATGTACACAACATTCTGCTTCCATGTATATCTGCACATCAGAAGAGGGCACCAGATCTTGTATCGGATGGTTGTGAGCCACCGTGTGGTTGCTGGGAATTGAACTCAGGACCTCTGGAAGACCAGTTGGTGCTCTTAACCTCTGAGCCATCTCTCCAGCCCCAGAGTGTTTTATCTGCATTTGTCCCTGTTGCCCACAGAAGTCAGAAGAGGGTGTTGGATTCCCCCGGAACTGTAGTTACAGTCGTAAGCCACCTTGTGGGTGCTAAGAATTGGACCTGGATCCTCTGGAAGAGCAGGCAAAACACCCATACACATAAATTTTTAAAAATAGGGTATCTTAGCAGGGTGGTGGTGGCACATACCTTTAATCCCAGCACTCAGGAGCCAGAGGCAGGTGAATCTGTGAGTTTGATGCTAGCCTGGTCTACAGAGCTATTTCCAGGGCAGCTAGGGCTGTTAAACAGAGAAAGCCTATCTCAAAGAAGAGAGGGGGGTGGAAATAAGGGGGAAAGAACATAGAGAAAGCAAAACCATCGGTGGTGGCACACACCTTTAATCCTGGCACTCTAGAGATAAGAGTCAGGTGGATCTGTGAGTTTGAGACCTGAGGGAGTTCCAGGACAGGCTCCAAAGCTACAGAGGGAAAAAGAAGGAAAGAAAAAGAAAAAGCTAAATTGAGCTCTTTCTGCCTCACCTTCATATGTTTTAATGGAGTTCTCACTCCAATAGTATAGTTGTGAATTATAGCTCCTTGTGCGCCCCCATAAGCTCATAGGGAGTGGCACTACTAGGAGGTGTGGCTCTGTTGGAGTAGGTATGGAAGAATTGTGTTACTGTGGGGGCAGGCTTTGGGGTATCATATGTGCTCAAGCTATGCCCAATGTCTCAGTCCACTTCCTGTTGCCTTCTGATCAAGATGGAACCATTACAACCAAGTGTCTGCTTGCACACCATCATGTTCTGCTGTAATGATAATGGACTAAACCTCTGAAACTGTAAGCCTTAATGTTTTCCTTTCTAACAGTATCCATGGTCATGATATCTCTTCACAACAAATGAAACCCAAATTAAGACACCTTGAAGGCTTTTTTGTTTTTCCTTCAAAATTATAAGTAACTAATGAAAGGACCTTAAACATGAAAGGGTCTTAAACTGAATGAGCTAGCTTAAGTTATATTGGAATATGAAGGGAGTTTGTATTTACACACATTACTCAACATAAATAGAATCAAGAAAGTAAACATAATATGAATAATTATACATGGTTCATGCTCAGTTTTTGGGGGGAGGGGCAGGGCATGGTTTTAAGATAGGGTTTCTCTGTATAGACTTGACCAACCTAGAACTTACTATGTAGACCAGGCTGACCTCAAACTCTAAGATCTGCCTGCCTCTGCCCCCTGAGTGCTGGAATTAAAGGCATGTGCAATATGTTTCCAGGTTTCAGATGAAACAATAATGTATTACCCTTGAAATAGTTTTCTATAAGAAGTTGCCATGTGCAAAGTCGCGTTGGAATTTGCAGTTGATGTTCCTATTAGCAACAAGCTTTCAGTCACCTTGTGTACCTCAGATAAATGGTGCCTCACATCACCTGATGTCTGTATAGTGTAAATGAAGTCGTTGACTGAGCCTGGCTTCTCACTCTTGTTTTTTAGATCTTGTGTCTGTATGCACCTTACTGGTTGTTGTTAATCAGGAAAAGAGCAGAATTTACTTCTAACATGTAAGATTAATATTTAATGGCCGTTTTTTGTTCCTTGGATGCATAAAACAATTCCACCCAGGCTCAGGCTACACACACACTTGCCTTTTCTGGCTAAAAAATGAATATTTAATTAAAGGAAAATCTACTTTGAACCATCCTTCCATGAGGCAAAAAGCACTATAGCCTCAGGTCTCACCTGTGCTATTTACTGAAGCCGTCTGTTACTTTATCCCGAGGCTTTCTCCCAGTTTCCAGAACGCAGAGGGAATTCATGTACCTCACTTCCCAAGTTGCTAGGAGATGGTTATTTAATCTTGGAGTTGCTATTTATGCAAAAGAACCAAGTGACCATCACTGTAAGCCCTTGAATTTGGGATACAGTGTCCTGACGCCAGCGTTCAGCATGTACTACCTCTGTTCTAAGGCTTGGTCATATTTCACTCTCATAGCCTGGGACCCCAAGTGTATTCAGATAATTATATTCAGTGCTATTTCAGCAGCACTCTCAGTTCGCTTGCTAACAAATGTATTTATCTAAAGAAAGGGTCTCTGTAGCCCAAGTTGACCTCAAGCTTGACCTCTTGCCTCTAAATCCCACTCCCACCCCCATACAGGGTTTCTCTGTCTGACAGCTCTGGCTAGCCTAGAACGCAGAGAATCTGCCTGCTTCTGCCTTGAACATGCTGGGATTAAAGGTGTGCCCTACCACACCCAGACATTTGGTTTTGCTTTTTTTTGAGATAGAGTCTCAAGTAGTTGAGGATAACCCAAAAACAAAAACAAACAAACAAACAAAAACAAAGCTGATCATTCTGCCTCCATCTCTCAAGTGTCAGAGTTACAGAGATTCATCATCATGCCTGGTGAAGATTTCTCCTTTTGAAAAATAGCAATCCAGTTCTTGGAGACGTTTTGAACTTGTAGACAATCTTTATCAGCTTGGATAGGATAGAAATGTATAAAGGTAGCCAACATTTCCTTGGATGCCCTTGCCTGAGATTATGAAGTCAAACATGCACTTCTATTACAATTAGAGAGAAATAGCAGTTGCTCTGTTAATGTATCTACAAACAGTGCCAAAGACATAAACTGGCCCTGTCTGTTGGGCAGTGGTGGTGCACCCCTATAATCCCAGCACTTGGGAGGCACAGGCAGGCAGATCTCTGAGTTCTTGTCTACAGAGTGAGTTACAGGACAGCCAGAGGTGCTACACAGAGAAACCCTGTCTCAAAAAAACAAATAAGCAAACAAAAACAAAAAACTGCCCCTGTTCCCATAAGGGATTAGGAATCTAACCAAGATCAGTGTATGGAGTTCAGTGGCTGTAAGATAGAGGTGAATAATTTGGTATGCTAAATTATTTCTCCTGCTTCCTTTCACCCTCATTCCTCCTCTATTTTCTTTGCAGGCCTGAACTGAACCAAGATCTTGAACATGCTAGGCAACTGTGGTTTAATGATGCTTGTGTTGAGAATAGAACTTAAATCATAGCAGAAATGGAAGTTCGAGCTTATTGGGTCAAAGCCAGCAATCCCTTTGCCTTGAACTGTTCCTCTCAGTAAGCTCTGTACACTCTTGCCCAACTAAAAATGCTTCCCATATGCAAAGGGACTGTTCAGGATGAACTTTTTCATGTGAATCACTCTCAGCATTATTCCCAAATGATGCAATGCCACAAATGACTATGTGCAGGTTCAGGAAGGATTCTCACACCTTTTTGCTTTACCCTCAAAAGCCAGACTCAGATTAGTTCGATGCCAGCCTGATCTACATAGAGAGTCCCAGGCCAGGCAAGTCTACCCTGTCTCAAAAAAAGAAAATCTTTGCTATGGATATAGAGATACAGTTCAATAGTAGAGCCATTGCTTAGCATGCTTAAAGACCAAACCACACAGCATAGGGCTGGAGAGGTGGCTCAGTGGTTAAGAGCATTTGCTGCTCTTCCAGAGGACTGGAGTTCAATTCCCAACATCCATGTCGGGCAGCTTAGCTCATGACAATCTGTGATTTCAGCTCCAGGGGTGTTTAATGCCTCTGACCTCCAAGAGCACCTTCAGTCACATATACATACCTACATGCAGACACACACACCTATATATAGTCTTGGGTCTGGAGAGATGGCTCAGTGGTTAAGAACACTAGCTGGTCTTCCAAAAAGCCTGAGTTCAATTCCCAGAAACCACATGATGGCTCACAACCATCTGTAATGCGATCTGATGCCCTTTTCTGGCCTGCAGGGATAAATGCAGACATAACACTGTATACATAATAGATAAATATTTAAAAAATAAAAATAAATCTTACGAAAAAGAAATCTTATGTATGTGGTGGCATACATCGTTAATCCAAGCATTTAGGAGGAAGAGGCAGGTGAATCTCTATAGTTCTTTTTTTGAGGCCCACCTGGTCTACATAATGAGTTCTAAGACATCCAGAGTTACGTAGTGAGATACTGTCTCAAAAAGAAAAGAGAAAGAAAACACAATCATAGCCTCACTGATAGGAAATTGCTATGCTGCCCCTCCAGCTGGCCACCACTCTCCTTTCTTGCTTACATGTATCCTCAGTGTCAGACATAGTGTCTCAATCTGTTCTCTGTCTGTGGGAACAGACTACTTACAACAGACTGGGTCAATGATGTATTTGGGATTGATGTGACTCAGTGGAGGACTTGAAAGTCCACAATTAAGGGACCTCATGGTAAGAGACTGGCTTCCTGAACATAAATGGTAAAAGCTCCTGTGACGAGAGCAAGCATGGGAGAAAAAGGGGCTGAACACTGTGCTAGTGTTGTGCTTTAATCCCAGCACTTGGGAGGCAGAGACAGGCGGGTCTCTTGAGTCCAAGGCCAGCCTGGTCTACAAATCAAGTCCCAGGACAGCCAGGGCTATACACGGAGAAACTGTCTTGAAAAACAAAAACCATCCAACAAAAAAAGATTTATTTACTTATATGTGTATAGGTAAGTTTGCCTACATGAGTTTATGCACACAGGTATACAGGTGCAAGAAGAGGGCGCCAGAGCCCCTGAAACTAGAGGGACAATCAGTTATGAGCCACTTCCCATGGGTGCTGTGATCATGGGTGTACGCAATTAGTAGTTGTAGATGTTGCCATTATGTAGAGTTCCAGTGCAGCATACCCAGTGACTCTCATCCCTACCCTGTCTTAGCTCCCATCCCTATCAACCTCTCCACCCCTCCCTACAAGCCTCTTTTCCACATTCATGTCTTTTTGTTTTGTGACCCACTGAGTTTAAACCAGGGTTGTCTGTGTGAACATAGGCTTGGAACTGTCAACTGAAGCCTTGTTGGCTTACACATGGGTAGATAGATGAAAACTCCAGCATCAATCAATAAACAATATTGTTTTTTGTTGGTGGTGGTGGGTTTTTTTGTTTTGTTTTTTGTTTTTTTTATGGTGGTGGTAGTGGGGTTGCAGGTTCTCATGTAGCCCTGGCTGGCCTGAAAAGTGCCATGGAGCAGAGAATGAACTCATGCATGTAACTCTAGCACCTAATATAAGAGAGTCCTTAGGGAGATTGGGAGTTCACAGTCATCCATTCCATGAGACCCTCAAGAAAAAAAAAGTTCCTCTTCAACTATATAGCGAATTTAAGACCATTCTGGATTTCACAAAATCCTGTCTCAAAAATGTTCACCCTTAGCTGTTGTTTAACTTTAATCTCATTACTCACTCTCGGGAGGCAGAGACAGGCGGATCTTTCGGATTTTGAGGCCAGCCTGGGCTACACAATGAGTTCCAAGACAGCCATTACAGACCTTGCCTCAATAAATAATCTACCCCCAAACAATGTGAATAGCCTTCAGTTTCCAATGTTGTGAGGGGTTTGTTTGTATAAATGTCTAAATGTCACATGTCTGTGTTACCCTTTGAAGCTAGAAGAGGACATTGGAGTTACAGATGGTTGTGAGCCACCTGATATGGGCTTTGGGATCCAGTCTCAGGTGCTTAGAGGAGAGTAGCCAATGCTTTTAACTGCTAAGCCATCTCTCCATTCTGATTGTAGTCACTGGTCTATGGCTGTCAAGACACACCATGACCAAAGCAACTTTAATAAAAAGAAGCATTTAATTGGTGGCTTGCTTACAGTTTCAGAGATGTAGTCCATTGTCATGGCCCAGAGGATGGCAGCAGGCAGGCTTGGGGCTAGAGAAGTAGCTGAGAGCTACATCCCGATCCACAATCAGAGAGACAGACAGACAGGGCTTTTCAAATCTCAAAACCCACCCCCAGTGACACACATCCTCTAACAAGGCCACACCCCCTAATCCTTCTAATCTTATTCAAACCACCACACACCCCCAATTTTCAATTATTTTTGACCCACCACAGAATTTTAGCAAGCTGCCAGCCATGGCGGTGCATGCCTTTAAGCCCAGCACTCAGGAAGCAGAGGCAGGTGGATGGATCTCTGTGAGCTATAGGCCAGCCTGGTCTACGTAGTGTGTTTCAGGATGGTCAGGGCTACATAGATCCTGTGTCAAACCAAACAAACCCACAATTTTATTATGCTTTTTTCCATCTTATTAAAATACCTTAATTATATGTGCACATAAAATTACTTTCAGTGTACTGTCAGCCACCCTAACATAAAATGAGACTGCTTACAAACGCACTCTCCCACCTCAAGCAAAAGAAAAGTGTAATTATCACAAACATGGCTTGAGAATTCCCTGTCACCAGCTGAGGTTCATGTGGAGCGCTCACTAACTGGTGCTCTTGAGCTGAAGGGAGAATGTTGGCTACACGTGCTATGAATAAAGCTCAGTTGGAAATATATGTGGGGAATCTGAGAGTAAACGTCTAGGTTATTACACTTTCGAGACCAAATGGCTGCTTATCCTGTTCTATTGATCCGTGCCTGGCAAATGTTGCTAAGGAGTCTGGTAGAAGAGCTACTCTTTACTGTTTAAACTCTGGTTTGAGTCTAACCCAGGTCCACCATTCTGACCTCAAATTGGTGTGAAGTGAGATGCTGATCTTAGCCCTGTTGGAAGGAAACACCTTTCACACTAATTGGTCTCCTTGTTGACAGGCATGTGATTGAATGGGCAGTAAGAACAGGCACTAACCTGCTGGCTGGAGGACTCTTGGCAGCTACCAGGTCTGTCTTCCCACAGTGTCTGTCCAGTGTGACCAGGAGCCTTTACTTGCCTAACATTTTCCACATGTGGACTTCGCTCTGTGCAGAAGGTGGGACCTTGACAGGGCCTTTGAGTGGTGCTCTGCAAACCTTCATTGTCAAGGAAATATCTCAGACCAAGTTGCAGTCTGTTACATCCTCTATTCAATTCAGCCTACAAAAGTGACCACAGGAAATGCATAAATAAATTGGTGTGCCTCTTTGCCAATAAAATATTTCTAAGCTAATAATTTGAACTTAAAATTTTTCATGTCAAGAGTCAGACTGCTGATGGGAGGTGACAAGGCAATAGGGACCGCTGCAGTGGGCAGACTGGATGGGAAGTGATGGAGGTGATGGGGACTGCTTCAGTGGGGCAAATAGGGCTGGACTCTGACTCTCCAGAGGATAAGCTGGGGCGGCACAGCTGGCCTTCCTGCCCTCAGCCCTAGGAAAGCCATAAACTCTTTAACCCTGTGTGAAGACCATCTCTCTATCACATTACTAAAATGAGGGTCAGAGGGCAGGTTTCAGAGCCTGAAATACTTCCTGAAGAGAAGCTGGTGGGGGGGAGGGGGCATCAGCCTGTCCAGGACCCCAGAAGCTGAGAGGTAATCAAAACTCTTTGGTAAGGTACAGATAAATCATTTTTTTTAAAAAAAATCAGATTACCTCTTCACACACAGAGAGATTAATCCTACACTCCTTCACACACAGAGACGGACATGCTGACAGACGAGGGAGTGGAGAGAGAGAGTACCTTAGAAATTGAAAGAAGAGCATGTTTTTGCTCAGCAGAGGGTGGAAAGCTGGCCTCCTTCCCATCCCAAGGTTGACAGGCAAACCCCTGCAAAAATGAACTGGCCTCTCTCCAGGAGCCCCGATCTCAGAGGAACTGTTTCCAGTGAAGCCTCTTGCCCCAGGTGTCTTCTCTTCCTTGATTCTTACTGAGGTAGAGAATAAAAGATGCTTAAGACACCTCCTGCTTATTCCCCTTAAAACTGTGGTTTATTGGGAAGTACACCAGCTTTCCTCAGCTTGCTTTCACTTAGTAAATTCTTTAGCTCTGAAACCTGCCCTCTGACCCTCATTTTAGTAGTGTGGGGGAGGGGTGGTTGTTAGTGAGTTTGTGACTTTCACAGGGCCCAGGGCAGGAAGGCCAACTGTTCTGCCCCAGCTTGTTCTCTAAAAAGTCAGCTGAGCCCTGTCTGTCCTATTGCAGCCATCCCACCCCCATCACCTCCCGTCAGCAGTCTGCCCCACTTCAGGGGTCCAGATCCCCCTCCCAAGTACAGCCCATGGACAGTCCCACTCAGGGGCGTCATCACCTGCTCCTCACCTTCCTCCCTCCATCAACACAGTTGCTTGGCAAAGCCCCACATCTCCCTTTGAGGAACGGAAGTGAGAGTTCTCAGGTTTGTTTCATGATGATGGACAAACTTGCTGTAAAACAACATAATAAGGGGTGTAACGAGGGGGGAATCGGGTGGTGGTTGTTCAGGCCTTTAATCCCAGCACTTGGGAGGCAGAGACAGTTGGATCTCTGTGAATTCAAGGCCAACCTGGTCTACAAGAGTGAGTTCCAGGACAGCCAGGACTGTTACACAGAGAAACCCTGTCTCAAAAAACAAAAACCAATAAATAGATAAATAAAATAAAATAAAATAAAATCTTGGAAAATTTTAAAGTCATCAATACAAATGTCACTCCCACTATACCATTTTGTGCCATAAACAGGAGCCACTGACACCCAAGTGACCAAGTGAGTGGCGAAGCTGCTCCTTGAGGTTCACCTTGGCCACTGACCGTTGGGTAGCCAAGCAATTGACTCCACAGCCCAAAGTTCTCTTGTGTGAGGTGACGGCAGACCATGAGAAGGTGACATAAGCAGTGTGGTCCTATACAAAGCAATAATCAGATTTGACTCAGGTCGAATGAATCTACACGCCAGGGACTGGTCAAGGTACCAGACGCAGGGATGACTCAGGGGCTGATGATTAGAGGTAACTGCATACATATTACAGCCTTCACCACACTCGAGTTATCAAAGGGCTAACCATGTGCTTGGGAGCAGACGAAACCTTCCTGAATGTGTCAGGGATTTTTATGAGCTGGGTTGTTGTACAATGTCACCTGGTAGGAAAGTGGAAAGGAGTCTGGAGAGATGGCTCAGTGGTTAAGGTCACTGGCTGCTCTTGCAGAGGACCAGGGTTGAGTTTCCAACGAAGTAGTTCACAACTGTTGTAACTCCAGTTTCAGGGGATCCTGGGCCCTCTTTGGGTCTCCTCTTTGGGCACTGGGATGGACATGACGCACATACATGCATGCCTATGCACACAATACACATAAAAAGATAACTAACAGTGGAGAGGGTTTCTAGGCAGAAGAAACAGTACAAAGGGTGGGAGTACTCACGCTCGGAACTGGGAGATGTGAGTGGCCGGAGCCCATTGTCCTTGATGGGTATTAGGAAGGGAAGGAATGATGGGGTCACAGTGTGAAGAACACTGAATGTGTTCAAACAAGGTGGAGGTTGAGTTTTCTGGACCAAACACAATCTAGCTGCAAGTTTTGCCTGTCAGGCTTTAGAAATGGAATCTTGTTTAGGGCAGGGGTAGGGGTCACTCTCTGTTGTTCAAGACCTTTTGGATAAGGCCTGGGGTTACACAGTTTTGGTACCTACCGCCATGTGGTAATGATCCCAGGGGTTGTCCCTCCATCTCTAGCAAACACAAGCTCTAAGGCTGTGCTGAAATGCCTCAGCCTTGGATGCTGGGCTCCACAGCACAGGCATGTGACCTCTATGTAGGCCACCCAAGTCATTAGCTCCCCAGTCTCTTCTTGCTAGAATGAGCCATCTTCACCTTCTTTACTGGTCCTGAAGCACCAAACTCTTGACACCTGTCCCTAGAAGGATGATATTTTTTTGTTTGAGACAAGAGACAGGATCTCATGTTGCCTAGGCTATCAGGTAAACCAGAAGTTCAAGGTCATTCCTGGCTACAGGCAAGTCCAGCAGGAAACAAAACTGGCCCCTCAAACCCGAAATTCCCCCAAGGTGTTTTTGTTCAAATGTGACTTACTTACCAATGTGCTCCCCTTTAAGTGGACAAAGAGGCTCCCCTCCCTTCTCAGGCATTGCTGTGTTTGTGGAAGGGCCCCCACACCATATTTTCATCTTCCAGGTTCTTCATCATTGCTTAACTGGTTGACTGGATTTTCTTTTGTTTGTTTGAAGCAAGTTCTCATCTATGTCAACCTGGCCTCAAACATACTATCTAAGCAAGGATAGACCTTGGACTTCTGCCCCTCTACCCCCCATTCTTCAAGCTTCTACAACTGTGTGCTAGGATTTCATGTATGTGCTTCTATACTAGTTTATACGGTGCTGGAGACTGAGCCCAGGGCTTGTGAATACAAGGCAAGCACTATAGCATCTGAGCTGGATCCTCATTTATCTCCTTTAGATTTGTTATTTTAATTATGTGTATGCATGCTTATCTGCCACTAGTTTGTGCATGAGTGCAGGTATGTGGTAAGATGTTGGAAACACTCCACCACCATCTATGATCTCTGTCCTCATAGGCAGGCTGCCTGAACATGAGATGTGTTTGAGATTTGTGAGAGAGATGGTCGAATAATACTACTTCTATCAGAGGATTAATTTTGCAGATTAAATTATATCACATGAAAAAAAAAACCTAATGTGGTTCTAGGTACAAAGGAAACTGAAAGCAAATAGAAATTGCTATCATTAGCACTCAGGAGTCAGAGGCAGGAGGATCTCTGTGAGTTCAAGGCCAGACTGGTCTATACATAGACTGGTCTATAAAGCGAGTTCTAGGACAGATTCCAAAGCTACACAGAGAAACGCTGTCTCAAAAACAAACAAAAGAAGAAGGAGGAGGAGGAGGAGGAGAAGGAAGAAGAAAAGAAAAAAGAAGAAGAAGAGAGAAGAAAAGAAAGAAAGAAAGGAAGAAAGGAAGGAAGATGAAAAGAAAGAGTTTGCCGTCATCATGATTACAGGGAACACACCATAGGTGATGCTGGAATGTGGAGAGTCAAGGCCAAATCCTTGGGCTGGGCGTCATAGCCTTTAATTTCAGCACTTAAGATCAGAATCAGCGAGAAGAAACCAGATTTCTGTAAGTTCCAAGCTAGCCTGGTCTATGTAGTGACTTCTAGAACAGCCAGAGCTACATGGTGAGAAGCCAATCCTCCCCCGCCAAAAGTATTTCTAGTTTTCCAAGCATTAGGCACACAGGAACATGACAGAAGAGAAATTGTCGCCCTACGAGACTGAGAGCTGACCACACTTGTCCTCTCCGCAGTAGCTATCCATCCACCTCAGAATCAGAATTCAGATGTGAAATACTATGTCAGCATCATGTTTATTTGAACTGAAGATGAAGTCAGATTTCTTTTACAGAAGCCGGTGCCACCCATGTGACTGGGGCATACATCTATTTCTTTGTTTACTTAAACAAATCAAATGCCTTTATTTTCGCTCCTTCAGTAGCTCCTGAGTAATGGCAGTAACCTTGGCAACAGACTTGTTTTTCTCCCCCTGAGAAGCCAGAATTTCAATGTACCTGATGAATCTTTTCCCAAGGTGAAAGAGAAGGTAGCAACACCAGTGCTGTGACCTAAAGGACATGGGCAGCACAGGAAAAGGTAGCTGGTTGCCTGATCCCTAGTCTGGGGCTAAAACTTCTGTTTGCATGAGTAAAGGTGGGAAATACTTCTTAATCTAACTGACCATGGCTTTTGCCATTTGGGAGAAAGAAAACGTTTAAAACACAGGATGACGCCTGAGGAGACAGCTCAGCAGGTAAAAGCTGAGTGAATCCCTGCTACCTCATGTTAACTGAGGCAGAATAGCTCATATGTAGTAGTATGTGTATCATCTGTAATAGTCTTACTCCTGATGGTCCTGTGGAGAGATGGGAGGTGGAGACAGGAGAGTTCCTGAGAGCTCTCAGGTCAGCCAGCCAACTGACCTTGCCTCATTCAGAGAGTCAGAGCTGACACTGAGGCTGTCTTCTATTTTCCACACATGCACCATGGCACACACATACCCACACTCAAACTTGAACACACACACACACACACACACACACACACCCTAATCATATCTAAGATGCTTGGGGACAGATTTCAGATTTTTTTTTCAGATGCTGGCATCTTGAAGATAATGAGACATGCTGGAGATGGGTCCTAAGTCTAAACACATAATCCAGTTGATTCACGACTCATCCCCCTTACACTCAGCCCCAAGGTGATTTTGTACAATGTCTGTATACACTGGGTTTTCACTGTGACCCATCACTTGTGAAATCACATTCAGACCTGAGAGCATCTGGGTGTTGGAGATTAGGGATATCAGTCTGTGATAGTTAATATGGAGTTGTGAACTTGGGCTGTTGCTATTGACACTATCTGTGATTTATGGTGTATTTACTATGAAAAGAGTATGGATGATGTCGTTATTGTAGTTATAAACTTAGGCACATGAAATCCCAGCACTTGTGTGTGTGTGTGTGGGGGGGAGTTAAGAGGGTCACCAGCCTGAGGCCAGTTTGATAAGGAAGTCAGAACTCTGAAATGACCCTCAGGTCTTGACAAAACACTTTTTTCTTTATAGCACTGAGTTTTGGTACTAAGGCTACTTGGTACTTGACCTTTTTCCCAAGGCTGTCCTTTTCAATATATCTTTTTTTTTTCTCGGGGCCCAGGGCCTAAATTCCAGCCCAGCCTGTTTGTCCTTATCTCTCTGCAGGGGCAAATCAGGAGCTTTACTAGTTTACCCTTCAGGGCTCCTGGGGCATGACAGAGTGCTGTCTCAGAATCCCCAGATCCTAATCAGGGCTGGGTCCCATGATTTCACCAACGATTTTGCCACTGCCTCTCGCCATTAAGGTGGCATCTTTTTAGCACTGTTTTCCTCAAAATTCCCAAACGAATGAAATATGTTAGGAGAGGAGGCAGACTCTAGAACTTCAGAAAGCCTGGATGAGAGTGTCCTCAGAGTACTCTGCTGCGACATGAGAGACCTGGCCAGGTCTAAGACAAGAGAAACCAGAGAACTGGCCTGATAGGTCAGAAGCCGAGCAGAGACTCAAACCTGGGTCACCTCCCACGCGCCACCTGGGTCCTCTCCGCCCTGCGGGTGGGCGATGCCCCTGCACTTCTAGTTACTGCGGGGGCCCAGGAGTGACAGCGATGCCCTGGGAAACCGCGCCCCTCCCCGGCCCCGCCCCCCGCAGACGGTTCCCAGGGCAGCAGGCGCGGGCGCAGTGAGCGCGGGTCCCCGCGGGCCGACGGGCGGACGGGCGGACGGGCAGACGGGCAGACGGGCGGATGGTATGGCGCGGCCGGTACAGCTGGCTCCGGGCTCGCTGGCGCTGGTGCTGAGCCCGCGGGAGGCCGGGCAGGCGGCGGGGAAGCCCGGCGGCCGCGCGCTCTTCCGCGCCTTCCGCCGTGCCAACGCGCGCTGCTTCTGGAACGCAAGCCTGGTGCGCGCCGCCTCGCGGCTGGCCTTCGTCGGCTGGCTGCAGCGCCGGGTGCTGCTGGTGCGAGCGCCCCAGCCCTGTGTGCAGGTGCTGCGGGATGCCTGGCGGCGGCGAGCCCTGCGGTCGCCCCGAGGCTTCCGCATCACCGCGGTGGGTGAGTGAGGGCGGGGAGCTGCTGCGGGTGAAGGACCTGGTGCGTGGTCAGAGGCGGTCCCGGATCACAGCGACAAGTCCGGGTTCCTGGTGGCAGGAGAGAGGGTATTTTAAGAAAAGTTGGACTCTGGTTGGATAAGGAATCCGCTTGCTCCATCTTTCCTTCCTAGCCTCCTTCCTACTTTTAACTCCCCCTTTTCTTCTTTTTCTTTCGTTCCTTCCTTACCCCCTCCTTTATTCCATTTCAGTATCTGGTGTTCGCGTCCTGCTTGTCTTGGGTGGTGGTTGTGGTCTCGGGTCAGCCAACTTTCAGAAAGTTTGGGAGATTGTCATTAACTGCTGGGGAAAAGAAATAGTGCTGTGGACATACCTCGTCTCATTTACCAAATAGAGAAAGTTGTACTTCTCCAGTCCTTTTAGACTGACCCATCATTTGTTGGGAAACTGACAACAGCTGTTTATTTGCAAAATAGAGATTCTCAGTTGAGAAACTGCACCAGTGAGTGGTCATTGACACTGGCCACTACACTCAAGCAACTGGGACAGCTCCCTGTAACAACCTATCTAGTTCTGTCCTAGCTGCCTGTGGGGGCTGTGGGGGACTTTGACAGTGTGGTGGTAACAAGTGCTCAGTTGTTTCAAGCCTTGAGTTTTGACTCCTACCAAGGAACCTCTTCATCTTAGTCATGGGTCCTCCTCCTCCTTCCATCTCAGGAGGATCACAGCAAATAAACATTTATTTTACTCCCCGGGGCGAGGGAACATGATGCTGTGTGTGGTCGTGTACAGGGATGGTGGCCTCCTCTAGGCAGCCCAGGCCAGCCTTGGGAGACTTCTCACCTTCATGCTGTCTGCCCCCTCTTTGCCAGCCCACCCCTTCATTTCTTTGCTTAAGAAGAAGAAAAACAGAAGGTTGCAAAACCACATAGACAGGATTCATCTTTTCCATGCAGGAGGGAGTCCAAAGACTAGGTGTCTGGCTTTGAAACACGGTGCCAGCCAGCCAAGTCAGAGTCCTCACCGGGCAAGGGGGGCTTGCAGACAGGCTGGATGAAAAGGCCTTTCAGTTCTGTGTCCTGGGTTTCTCTGGTTTGATTTAGTGGTTACATTCTCCCGTCCCCTGTCTCCTTCCAAAGTAGGATCACAGTGTGTATTTCAGAGAGGGAATTGGATGCAGTGTGGGTCTAGACCCCAAGTGTGAAATAAGAGAGGATTTATGTAAAGTCTGAGGTAGCCATGATACCACCTTTGGAGCCCAGGGAGCTGTGGCAAATCCTGAGATAAGGGTAGAAAGGTGAGCTGGCTGCAGTTCCTTTCTAACACAATCCACTTGACTAATGTTCAGGAACAAAAGACTCACCAGATTTTTTCATTGTTATGTTTGTGTGTATGTGTGTATGCATGTCTTGGTACATATTTGGAGGTCAACTGACAACTCTCGGAAATCAGTTCTCCCCTTCCACCATGTGGATCTCAGGGATCAAACTCAGGTTTTCAGGATTGCTAGCACTTCATGCCTTTATCCACTGAGCCATCTTCCTAGCTCACCAACGTATAAATGGAGTCAGAGCTTTTCTTTTGTCCCCCTTACCCGGTCCCAAAAAACACACGAAAGCTTACATTAATTATAGAATGCCCTGCCTGTAGCTTAGGCTTATTACTGACTTGTTCCCACAACTTAACTCATTTTTATTGATCTATATTTTGCCACATGGCTTTGCAGCTTTACCTGTCCTCTAGTACATTGACTGGCTCGATTCTCTCTCAACTCTGCCTTTTTCTCCCTGTATCCATTTGAATTTCCTGCCTAGCCTTATTCTGCCTGGCTATAGCTTCTTTATTAACCAGTGACAGTAAAACATATAACAGGTTTATTTAAAGGGTTTTTAATTTTTTGGGATGAGTTGCTCTTGCCTTTAGTCCCAGCACTAGGAAGGCAGGGGCAGGTGGATCTCCAATTTTGAGGCCAGCCTGGCCTACACAGTGAGTTCCAGGACAGCCAGGACTACAAAGAGAAACCCTGTCTTGAAAACAAACAAAACAAAACAAACAAAAGGATTTTTTTATGTGTGTGTCATCCTGAGTGTATGTACACGGGTCTTGTTCTTGCAGGTGCCCACAGAGGCTAGAAGAGGGCCAGATGCCCTGGAATTGGAGTTACAACTGGTAGGGAACCATCATGTGGGCATGAGAACTTGAACCTGTGTCCTTTTCAAAGAGGAGCTCATGCTCTTAACCACTGAGACTTTTTTTTTTTTTTTTTGAGGCAGGGTCTAACAGCCCAAACTGGCCTCAAATTGTCAAATTGGCTGTAGCCAGGGTTGCCTTGGACTGATTCCTTCATCTGCCTCCGATGCCTTGTTTATGGAGGTTGGGCCCACGGCTTCGTACAGGCCAGGCAAGCACTCTGCTAACCTAGCTACAACTTCAGCTGGGGAAGAGCTATCTGATCTAGGGGCAGATGTACATGGGTGGTTAGGGGTGTTTCTGTTTTCAGTGACTCTGGCATCTCAACTTAGATGGTAAAGTGTCACCAGTCATCAGGGCCACTCTTGGGCTACCTTTAGAGCCTCAGGGACAGTGATTATGGGAGAAGTTTCTTTCCATCAAAAGTAATGAACTTTCAGTCTGTTCTCCCACCTCTGGCAGCTTGGGCTTCCAGAAAGCCAAAATGGGCCTCTGAGAACACAAAGGACAGGCTTCTGGGGACAGACAGCTGCAGGTCCTAGCTCTCTTCTTAAGGCAATTTGTGGGAGAGAGTAAAATACAGAAAAGGAACACAAAGAGTGAATTTGGTCTCTGCTATTGACTGGGATCTTTCTGAAAGCTCATCCGATCTTGCAGAAAGGCATGTGGGCACAAGGACTGTAGTTGATTGACAACTCACACAGAAAATGCAAGGAGAGGAGGGAAAGCCATTTTCATCAACCCAGCTGTGCTCCCAGGGGCCATTCTAGCTTCTGGAGTGTGCAGGAAAACACACACACACATGGCGGTCCATGACTGTGAGCTGGAGGCAGGAGATCAGGAGTTAAGATCATCCTCAGCTACATAGTAAGAGTCCATCTATACCCAGCCTGGGCTGTGTAGGGCCTTGTCTCAATAACAAGTGCCACCAAGCTTGTTCAGCAGGGTATGGCACTTGCTGTGCAAGCCTGGGTACTTGAATTTGAACCTTGAAACCCAGGAGAAAACAGGTTCCACAGAGTGTGCCTCTGATGGCACATGCCCTCTGGCACCAGGACCCACCACAACACAGTAATAATTAAATAGTTAAAAGCAAACAAATAAGTAAGAAGGTGCCCAGTGAGCCTGCAGGAGGGATGGACTTGAGTTCCAGGGCACTGGGGCTGCAGATTTTATGTTTCCTCCTAGGCTTGTGCTGTTTCGTTCCCTCTTTGCTTAGAGACACCCCCCCCCCCCGCCGCCGCCGCCGCCGCCTTCATCACTAGAGGAAAGTGAAGGTGAAGACAGCAAGACAGCAGAGTATTTTCCTGAAAACAGGGGCACTAAAACTTCGGCTTGATGACAGCAGGCAGCTGCTGCTTTAGTGTCTGTCCCTCCCATGCCTCAAGTGTTTTGTTGTTTTATAGCAACTGACATAACTCATGAAAGGGGAATTCTAGAAGCTGGTAGGAGACAGCTGGTTTGCTTACCCAGCTGAGCCACTGTGTGTGTGTGTGTGTGTGTGTGTGTGTGTGTGTGTGTGTGTATGAGGTGGGGGTGAGGCGAGGGCAGGGGCATCACCTTTTGGTTGGGCAGCTCCAGTTGCTGCTCTGAGAACCCACCTCCTGGGACAGATAGGAAAGGCCGGCAAACAGTGGGATGCCACTTGTCCAGATGTGCCTCTGTGCTCTCACCCTAAGCAGGCCTTAGGATCTTTGCGCACTCTCCTAATTCCCTGACCCCCCCATGGGATTACACCCTCAAACACTTGATTGAACTATCTCAGCCCCCATATCTTTTCACATTGAATGAAAATGCTCTGAATGCCCATGGGTACTTTTTAAAATTTATGTGCATGAATGTGTGTGTGTGTGTGTATGTGTGTGTGTGTGTGTGTGTGTGTCTACCATTTGCATGCCTGGTGTCTGTGGAGGTCAGAAGACAGCAACAGATCTCCTGGAGCTCAGGATGATTGTGAGCTACTATATAGATGCTGGGACTCCAACCCTAGTCCTCTGTAAGAGCAACAAGTACTCTAAACTGCTGAGCCATCTCTCCAGCCCTCGATGGCTTTGTTTATTTATTTTATTTTTTAAGACAGAATCTATGTAGTCCTGGCTGTCTTGGAATTTGCTGTGTAGAACAGGCTGGCCTATATAAATCCTCCTGCCTCCTGAATTCTGGGACCAAAGGCAGGTCCACCCCAATGGCTTTTTTTTTTTTTTTTTTTTTTTTTTTTTTTGGCTTTTTGAGACCAGGTTTCTCTGTGTCTTTGGAGGCTGTCCTAGAACTAGCTCTTGTAGACCAGGCTGGTCTCGAACTCAGAGATCTGCCTGCCTCTTCCTCCCGTGTGCTGGGATTAAAGGTGTGCGCCACTGCCCGGCCTCCAATGGCTATTCTTAAATACAATCTTCATGAGGCTGAAGAAGCAGCTCAGTGAGTAAAGTGCTTGCTGCACAAGCCGGAGGACCCGAGTTTGGATCTCCACTATCCACATAAAAAGCCAGGCGGGCGCTTGGTGCAGACCTGTAATCTCAACACCGAAGGGGCTTAGCAAAATCAGTGAGAGACTATCTCCAAAAAAATAAAGTGGGCCAGGCAGTTATGGCACACACCTTTAATCCCAGCACTGGGGAAGCAGAAGCAGGTGGATCTCTGTGAGTTAGAGTCCAGCCTGGTCTACAATGTGAGTTCCAGGACAGCCAAGGCTACACAAAGAAACCCTGTCCCCCAAAACCAAAACTAAATAAAATAAAAAGCGAAAAGTGATCAAGGAAGTCATCCAACATTGACCTCTGGCCTCGACACCCATATACATATACATGCACACACACCTGCATGTACATATACACATATGAATGTATCCAACACACACTTTAAAATAGTCTTCATCAATTCTTCATCCATATTGCACATCTAGGCAAGCACTCTTCCCACAGAGCTTCATCCCCGGTTTTTAAACCATTATGGGTGGGGGAACGGGTGGTACCAACCAAGCTCTGGTGTGTGTATGTGGAGGTCAGAGGATAACTGGCAGGTGTTTGTTCTTTCCTTCCATCATGTAGGTCCTAGAGATTGCACTCAGGTTCATCAGACAAAGCCACAAGTACATTTACCCACTGAGCCACCTCACTGGTCCTCTCTGCTCTTTTTACTTTTGAGATAGTCTCCTTCAGTGGCCTAGGCAGGTCTGGAACTTGTAAGCCTTCTGACACAGCCTCTTGATTAGCTGGGATTATAGGAGTGTTCTTCTGGGTTCTGGTGTTTTAATGCCTCTTTCTCTAGGTTCATGTGTTTCAAAATAAAGTAAAGCTGTCCTGTTCACATGGGTGAGGGAAGGATAGCCGCGTAAGCGACCCCATCCCAGGAGCTCCGAGCACAGCCTTACAGCTGAGCTGGGGTTATAGCTTCATGGCTCTTGTCTGACACATGGGAGACCCAGAGTTAGGTACCTAGGACTTTCAAATGGATGAAATTGAGCTGGGTGTGGTGGTGTGTGTTTATACTCTCGATGGGGAGGCCAAGGCATAATTGCTTGCTGTGAGCTCAAGACCAGCATCAGATGTATAGTGAAGTGTAAGTAAGACCCTGTTCAAAACAAACAATAGATTAAACCAATCCAAGTAAGGTAACTCACCTCTGTCATCTCAGCACTGAAGGCAGAAACAGAAGGACCAGGAATTCGAGGCCACTCTCAGCAATTTGTGGAGTTGGAAGACAGTCTGAGCTAGTGAGACCTTGTCGTCCACCCCCAACCCCAACCCCTGAAAAAAAAAAAGTGATGAGTTCAATTCCTGTCTTCTCCCTTCTTATTTTGATTGACTAAAATGTTTTGTTTTGGGGCATTGAAGTTCCTGGGCAAGAGCTAAGTCACTCAGTTACATTCTTCCCCTTTATGATGTCATTGTGCAGGGCTGCAGTTTCAAAACACAAAACTGTAATAATACATTGTTAATCTGGGGGCTGGGCATGTAGCTTAGCTGGTAAAGGGTTTGTGTAACATGTAGGGAGCCTTGGGTTTGCTCCTCTGTTATGTGCAAGCCGCATGTGGTGGATCAGGCATGTAATCCCAGTACTTGGGAGGTCAGCAGGTGGAGGAGGAGGCTCCTGCAGCACTAGGGCTACATAAGAAGAGTGTGCCAGAGAAGTTGTTAAATCACACACAGTGGTGAGCTCCAGGCCTGGGCTACATGAGACCTTCTCAGAAAACCAAAGAAGAAAAAAAGGAAATCAAATGTCATTTCGTTGGTGAGACACATCCAGCTGTGGAGGAAGGAACCCATGTGGCCATCCCTTCAGATGTCTGAACGCCACCGTTTCAGTTTGCCCTCCTTCCAGGGGGACATCATCTTCAGCGTGGTTGTTTTTCTGTCCTGGTGACTTGGAATGAGTTGGGATGATTCTGCCCATTTTGCAGGTAGGAAGGGATATGAGTGTGTGAGGTGACTGAGGTTTCAGTCTGCTGCTTTCATCTCTCTTCCCTTCAGCCCTCCTCAGAGGTCAGGCCCTCTCCCTTCCAGGGACATTGTCATCCCTTTTCCTCCTGGGGCTTTCATGACAAAAACAGCTGCTCCCTGCTCTCAGCGCCCTCCTTCCCACTCTCCTCTTCAGCCATGTTTTCCTAAGTTCCCATGGAAAGTGTTTGTTCTGCTTTGTACCTTTCTCTGCTCAGGGGCCTCCACAGGCTTCACAGTCGGGTGTCATGGGGGCAAGTTCTTGTCATCAGACTCTGTGAACTGGAAACAGCATCTGGTAGCTAATGATATCCAGCAGAATCTGTGCTAGTGGAGACTAAGTCTCTCAACATTCGAAGTTTGGTGACCAGGACAGCCAGCATTCTCAGAGGGAGAAGGAAGCTGCTGGTTAAGACCATTTGCAATATTCAGTTCATTTGATGGTAGCTTACATTTTTCAAAACCAAAAAAGATTATTTTTTTATGTGTGTGAGTGCTTTGCCTGCTGGTAGGTATGTCTGTGCACTACCACCTGTGTGCCTGGGGTCTGCAGAGGCCAGAAGAAGGGGTCAGATCCCCTGGAACTTTGGTTATAGACCACTGTGAGCCACCAGGTGGGTATTGGAAATTGAGTCTAGGCCCTCTGGAAGAGCAGCCTCCTAACTGCTGAACTATTTTTGAAGCCCTGATAATATCTGTTTTGAAAATGTATTCATTTGGGGGAGAAAATATGCAAAACAGGAACTCACTCTCTCTGCGTGTGTGTGTGTGTGTGTGTGTGTGTGTGTGTGTGTTTTGAGGCAGGGTCTCATACCTAGGCTGGCCATCAACTTACCATGAGCTGAAGCTAACCTTCACTGCCTCCCAAGGGCTGTGACTACAGCTGTTTGCCCATACCTGGTGCAGCATCCTTTGTGCTGTCAAAGTCATCCCTTCATGGCTCTGTACCATTCCCTGAGCAGTTTATTAAGGATCTATGGAGGGCTGGAAGTGGGATTGCATGCCTTGAAGCCCAGCACTGGGAGGCAGAGGCAGGCAGATCTCTGAGAGTTTGAGATCAACCAGGTCTATATAGCAAGTTCCAGGACAGCCCGGGTGTTGCAAACAAGAAGGTAGATATACATAGTTGGTATAACTTGAGTTCTATTTATTATGCAGAGGGTCATCATACAAGGTTCACACTCTAAGCTCCTACTTGATTCAAGGGTCAGGATCCTGGGGAGCGTCTCCAGATGCCGAATAGACCAAGGTGATGTCTCTCCAGATGTGCAGAGCAGAGCATTGCTCTTGGTCTCTGCTTACAGACTGTCCAGTGGGTGTCATGAGATTATAGGACTCTGCCTGGTCATCTTGAGCAAGTGATGTCACTGGGTTCTGGTTATCAGGTGCAGCCTTGGAAGTAGTGGGGATCCTGACTAAGATGTTTTTTACATGTCTAAAAGGCATTACTATGCTCCATACATTCCATCCCCTGGTCCTTGAGTCATACACAGTGCCTATCAGTTTCACAGCACTTTTCAGGCCACAAACAGGAGAAGGAGAAAGCATAGAATAAATATTTCTATCACTAATAGACAAATAAATGGTACCAAAACTTACAATTATTAAGCAAAGTGGTCAAAGCAATGTTGATCACAGGATATTGCTGTGATCCCCATGGCATATACATATTTTCCCAAATTTATATTTTCTCCAGGTTTGGAATGCACCAAGTTGGGAAACACATTCAGAAATAAAAGGTAATGGAGTCGTTTTCAAGCAAAAAAAATGTTGTAAAGGAGGGGGCATAGCAGGGTTGGAGCTTTAGGACTTGAGCTAAGCCAATCATAGTAGAGCATCATCCTAACTTGGTCAAGGTCCAATAGGAGTACGTGGGTCATGGCTGTGGGCCAGGTTTTTCTTAATTGATGAAAAGAGCAACTAAGAGTCCATTAAGTTTTAGCTTTCAGTGTGGTGGTGGCACACACCATTAATCCCAGCACTCAAGAAACAGAGAGGCAGGCAGATCTCTGAGTTTGAGGCCAACCTAGTCTACAGATAGAGTTCTAGGATAGTTGGGGCTACACAAAGAAACCCTGTCATGAAAAGCAAAACAAAGCAAATATTTATTATGAAAAAGCAAATGATGAGCTGGGCGTTGGTGGTGCACGCCTTTAATCCCAGCACTCAAAGAGGTAGAGACAGGCAGATTTCTGTGAGTTCGAGACCAGCTTAGTCTACAAGAGCTAGTTCTAGGACAGCCTCCAAAGCCACAGAGAAACCCTGTCTCAAAAAACAAACAAACAAAAAAAAAAACAAAAAAAAGGAAAAAAGAAATGATGGATTAGGGCATCAGAAGTCTGATGAGTCTCTGAAGGGCCTAAAATCAATGTATCCAGACCATCTCTTTTGGTAAAAATGGCAGTTACTTGGTGGGGTAGAACTAAGGATCTGGAATACATATTTCTTGCCTGAGGTGTCATGGAGAGGAAACATCTCTTAAAGAAGTTTCTCCGATCATTATTTGCACAGATGTGTCTACAGGAACCATACATAGTTGGTTTGTTCCTTCTGGTGGTATAGTAGTCTCTAGAGCTCATTGTCATAGTTCCTCCTAAAATGAAGTTTATTCAACAAGCCCAAAATAATCATAAGGAATTATATGCCAAAAGGGCCAATATGATGTACACAAAAAGCCAAAAGCTCTCCTTTATCCAGTGGAGTAAGTTTCACAAGGAGAAGCAAGTATAGTCACATTGAAATATCCCACCAGTCCCATCAAATGAAGAGCATTTTTGAAGGTTGCTGCTAACTATGGGTATAGGCAAAAGTGTCTGGTTTGAGTGCAGCTGATAAATGTTAGACTCTGTCTCTCTGTCTTCCCAGGGTCTTAATATCCCTAGTAATCTCAAATCCATTGGCTGTAAATGTATCATGTTAAAAGAGAGAATAGTGGAAATGTCATTAATGGATTTCTAGCCTTTCCTAGTTCTTAGGGTTTCTATTGCTACAATGAAACACCATGACCAAAAAGCAAGTTGGGGAAGAAAGGATTTATCATGCTTACACTTCAGCATTGCTGTTCGTCACTGAAGGAAGTCAGCACAGGAACTCAAACAGGATGGGATCCTGGAGGCAGGAGCTGATGCAGAGGCCATGGAGGATGCTGCTTACTGACTTGCTTCCGTGGCTTGATCAACCCACCTTCTCATAGAACTCAGGACCAGCAGCCCAGGGAAGGCACCACCCACTGTGGGCTGGGCCCTCCCCCACTGATCACTAAATGAGAAAATGCCTCACAGCCAGATCTCAAGGAGGCATTTCCTCAGCTGAGGCTCCTTCCTCTGATGACTCTAGCTTGTATCAAGTTGACACACAACCCAGTATAACTAGCAAGTCATCTTCATGTTCATTATTATATAGGGTACCTAAGTCAAAAACATATCTCTGTTCAGACATTAGGCTAGAGATCTTGAACACATTTACCTGTCCTGAGAGATGAGCTGTAACTCTGATAGCATTGTATATAGTCACACAGTCAGGTTCTGCCAAATAAAAAGGAGTCCATAGTGTCCTTGGTGATGTTATAGATGTCACCTGTGATGCTGAAGGTCTTCATGGTGCGTGCGGTAAAGACTCCATTGCCAATGTCTGTGAGTTGGTTTGCAGAGACGGAAGGGGTCAGTTTTGATATTTGGAGCTCATTGGACAGAGGGTGGGTGGCCACAAAGGTGTTGGCTTCAAGTGAGGTGGTATGTTCCTCTGGGTAGTAGACATCCTCTGTCCAATTAGTCCATAGGAAAGAATCAGTAGGTATAATAGATCCACTCCCATGTTTTCTAGGCAACGGGCCTGTGTGATACACTGGTACCACATTGTCCACTAAGAGTAAATGTATTTTGCAGAATCTATGATCATACCATGAGGTTTGCCTTGGGTCCAGTAGAGACTTGTAGATTTATATTTGTTAGGATATGCCAACGATTGCTTTAATACATTTAGTTCCAGATGAAGGCCTGTAATTAGTTTGTGAGTTGTAGCTAATCCATCAGACAAGGTGTTAATAACCAATGTTTGTTGTTCAGTAAGATTTCTGATGCCTGAGATATCTGATATATAAAAGAGAAGAAGGTGCTCCGCCAGCTCCGTGTAAGGAGAGGCCGACACAGCTCCAGAAACCATCAATTGTAAAGGGTTTTCTTGCAGCAAGCCTATTTCCTGAGGAGTAGGACAGACTGGCATTCTCAGCATCAGAGCAGAGTTCTTCAGGTGGGAGCCATGATTTGAGGTTCAGATCTTCTGGATCCTAGGTGTAATTATAAGTCTTGCAGGTACTGTAAGGTCAGACACAATGCTCTTCAGTAACCATGGTGGTGAAGGAGGGGGTTGACAAATGCCACTTGGTAGAGGACTGTGAAGAATTTGTTGTTCTCATCCCATCCTCTCTATCAGTGATGCATAGTATTAGGCTGCCTTCTTTGATTCCATAGGACTTCCATGTTGTGCAGAAGACATGTGCCTCATCAAATTGGGGTCCTTTGTGCAGAGTTCCTGCATGTGATATGTTGACTATGGGCTTATGGGCCACAAAGTCTCCACTGCCCCATTCTTTGAGCTATGGTAGTGGAAGAATCATGTAGCAATAATAGCAAGGTCCTAGGTGTATAAGTTTCCAGGTCCAGTTTGGAAATATCCATACCTGAAGTTTCCACCAATGTAATGCAAGTTTCTGTAATCTGCATTTTTAATGTATTTACTATGTACACAATATTCTGTCTGCATGTATGCATGCAGGACAGAGAGGGAGCCAGATTTCATTACACATGGTTGTGAGCCACCATGTGGTTGCTGGGAATTGAACTCAGGATCTCTGGAAGAGCAGCTAGTGCTCTTAACCACTGAACCATCTCTCCAGCCCCATGGTCTGCATTTTTTTTTATGTGATACCTTGACACAAAAGAGTCATACAATCTAGGGCATCCTCTGGTTGCAAATTGTATCATATCCACTCTTGGGTTGATGTAATCACTTTGGTAGCTGGTATAAATCCAGGATGGAATTTCAACAGACTTGAACAAATATTCTGTATTCTGGGAGGAAACAGATGTGTGATGCTCTTGGCATGTATATCCAGAGGAATTAGGAAGTCTATCAATTTCATTGTCATGGGGTATATGTATGTTGTCACAGCTCCAAACATTCTTCATTTGGAAAGTAAACTTTTTGGTTTTAAAGAGGGTTCCAGTGTGTCACGGATAGTGATTATCCTTTGGTTTCAGAGTTTCCCTTAAAGATGTGTCCGTAGCCGGGCGTTGGTGGTGCACGCCTTTAGTCCCAGGACTCGGGAGACAGAGACAGGCAGATTTCTGTGAATTTGAGGCCAGCCTTGTCTACAGAGCGAGTGCCAGGATAGGCTCCAAAGCTACACAGAGAAACCCTGTCGGAAAACCAAAAAGATATGTCGGTAAATGTAGCGGTCAAGCAGTACATCTTCTGCATGAGGTGTATGAAAGAGACCTGAGGTGTATGGTAGGTCAGTTAGGTTACTCCATTGTCTCTTTCACCGCTTAGATTTGTTGTTTTGGTGATGGTGTATTAAACCGTGTATAGTGGTGGTCCAGTGGAAGCTGGAGCCATTGATGGACTGCAAGGGCAATTTGAATGGATTTTCCCTCACAAGTCCAGTGTGACTTGGGTGGTTGCATTGAGAAATCATCCCACACGACTGAGGTGATATTAGTCAGTATGTTAATCCAGGTTACATCAGTTGGTACCCATCCCAGAGAGTCTCTTATGGTGTGTGAGGCCTTTTCCATAAAAAAATGTGGTGGTATATAGGTCATGTTTGTACAAAATATGGCTGGCTATGCTACAGTATAATCTGAGCACTGTAGAATACCACACAGGCACAGAAAGTCGGGTGTCTGCATGGGCTCTCCTCAGGAGGCAGAACAGGCTATTCCCCTTACCCTCCTCCCATTTTCTTCTGTATTACTCTTCCTCACCCTTCTTGAAGTGCCAGCCTTTCCCATTTCCCTGATCAGATCTCTTGTACCCCACTATTCCCCCACCCCTGTTGCTCCCCAACCCCCCATCCTGGCAGTGGTTCCATTTTACTTTCTTTGTTTCTGTAGTTCCTACATACTGTGTGCTCACATCTAAAGATTTGGAGCCAGGAACCTCCAATAAGAGTGAACATGTACCTGGGAGTAGTGGCGCACGCCTTTAATCAGAGGCAGGTGGATCTCTGAGTTCTAGGCCAGCCTGATCCTGTCTTGCAAAAAAGGAGGGAGGGAGGGAGGGAGGGAGGAGGGAGGGAAGGAGGGAGGGAGGAAGGGAGGGAGGGAGGGAGAGAGAGAGAGAGAGAGAGAGAGAGAGAGAGAGAGAGAGAGAATAGCGCATGTGACATTTGTCTCTGGGTCTGGGCTACTTTACTCAATATGATCCTTTGTGGTTTCATCCATCTACCTGCAAAGCTTATTTGTTTTCTTTACAGCTGAATAGTATTCCACAGTGCATATGCGCCACATTTTCATTATCCATTCCTCAGTCCCAGGACACTTAGGTTGTTTCCATTCCCTAGTTTTTATGAATAGAGCAGCAATGAACATGGCTGAGCAAGTGTCTATGGACATGCTAGGTCTTTTGGAGTGGTATAGCTGGGTTATATTGTGGGCTTACTTTTAGATTTTTGGGAATTCTCCACTCTGATTTCCACAGTGTCTCTAGCAGTTTACAGTCTATCAACAGTAAATAAGGGTTCTTTTCCCCACACCCTTTCTAGCACTTGTTGTCAAGTTGTTCCATCAATCTTTTCCATTCTGACTGGGGTAAGATAAAATCTCAAAGTTGTTTTGATTTTTATTTCCCTAATTGCTAGGAATGATGAAAATTTTTTGATACATTTCTTTTTAAATTATTTTTATTTTTATGTGCATTGGTCTGCGTGTGTTTGTGTGTGTGTGTGTGTGTGTGTGTGTGTGTGTGTGTGAGGGTGTCAGATCTTGGAGTTACAGACTGTGTTAGCAGCCATGCAGTTGCTGGGAATTGAACCTGGGTCCTCTGGAAGAGCAATAAGTGCTCTTAACTACTGAGCCATCTCCCCAGCTCTCTTGAGATATTTCTTAGAGATATTTTTTGAGAACTCTATTCAGAACTCAGCCTGATTTTTTTGAATGGGTCATTTTTTTGGACTCTGTTTTTTGAGTTCTTTTTATATTTTGGCTATTATTCCATTCTGTGGATTTCCTCTTCACCCAGTTGACTATTTCTTTAGCTGTTCAGAAGCTTTTTAGTTTTCTGAAGTCCCACTTGTCAGTTGTTGGCCTTAGTTCTTGGGCAAATGAAGTTCTATTCAGGAAGTCCTTTCCTGTACCTATTTCATGTAGGACACTGCCTATGTTTTCTTCTAGCAGTCCTGGTGTTTCAGGCATAGGTCTTTGATCCATTTGGAGGTAGTTTTTGTACAACTGATTCTTCTGTATGTGGACACCCAGTTTTACCAGCACCATTTGTTGAAGATTCTTTTTTTTACAGAGTATGTTTTCAGCATCTTTGTTAAATAAATATTAAGTGGCTGAAGTTGAATGTATTCGGGTTTAGGTCTTCAATTTTGTTCCACTGGTCCACTTGTCTATTTCTGTGGCAATTCCGTATTGTTTTTATGATTCTGTAATTGGCTCTGGAATTGTAACTCTTTTATTGTTTTCTTATTGTTTGTTTTATCTATCCAGGGTCTTTGTAGTTCCAAATGAAGTATTAGGATAGTTTTTTTTTCTATTTCTATTGAGAATGAGGTGGGATTGCATTGAATCTGTAAATAGCTGATGGTTATTTTCACACTAATTCTATGAATCCATGAGCATGGGATATCTTTATATTTTCTAGTGTCTTTATCTCTTTCTTCAGAGGTGTAAAGTTTTCACTGTAGAGATCCTTCGCTTCCATTGTTAGATTTATTCTTAGGCATATTATTATTATTATTATTATTATTATTATTATTATTATTATTATTATGGTTTTTTTGAGACAGGAGTTTCTCTGTGTAGTCTTGGCTGTCCTGTAGACCAAGCTGGGATTGAATGGGGAGATCTGCCTTCCCCTGCCTCCCAAGTGCTGCACTGTCATTTGAAAATAGGAATAGTTTGACTTATTCTTTCCCTGTTTGTATCCTTTTTTATCTCCTCCTCTTGCCTTATTGCTCCAGTGAGTACTTCTAGGCAATGTTAAAAAGGAGTGGGGATAGTGGGTACCCATCCCTGTCTTGTTCATGGCTCCTGCTGTTTTGCTTCAAGGCTTATGTTGCCTGCTGGGTTTTGTTGTTGTTGTTGTTGTTGTTGTTGTTTTGTACATAGCTTTTATTATGTTGAGGCAGGTTCCCTCTAGCCTTACACTCTGAGACTTGTATCATGAAAGCATGTCAGATTTTTGTCAAAAGCTTTTCCTTCATCTCCTGAGATGCTCATATATTTTTTATCAAGTCCATTTATTGACTTGGGTATGTTGAACCATCTCTGCATTTCATGGATAAAGCCAAACTGAGCATGGTATATCTTTTGATGTGTGTATTCTATTTGCAGGTATTTTATTGAGAAACTCTGAGTCTGCCTTCACTGGGGATAAGGGTGTCTAGTTTTTTGTGATTTTGCCTAGTTTGGCTTGAAGAGTGATACTAGCTTCATTGGAGAGATTTGGAGTGCTCCTTCCCTTTCTAACTTTTTGAATAGTTTAAGGATTGGTTGTAGATCTTCTTTGAAAGTCTGGTAGAATTCTGCTGTGAATCCATTTGGTCCTGAAAGGTTTGGTTTTTTGTTTTTGTTTTTGTTTTTCCAGACAGGGTTTGTCTATGTAGCTTTGGAGCCTATCCTGGCACTTGCTCTGTAGACCAGGCTGGCCTCGAACTCACAGAGATCAGCCTGCCTCTGCCTCCTAGTGCTGGGATTAAAGGTGCGAGCCACCAACACCCGGCTGTTTTATTTTTTGTTTGTTTGATTGTTTTTTAAGGCAGGATTTTTCTATTTGACAGTCCTGGCTATCCTGGAACTCACTCTTTTAGACCAAGATGGACTTGAACTCACAGATCTGCCTGTGTCTGCCTCCCAAATGCTGGGATTAAAGGCATGCATCACCATTACCAGGCTCTGAAAGGCTTTTTATTATTGTTTCAATGTCCTCATTTGTTATGGGTCTGTTAAGGTTCTTGATGATGTCTTGTAATTTTGGTAGTTTGGCTGAATCTGGGAAATCACCTGTTTCTTATTTTCCAGTTTCATGGAGCACAGGTGTTTTATTTTTTAATATTCCTGTACAAGTATCCTATACAGTATTTCTTTGGTGTCTACTGTAATGTTTCCCTGTTCATTTCTGACCGTTGATTTGTGTCCTCTTTTTCTTTTGGTTACTTGAGTCAAGGGTCTGTCAGTCTTGTTTATCTCCTCAAAGCATCAGCCAGTAGATTCATTCTTTGTAGTTTTCTTTGTTTCTATTTCATGATTACTGCTCTAATTTTTATTTATTTTTGTAATTTTATTTAAATTAGAAACAAGCTTCTTTTACATGTCAATCCGAGTTCCCTCTCCCTCCCCTCCTCCCCTGCCCCCCACAACCCCCTATCCCAACCCCTTTCTGTTCCCCAGGAAGGGTGAGGCCTTCCACAGGGGATCTTCAAAGTCTGTCATATCATTTGGAGCAGGGCCTAGACCCTTCCAATTTTTATTATTTCTTGCCTTTGACTGGATTTGGATTTGATTTGGGTTCTTTTTTCAACTTAAAATTTTTTTAGATTTATTTTTATTACTTTATGTGTATGAGTGTTTTGTCAGCATGCACAAGTGTGTGTCACATGTGTGCCTGGTACCCTAGAGCCTCTGAGTACTGGGAATTGAACCTGGGTCCTTTGCAACAACAAGAAGTGCTCTTAACCACTCTCCATTCCTTTTCTCAACTTTTTAGCTGCATCATTATTAAGACTTTTTTGTGTTCTTTCTGATTTCATTCTTTTTTAACATAGGAAGCTGTTTAATTAGGTTGTTAGCAATTTAGAAAACCAGTTTGTGAGGCTACATCCCATTTGTCAAAGAGAACTGAAATCGCAGGCAGCCCTGGAGCTAAGGAACAACTTTCATCTTTGGGAAATATTGAGCAGCATCTTTTTCCTTTTCAGGATTGAAGCTCTTGCCCTCCCTGGTCCCTGGTCTTGTACAACTGCTTATTTTGTAATTTTAATTTTATTTATTTATTTATTTTGTGAGACAGTGTTTTTAACAGTCCTGGCTGTCCTGTGCAACTCATTTTGTAGACCAGCACTTGCCTCTGCTTCCTGAGTACTGTCCTCTTCCTCTTTTTTTTTTTTTTTTTAAAGATTTATTTGTTTTATGTGTGAGTGCTCTATCTTCATGGACAAATTAATGGCAGAAGAGGGCATCAGATCCCACTAGAGATGGTCCTGAGCCACTATGTGGGTGCTGGGAATTTAACTCCGGACCTTTGGAAGAGCAGCCAGTGACCGTAACCACTGAGCCATCTCTCCAGTCCTGCTTCTTCTTAAAGTAAGCATCGGTTAGGTATTTGGGGATTTTAACCTTGCTGACAACAGCTTTTGCAGAGGTAACAATGGCAAACTTTTGGTGTGTTCTATGCAGAGGAACTTGGTTGAGAGCAAGAGGTCCAGTCACAAGAAACAAGCCGCTGCCCAGCTGCTGCATGGAAACCACCCACTCTCTTGCCCTTGTGACGCTCTGTGAGGGTGATCTGCTAGGCCCCAGGAGTGATGCTGGCTGGCAGCCTTCTCATGTGCAACTGAAGGGTCTTTTGCCATGGCTCGGCGGCCTTTGAGGCGCAAGTCTTCGGCAGGATGACACCTGAGCATTTTTGCAAAGTTTAACTGTTCTTGTCATCGCCAACTGGTTTAGTGACATGATTGCCCCCCTCAAGACAGGGTTTTCTCTGTGTAACATCCCTGGCTGTCCTTAAACTTGCTTTGTAGACCAGGCTGGCCTTGAACTCACAGATCACAGAGATCCACCTGCCTCTGCCTCCGGAGTGCTGGGATTAAGGCATGTGCCAACACAGTCTGGCTTTTTGTTTGTTTGTCTTTTAAAATGTGCATTGGTGTTTTATTTGCATGCATATCAGTGTGAGGGCATCAAGTCCTCTGGAACTGCAGTTAACAGTTGTAAGTCACAATGTGGGAGCTGGAAATTGAACCCGGGTCCTCTGGAAGAGTAGTCAGTGCTCTTAACCACTGAGCCATCTCTCCAGCCCCTCATGATTGTTATTTTAATTTCTGTGTCCTGGAGTTCATCTAGGTTACTCTCATTGGCAGGCATTTGTGCTTCCGTGTGTGTGTGTGTGTGTGTGTGTGTGTGTGTGTGTGTGTGTGTGTGTGTGTGTTATTTGTTTTAGTTTTTCTAGACAGGGTTTCTCTGTGTAGCTTTAGAGCCTGTCCTGCAACTTGCTCTGTAGACCAGGCTGTCTTTGAACTCATAGAGATCCACTTGCCTCTGCCTGGGACTAAAGGCAAGGGCCACAACCACCAAGCTCATTGGCAAGCATTTGTATAGGACTGGTAGGTTTTAGAGAGGAGGTGTTGACTCCATCTTTCATATTGTTGGTGTTCCTGAAATGAAATCTGTCCATTCGGACTTCCTTTGCTAAGTTTTAAGTTTGCTATAGATGGAACAGAGTTGGGAGAAGAGAATATGTGGGGTTGGAAGTGGTGTGGGTAGAAAGCAGTCCATTGGGCAGAGGGGACCTGTTGGTGCACAGGACATGCTTCCTGTGGAGGTGGGAAGTTGGGGTTTGTGGGAGAGAGTCCTGTGATATGTCAGATAGGCAGAGAGGATACAGGCCCAAGCCTAGAACTCACTTTTCTGTAGTCAAGGCAGGGAAGGCCAGACTATGCTGGTGCACTCATTGTGGTACCCACGTTGAATCTGGTAGATTGTGGGAAAGGTGTGGCTGAAGAGTATCTTAGGGTTTTTATTGCTGTGAAGAACACCATGGCAATGGCAACTCTTATAAAGAAAACAATTGGGTTGGCTTGCTCACAGTTCAGAGGTTTTGTGATGGGGAGCATGGCAGCTGGTGCTGAGAGTGCTGCTTGGTTTTTGTTTTTTTTCTTTTTGAGACGGGGTTTCTCTGTGAAACAGTCCTGGCTGTCCTGGAACTCACTCTTCTAGACCAGGCTGGCCTCAAACTCAGAGATCCACTTGCCTCTGCCTCCCAAGTGCTGGGGTTAAAAGGCATGCGCCACCAGTGCTCAACTGAGAGTACTACATCTTGACCAGAAGGCGAAGGTCACCCAGAGTGAAGCTTGAGAAAAAGACCCAACGTCTGCCCCCACCATGCCGCACTTCCTCCAGCAAGACCAGTCCTGCTCCAACAAGGCCACACCTCCTAATAGTGCCACTCCCTTTGGGGGACATTTTCTTTCAAACCACCACAAAGAGGCCAAGGGTACTTGCCCGGCTAGACCCTGGAGGAAAATGTAGGAAGCCTGGGTATGGAGTAGGGTGGTAGAGGGGATGCAGAGAGTCCTGAAATAATTCAGGAGTTAAGCGGAGTTAAGCGCTTTGGATCACAGCTACAACCTGTGACTCACACATAAGTACAGTTGGAGGAAGTGAACCTTGTCAGTCAGAGCTGGAGCAGTATGTGTGGAGGTCAGAGGTCAGTTGCCATAAACTTCTTCCCAAATTGTAGTAAACTTCTTTGACTATGTTTCATTTTGGCATATACATATAGAACAATTTCCAGATACTTAATTTTTTTTAATTACATTTATTTACTAGGGGTGAAGGAGAATGTTCATGCCAAGGCATTTGAACATGTGGAGGTCAGAGGACAACTTGTGGAAGTCAGTTCTTTCCTTCCACCATTTAGGTTCTGACTTGGCGTATACTCAGGTCAGCAGGCTTAGTGGCAAGTGCCTTCACCTGTTGAGCCAGCTGATGCCTCAGTGTACAGAAACTGAGGTGTGTGTTTTAATGGGTTTCCACCACATTTGCTTTGCTGAGGAGTGGGGTCCCTGGCTTTCTCATATTAACACCCTGAAAATGGAACCAAATTAGTTGTTATGCAAAATACCCTGGGGTGACACTGTGAACAACAGATGGAAACCATTCTTTTTCTTTTTTAGAGAATGATTTATTTTTATTTTATGTATATGAGGGTCTTGCCTGCATGTATGTAAGTGTCCCACATACATTCAGTCACCAAGGAGCCAGCAGAGGATACCAGACCCCTGGAACCAGATGAAACTAGAGTTACAGACAGTTATGAACTGCCATGTGGGTTCTGGGAACCAAACCCAGGTCTTCTGTAAGAGCATCAGTGCCCTTAAAAACTGAGTCGCTCCTCCACACAGAACTGTCTTTCTTAGCTTATACACAGGACAAAAACACAGTTGCTTCTTCCCTTCCCCAAGGAAAGGGAGAATCTTTGCTGCTAGAAGAGCAGATGAGAAGGCTCTGGATTCTTTCTTTACCTCTTTGGAATGTAAATCCATCTCTCCAGAGATCTGACCCTAGAGATATTTCTGAGCCTCCAGGGAATGGACACATGCCTTTCAGGTTCAGTGAGTCACATGGAGTTCGCCCTCCCTACAATTGTAACTGAGTTTTCCAAAGCTCTAGGAACTCAGGTTTCTGGCTCCCTGTATTCAGAGTGGTCTGACCTTGCAGAAACACAAAACCCTTCTGTCTGTATCACACAATTGTATCCCTTGGGTTTTGCCACGGTTGAGTGCAGTTAAGTTTCCCACAATGTGCCACTCTGTTGGCTTTTTTTCTTTTTTCCCTTCTTTTTTGTTTTTTGAGACATGGTCTCACCATGTAACCCTGAACTCCCTATATAGACCAGACTGGCTTTGAAACTACAGAGATCTGCCTGCCTCTCCCTATTGGATCTAATCCACTATGGATTTATCTTAAATGGCACTCACCCAGCTAGTGCCTGCAAAACTGCAGAGGCAGGATGACATTAATTCTACTGCCATGACATCAGCTTTACTCTGTGATGCATGTCTTCAATCCTAGTCATTTGAATAAATCTCATTTACTATATAGATCTACTTTAAAAGCCTATAATGGGGATTCTGTGGATAGTTTCAGTTTTAAACTCATCTGAGAGGAAGGAACTTCAACTGAGAAAATGTCTCTATAAGATCCAGCTGTAAGGCATTTTCTTAATTAGTGCTTGATGGGGGAGAGCCCAGCCCATTGTGAATCCCTGAGTTGGTGATCCTGGATTCTACAGGAAAGCAAACTGAGCAAACCAAGAGGAACAAGCCACTAAGTAGCATACCTTCACGACCTCTGCATCAACTCTTGCACCTCCAGGCTCCTGACCCAACTTAATCAACTGTGATATAGA